>NW_012109763.1:225607-226124 GCF_000951045.1 Mandrillus leucophaeus | reverse complement strand
TTGTAATATGAAAACTAGTAGGCAGAACATAGTAATTTGACAAGTACAGAATTTCAACAACATGGAACTAGGAATGCAAGTGACTTAGAATCATACATATCTCTTGCCTTAAGCTAAACTAAGAGCCGAAATCATGCTCCAAAAACTTAGATGAATAGTATAAGGCGCAGAATTCAATATTTGTGGAAAGATCAACAAATTCTTATTTTTATTATTATACTTTAAATTATAGGGTATATGTGCACAATGTCCAAGTTTGTTACATATGTATACATGTCCCATGTTGGTTTGCTGCACCCATTAATTCGTCATTTGCATTAGGTAGTTCTGATCATATTATCCCTCCCCCATCCCTCCACCCCACGACAGGCCCCAGTGTGTGATGTTCTCCTTCCTGTGTCCAAGTGTTCTTATTGTTCAAGTCCCACCTATGAGTGAGAACACGCAGTGTTTGGTTTTCTGTCCTTATGATAGTTTGCTCAGAATGATGGTTTCCAGCTTCATCAATGTCCCCACA
>NW_012109763.1:213067-224092 GCF_000951045.1 Mandrillus leucophaeus | reverse complement strand
TTTTGATCTTTGTTGGTTTAAAGTCTGCTTTATCAGAGACTAAGATTGCAACCCCTGTTTTTTGTTTGTTTGTTTGTTTATTTGTTTTGCTTTCCTTTTGTTTGGTAGATCTTCCTCCATCCCTTTGTTTTGAGTCTATGTGTGTCTCTGCATGTGAGATGGGTCTCCTGAATGCAGCACCCTGATGTATCTTGACTCTTTATCCAGTTTGCCCACCTGTGTCTTTTAATTGGGCACTTAGCCCATTTACATTTAAGGTTAATATTGTTACGTGTGAATTTGATCCTGTCCTTATGCCAGTTAGTTGATGCAGTTTCTTCACAGCATCAATGGTATTTGCAGTTTGGCAAGTTTTTGCAGTGGCTGGTACCAGTTGTCCCTTTCCATGTTTAGTGCTTCTTTCAGAAGCTCTTGTAAGGCAGGCCTGGTAGTGACAAAATCTCTCAGCATTTGCTTGTCTGTAAAGGATTTTATTTCTCCTTTACTTATGAAGCTTAGTTTGGCTGGATATGAAATTCTGGGTTGAAAATTATTTTATTTAAGAATGTTGAATATTAGCCCCCACTCTTGTCTGGTGTGTAGAGTTTCTGCCAAGAGATCCACTGTTAGTCTGATGGGCTTCCTTTGTGGGTAACCCGACCTTTCTCTCTGACCGTCCTTAACATTTTTTCCTTCATTTCAACCTTGGTGAATCTGACAATTATATGTCTGGGGTTGCTCTTCTCAAGGGATATCTTTGTGGTGTTCTCTGTATTTACTGAATTTGCATGTTGGCCTGCTTTGCTAGGTTGGGGAAGATCTCCTGGATAATATTCTGAAGAGTGTTTTCCAGCTTGGTTCCATTCTCCCCATCACTCTCAGGTACATCAATCAAACGTAGATTTGGTCTTTTCACATAGTCCCATATTTCTTGGAGGCTTTGTTTCTTTCTACTCTTTTTTCTCTAAACTTCTCTTCTCACTTCATTTCATTCATTTGATCTTCAATCACTGATGTCCTTTCTTCCACTTGATTGAATCAGCTACTGAAGCCTTTGCATGTGTCATGTAGTTCTTGTGCCATGCTTTTCAGCTCCGTCAGGTAATTTAAGGTCTTCTCTACACTGTTTATTCTACTTAGTCATTTGTCTAATCTTTTTTCAAGGTTTTTAGTTTCCTTGAGATGGGTTAGAAAATCCTCCTTTAGCTTGGAGAAGTTTGTTATTACCGACCTTCTGAGGCCTACTTCTGTCAACTCTTCAAATCATTCTCTATCTAGCTTTGTTCCATTGCTGGTGAGGATCTTTGATACTTTAGAAGAGAAGAGGCACCATGGTTTTTAGAATTTTCAGCTTTTCTGCTCTGTTTTCTCCCCATTTTTGTGATTTTATCTACCTTTTGTCTTTGATGATTCTGACCTATAGATGGGGTTTTGGTGTGGATGTCCTTTTTGTTGATGTTGATGCTATTCCTTTCTCTTTGTTAGTTTTCCTTCTAACAGTCAGGTCTCTCAGTTGCAGGTCTGTTGGAGTTTGCTGGAGATCCACTCCTGACTCTGTTTTCCTGGGTATCACCAGCAGAGGCTGCAGAACAGTAAATATTGCAGAACAGCAAAGGTTACTGCCTGATCCTTCCTCTGGAAACTTTATCTCAGAGGGGCACTGGCTGAATGAGGTGTCTGTCAGTCCCTACTGGAAGGTGTCTCACAGTTAGGCTACACAGGAGTCAGTGACCCACTTGAGGAGGCAGTCTGTCCATTCTCAGAGCTCAAACACTGTGCTGGCAGAACCACTGCTCTCTTCAGAACTGTCAGACAGGGACGTTTAAGTCTGCAGAAATTTCTGCTGGCTTTTTTTTCAGCTATGCCCTGCCCCCAGAGGTGCAGTCTACAGAGGTAGGCAGGCCTCATTGAGCTGTGGTGGGCTCCACCCAGTTACAGCTTCCTGGCTACTTTGTTTACCTACTCAAGCCTCAGCAATGGTGGACGCCCCTCCTCTAGTCAGGCTGCCTCTTCACAGTTTGATCTCAGACTGCTGCGCTAGCAGTGAGCAAGACTCCATGGCATGAAACCCTCTCTCTGAGCTAGGTGTGGTATACAATCTCCTGGTGTACCATTTGCTGAGATGATTGGAAAAACGTAGTATTAAGGTGAGAGTGTCCTCATTTTCCTGGTACAGTCTGTCACGAATTCCCTTGTCTAGGAAAGGGAAATCCTCCAACCCCTTGTGCTTCCCAGGTGAGGCAATGCCCCGCCCTGCTTTGGCTTGCCCTCCATGGGCTGCACCCACTGTCCAACCAGTCTCAATGAGATGAACCAGGTACCTCAGTTGGAAATGCAGAAACCACCCATCTTCTGCATTGATCACACTGGAAGCTGCAGACCGCAGCTGTTCCTATTCAGCCATCTTGGAACAGAAGATAAGATCAACAAATTCTAAAATTGAAGACAGCAAGTGAATTATTGGATAGACATCCATGTTTGAGAAGGACCAGAATATGAGGTAGGGAATTAATGGGGGTTTAGGGAGATAGCCTAATTCTGCAGATTGTATTAATGAAGTAGGATTATAATCAAATCCAATCAAAGATTACATAAGCAGCTCCCCAAAATGTAACTGGAGTGCCAATTAAATGTATGCAGGCATACAAACAAACATACATGTATGCAAACTTATGTAATTATATGGTTTGGCACTGTGTCCTCACCCAAATCTCATCTTGTAGCTCCTATAATCCTGATGTGTTGGGGAAAGAACCTGGTGGGAGATAATTGATTCATGGGGGTGGGTCTTTCCCTTGCTGTTCTCATGCCAGTGATTAAGTCTCACGAGATCTGAGGGTTTTAAAATGGGAGTTTTCCTGCACAAGCACTCTCTCTTTGCCTGCTGCCATTCATGTAAGATGTGACTTACTCCTCCTTACCTTCCACCATGATTTTGATGTCTCCACAGCTATGTGGAACCATAAGTACATTAAGCCTCTTTTTTTTTTTTCTTTTGGCCACGTCTCAAGTCTCAATTCTCCAGTCACAAGTTTGCCTTTACCAGCATGTGAAAATGAACTATTACAGTAATTTAGTGCTGCTGAAGATACCCAAAAATGTGGAAGTGACATTGGAAGTGGATAACAGGCAGAGGTTGGAAGAGCTTGGAGGGCTCAGAAAAAGAGAGAAAAATGTGGGAAAGTTTGGAATTCCCTAGAGATTTGTTGAATGGCTTTGACTAAAATGCGGATAGTGATATGGACAATGAAATTCAGACTGAAGTGGTCTCAGATGGAGATGAACTTGTTGGGAACTGGAGCAAAGGTTACTCTTGCTATGTTTTAGCAAAGAGAATGGCGACATTTTACCCAAGCCCAGGAAATTTGTGGAACTTTGAACTTGAGAGAGATGATTTAGGGTATCTGGCAGAATAAATCTCTAAGCAGCAAAGCATTCAAAAAATGACTTGGGTGCTGTTAAAGGCATTCTGTTTCATAAGGGAAGCAGAGCATAAAAGTTTGGAAAATTTGCAGCCTGACAATGTGATAGAAAAGAAAATCCCATTTTCTGAGGAGAAATTCAAGCTGGCTGCAGAAATATGCATAAACAACGAAGAACTGAAAGTTAATCTCCAAGACAGTGGGAGAAATATCTCCAGGTCATGTCAGAGGTCTTCATTGGCATCCCCTCCCATAACAGGCCCAGAGGCCTAGGAGGAAAAAAATGGTTTCGTGGGCCAGGCCCTAGAGTGCCTCTGCTGTTTGCAGTCTAGAAACTTGGTGCCCTGTGTCCCAGTCATTCCGGTCATTACTAAAAGAGGGCAATGTACCACTTGGGCTGTTTCTTCAGAGGCTTGAAGTTCAAAGCCTTGGCATCTTCCACATGGTGTTGAGCCTTTAGGTACGCAGTAGTCAAGAATTGAGGTTTGGGAACATCCGCCTTGATTTCAGAAGGTGTACGGAAATGCCTGGATGCCCAGGCAGAAGTTTGCTACAGGGGCAGGGCCCTGATGAAGAACCTCTGCCAGGATAGTGTGGAAGGGAAATGTGGGATTGGAGCCCCCACACAGAGTTCCTACTGGGGCACTGCCTTGTGGAACTGTGAGAAGACAGCCACCATCCCCCAGATAGTAGATCCACTGACAGCTTGCGCTGTGCATCTGGAGAAGCCACAGACACTGAATGCTAGCCCATGAAGTCAGCCAGGAGGGAGGCTGTACCTTGCAAAGCCACAGCAGTAGAGCTGCCCAAGACCATGGGAACCCACCCCTTGCATCAGCATGACCTGGATGTGAGACATGGATTCAAAGGAGATCTTTTTGGAGCTTTAAGATTTCACAGCTTCACTGGATTTTGGACTTGCATGGGGCCTGCGGTCCCTTTCTTTTGGCCATTTTCTCCCATTTGGAATGGCTGTATTTACCCAATGCCTGTACCTGCCATTTTATCTAGGAGGTAAATAAATTGCTTTTGATTTTACAGGCTCATAGGTGGAAGGAATTTGCCTTGTCTTAGATGGGAGTTTGGATTGTAGACTTTTTAGTTAATGCTGAACTGAGTTAAGACTTTGGGGGACTGTTGGGAAGGAATGATTGGTTTCAAAATGTGAATCCCATGGGATTTCGGAGGGGCCAGAGGTGGAATGATATGGTTTGGCTCTGTGTCCACATCCAATTCTCATCTTGTAGCTCCCATATTTCCTATATGTTGTGGGAGGGACCCAGAGGAGGATAATTGAATCATACAGGAGGGTCTTTCCCATGCTGTTCTCATGATAGTGAATAAGTCTCATGAGATCTGATGGTTTTAAAAATGGGAATTTCCCTTCAAAGCTCTCTCCCTTTTTGCCTTCTGTCATCCATATAAGATGTGACTTGGTCTTCCTTACCTTCCACCATGATTGTGAAGCTTCTCCAGCCACGTGGAGCTATAAGTCTGTTAAACCTCTTTCTTTTGTAAATTGCCCAGTCTTGGGTGTGTCTTTATCAGCAGTGAGAAAATGGACTAATATATCAGTATATGAGTTAATGAGTAAATTTGAAAAATAAGATCAGTGAGATAACCAGACGTCATGAAGTGGTACATAGTAGAGGCTCAATAAATGTATTCCCCAAATTTACCACCATTGTGCCTCTCATAATACTATGAAACTCTAATATAAAATATTGGTGACTTACTGTGTTAGGTGGAATAATGGCCTTCCAAACACAATCTCATCCTAATTACCAGAACTTGTGCATACGTTATGATAGGCAAAGGATTGAGGTTGCAGATGGAATTAACTAATCTTGAGATAGGAGATTTTTTTTATTATTTAGGGATCCCCAATATAATTAGAAGGGCCATTGTAATAAAAGAGATAGGAAAACAAGTCAGTGACAGTGACATGATATGAAAAATATTTATCAGCTATTGATGACTTTGACGATGCAAAGTCTTCACAATCCAAGCCATGTGGGTATCCCATAGAAACTTGAAAGTCAAGAAAGTATATTTATCCCTAGTGCCTCCAGAAAGAAATGTAGCCTGGTAGATACTTTGATTTTAGCATATTTCTGATCAATGAGCCTTGAGATATGAACTTAGAATAACAAACCCTGGAAAGACTACATCTTTCTTAAAAAGAAAGAGATGGACAAGAGAAACATCAGTCTTCTTTAGCAGAATATGGTCCTATCTATATGAGTATCTAAAAATATGAAAACTGAGGATGGAGAAACAAAAATATGAACCAACTGTACTGATGAGTTTCTTTTTATGAAGGATAATTGTGTGTTCTTACTACATTTTGACTTCAATGTGTTGCACATGGTCACTAAAATAAATCCAACTAACAGACTGCCAAATACATTACTGGAATAAATATGTCTTGTGAATTCATTTATCTGAAATACCAGTCTGACATAATATCCAAAAATAAATTAATGTTAGTCTGTCATTGCTTTATTTTAATAAGTTATTGCTGACCCCTGATTTTCATGATAAATTTTTATGTTTTTAATCCTTTGTATTAAAACCTTGCAAAGGGGTTCCAATGAATCAGAGATTCAGTATTCTCCTTTGGAAATTGGAATGTTAACTACTTTGGGTGAAATCCTGTCCCAAAGAGTCTTCAAAGTTTTCTGTATTTAGTTACCTAATTTATAAATTTCTCTTTTCTCCTGTAATATTATTTGATGAACCAACATACCTGAACTAATTTGGACTCTATACAAGCCTTGTTAAATATCTTTACCTATTAAGAGTTTCACAAAAGGAAGTTGGCACATATACATAATGCGAATGTTGACAAGAATCTACAAATTTTTGGGTAGTTTTGTAAGTTTTCATTTGAAGATTTTATTTTAAGCATCATTTGCTGACGAGTTTTGCTATTTTCTATGGGTTTAAGGAAGAAATTGTCAACTTTGGTAGATAATTTTCTCTTCCTTCCTTAGAGGATCTGGCAGTGAAATTAATCAAGGTCTGATACAAGGGAAAAATGTTGCCAATTACACCATTCCAAATGAAATTAGAAATGATGCATACTAGACTGCCACTTTAAATGTGGATTCTTACCAAGGCCAAGTTTATTCTTAGAATCACTGTGGAGCTCAAGCCAAACTATCTTATTGTGCAGTAATATAGGCATGAGTCTCCAAATCTAGTTACAACTCAGCCGACAGGTAGTTATTTAGGGAGACCATCCACAGGGAGTGATTGGAGTCCCATCTGTTTAAGGACTTGCTGCCAGTGATAGCAAAATATAGGGAAGATCCATCATTCTAAATGGAGGATCAATGGCTGAGAGCATACTGTGAGAATGAAAGTCAAGAGAGCGTTATTTTGTATTGGGGAAAAGTCAGAATGATATTGACTCTCTCTAAGTCATGTAGAATTGAATTTAGAGACACAGTTCTTACTGTGAGTGCTCCATGCAACGTGTTAAAGTCATTCAAACAGCAGTTAGACAAGGCACTTCAAGTCAGTACTTATCATTAAAAAGAATAAAAATATGTCCATTTAACCACCCTCAGGAAAAAAGTAAAATGTCAATGTTGTGTGACTCCCAAATCTCTCCTCTAGTATCTTTTGAGGTGAAACACGCAAGTGAGCATTTAATACTAAAACACAATTTTCTCCCAGCAAGCAGATGGGTTGTCTACTTGAACAGGATATAGTTCAATCAATCATGAAATAATAGACTATCAGGAGGTGACCAAGACATTACCTAGTAAAATCTTCTCAAATTAAATGTGACCTAAAGAAACTAAGTGTCTGTTTCCATGATTAAACAAACAAAAGCCTGTTGGAACACTAGGGTATAAACTTGTACTAAAATCTTGTGTAATTTAGTATTTTCTTTTCCTTCTATAATATGATGGCATCTCAGTTAGCTATTTATCAAGTAATTATATATTTGGGAAGACATAATCGTTATGCATCAAACAAAAACAAAGTAATAAAATATAATAATCCACTTGTGGAGAATACATTGAGTTGGTACCCGATATTCATCCCTCCTTTAGCTGTACTACATAAACTAAAGACTAAAAATTCAATTCCTCAGATCTTTAGCATCTCTTGTTTCATATGTTGTTAAAGCTCAGCCCACTAAATGAACTCCTGTGTTTTGGAAGTTGAAAGTAAAGAAAATACTGCACTTTTGCAAGCAGTATTATGGAAGCATTCGATTTTTCTTCGATCCCATTGGCAATGTCTTTGAATCTATCCCTGGGTACTGGGATGCAGGCTTCAATTTTGTGTGAATCTAACAGGTACAGTACAATTTGCAGTCAATAGATGTGGTAGGTTCTTTATCATACCCAGTTTACAACTAAAGTGTTTCTGTGGTTAAAAACAAGTGCTGGGGCTTCTCGATTCCCCTTGATGGTAGCAAAATTAGAGGCTTCTGCATCCTTACAGTTTAGTGATATATTTTTATATGTCATTTCCAGAAGTCCAGTCAATGAAAAGTCTGTTCTTCTTATCTTCTTTCAATGTAGTAAGCACTTTTCCTTTACTAAATCCATTTTTCTCTTTCTACTTGAAATGATGTGTTTTTTTAAACCTATAATGAACCATGACTAATATACACTTCTTTGGTATAAGCTATATTTACTAAATATTGAAACAAAGGGAGTATGAACTAAGACTTGAATATTGAAAGGTTTCATAAAGGAAATGGAGCTAAAGTTAGATTTAAAAGCGTCTAAGATTCTGACAGCGCAAGAGATGAGAAAATGAGAACTCAGATGTGAGAGACAACCTGAATTTATTACATGAAGAATGAATTTGTGTACATCTACATCTGATTTTCCACTATGTCCTGAATGCCCACCATAGGCCAAGTAGCAAGAAAATGATGGATTTGAATCACTGTAGATACTGGCTTGAATACAGTGAAGATTATGTTTGGGGGAAATATTGAATAAACTATTGAATTAAAAGAGAGAATTAAAATAGTGGAAGCCTTTAAAAAGTGGAAGCTATTGAAAGAAATCATCTTTGAAGGATTTGGAAAAGGGAGTGATATGATAAAAATAATGTTTAAAGCATAACATGGGCAGTAATATAAAAGACAGTGGAGGAGCTGGACTAAAGGAATATTAAGATTAATGATGCTGAAAGGAAGGCATAAATACAAGAGCAAGGTCTTTTAGGGAGGGATGAAGTCTATAAGCGTAGGGATTCATTTTAGTGAGCATTTAACTCTAGAAGATAGACATTAATAAAGGTTTTCATAGAAGACTATAAAGAAGATGAGACCATTGGTATAAATAAAAACTGCATGGAGCTAGAAAGAGGGAAAATGTGTCTTATATGATAGAGGACTTCTCACAAATGAGAGGCGTTCTACTCTGTAGTCTGTGGACTGTAGCAGGGTGGAAAGCTATAGTAATTGGAATCCAATGAAATAGAAGTAGGTTTAAGAGGGTTATCTGGGGAGTCCACTAAGAAAATAATAAAGGACAGAATAAAGCTAGACTATAAATTTCATATAGATCAAGTCTACCTGTGAGGTTCTATAGTCCAGAGTACAATTGAGAAAAAAAAATGTAGATACTGTTTAAACAATGTGTGTAAATATGATAACGTCAGACAAATTGGAAAATAAATAAAATACAATAAATGATAATGTCAAGATTTATAAACCAACTTCAGGTTTAATATAAATGCAAATAACCCCCAAGAACGGCACATACATGACTCTCTAGTTTGTTTCCTTTTTCCTCTAAAGTTTCAAGGTGCAAGACAATTTTCTGTAAGACGGTCGCCCAGATATTCTGAAGAGACAGCTGCTCCCATTTCAGAGGGGACAGAGCACACTCCCTAATGGGAAAATAGTTCTCTCCCCACTGCACTAGTTAGCCTTCCATTAGAGATATCTTTTTTGGGCAGACATTTATTTCACAGGCTCAAGAGTTATCTTGCCCACGTCCTCCCTCTGCCCACATAAGATATGGGTCCTGAACGAATGGGCCTGAAGACTGCTTTTCTGGACAAGGGAGTAGGCTACTCCTTCCCAAACCCGGGCTGGATAAATCTTAAAGGAAAGTTGCCAGGAGTGGTCATTCCCGCCAGTATCCCAGAGTTAATAGAGGGAACTGCAGTAGTACATCTGGGGTATGAAAGGGAGCAGGCGTTGAATTAGGAGAAGATAACAATTTTAAACAAAAGAGAGAGAGACTTTGACAGGCAACAGTATCAGGCTTCCTACTAGGAGGAGGGGAAATTAAGCTAATCCTGGTCCTTCTCCCCCGTAAGCAGAAAATAGCTCTTTCAGGATTTTCTTCACAAAGGAGGAAAGACCTGCTTTCCATCCTTATTCCAAACCTCTGTTTGTTTTGGGCATAGAAACTGCTCTGTTGCCGCCCTTCCCTTCAACATCCTTCATTGTGGTAGTGACCAAGTTTCTCCTGTTTCTTACAGAGACATTGGCAGGCACATAAGAAGCTATCAAGGAGCTAGAAATCTATGGTAAGCAGAAGACAGAAGCCTGGAAGTTGAGAATCTTGCCTTAATGGAGTCTTAAGACAGCAGTATGAGCTGAGCCTGAGAACGTTTGGCCCAGAAAGTAACTAATGCTGTATTGGGTTCCCATTTCTACAGAAGGAAGGAGATGCAGCTACCTGTTGCTACCAATTGCTAACTATTCCCCTACTGCCCACTACCCACACAAACACTCCACATAAACACTCCACTGTGGGCAATTCTTTCGAGGGCTTGAGGGACAGACCAGGACTTGAGGGAGGAGGGAGTTTCTTAAGCAGAAGGAAAGCTTAGATAGTGGGTTAGGGTGGAAATGGCTTCTACTAGACTGAGTTTGACTTGTCATTGGCTTAGGAACGGCAGGGGAAATCAATGACTCAGAATTTCCCCCACTCACATCTATCCCTAGGACTACGGAAGTTGTGTCCCGGGAAAAGTTATGCTTGAAATGAGGCTGAAGCCGTAAGCCTCTGTGGTGTCTCAGGATCAGGAGTACTCGAGCAGTGACAACCTGAGTGTGACAAACAAGACATAATTGACATATGTTTTGCCAAACCTCATTTTGGACAGAGACCCTTGGCATCATAGGCTAGTGGGCATTATACACTCAGGAAGATCCTGCTTGCCCTATGCCAAGAATTTTAGGACTTCTACATAATACAAGCTGCCTGATGTGGGAGAAAAACAGAGGGATGGGTGCTATTCGTGTCTAGTTACTAGCCTGATTTTCAGATAAGTCATTGAAGCAACATAGATCGAGAAGTTTTTACATTTGTTTAACAAACTAGTAAATTTAGAAATGAGGTCTGATACATCTGATTAATTTTCTTGGCAATAATATACTGTGGATCTCTGCAGGTCAGGCACTAAAATAATAGTAAACAAAACAGGCTTATATTGTCAGAAGTTTATAATCTAATGGAGCAGACAGATAATACAAAAGAAAATAAACCAGTAAGAGGCCTATTGTATACAGAGGCAAGTAAAATCATGGTAAGAAAAGCACCGTCTTAAAATGTAAAAAGAGGCTATTGTGGGTATTGCATTTGTCATCTGGCATCTATTTCAGCCTTCCTCTGGTGTACTTTTTGTT
>NW_012109763.1:208202-213017 GCF_000951045.1 Mandrillus leucophaeus | reverse complement strand
GGGTTAGGGTGGAAATGGCTTCTACTAGACTGAGTTTGACTTGTCATTGGCTTAGGAACGGCAGGGGAAATCAATGACTCAGAATTTCCCCCACTCACATCTATCCCTAGGACTACGGAAGTTGTGTCCCGGGAAAAGTTATGCTTGAAATGAGGCTGAAGCCGTAAGCCTCTGTGGTGTCTCAGGATCAGGAGTACTCGAGCAGTGACAACCTGAGTGTGACAAACAAGACATAATTGACATATGTTTTGCCAAACCTCATTTTGGACAGAGACCCTTGGCATCATAGGCTAGTGGGCATTATACACTCAGGAAGATCCTGCTTGCCCTATGCCAAGAATTTTAGGACTTCTACATAATACAAGCTGCCTGATGTGGGAGAAAAACAGAGGGATGGGTGCTATTCGTGTCTAGTTACTAGCCTGATTTTCAGATAAGTCATTGAAGCAACATAGATCGAGAAGTTTTTACATTTGTTTAACAAACTAGTAAATTTAGAAATGAGATCTGATACATCTGATTAATTTTCTTGGCAATAATATACTGTGGATCTCTGCAGGTCAGGCACTAAAATAATAGTAAACAAAACAGGCTTATATTGTCAGAAGTTTATAATCTAATGGAGCAGACAGATAATACAAAAGAAAATAAACCAGTAAGAGGCCTATTGTATACAGAGGCAAGTAAAATCATGGTAAGAAAAGCACCGTCTTAAAATGTAAAAAGAGGCTATTGTGGGTATTGCATTTGTCATCTGGCATCTATTTCAGCCTTCCTCTGGTGTACTTTTTGTTCTACATAGGCTAGAAAACTTGCAGTCGGGGACTTAGATGCAAATTGAATTAAGTAAGAAGATCCAAAATGAGATATTAAAGGCAGAAGTGAGACTTTTTGAGCTTATTGCTGCTTTTAAACATGGTTGTAGGGTTGGTGTTTTTTTTTTTTTTTTTAATTATAATTTCAGCCTAGTCACTTGCTTTGTGGAAGTTCAGGGGCCGTGGCAGTCAGGAAGTGCAGGCTAATGCTGCCGTAATTGTAAGTTCTTGAAGTTTGCCATTCCGGTAATGACCTCCTGATTCTCCCTCTTCCTGATGATGACAGTGGCTCACTGGGTTGGCAGCCACCTGTGCCTGTTCGTGGAGCCATTACTCGTTGTCTACCTGAGTGCCTACTCTTTGTAACTGAGGCCTAACTGATTAAAAGTGCTAATATAAATTGCTTTTTATTAGGAAAAACATTTCTCAAGAAATAACTCACGTTGATAACTGAAGGATGAATAGGAGTTAACCAGCTAATGACTGGGGAATAGAACCTTTCAGGCAGAAGGAATAGCATGGGCAAAACCCTGACACTGGAAAGGATTGATATCTATCTTGACATCAATCCTGAGAAGAAAAATAAACTTATTTTTTAAATATTATCAACCTTAATTAAATCTAGGATCCATTAGTAAGGACTTCATTGCAAAAAGTAGTTCTAGTGGTAAATTTTCTCCAAAGTACTGAAGATAATCCAGGGTGACTGGTCTGTGGAAGGAATGAGGAAGGGTAATGGGGACTCCTGGTAGATGATGCTATAGAAGTAATCAGAGTGTTTATCATGTAGGGGTGAACAATTTGAAATTTCCCTAACCATAAGAAAAAGTGATTGCAGACAGCAGAGAAGAAGAGTAATGAAAAGAAAATGTAATGTCTGAAAAAGAACATTAAAGAAATGAAAAGAAGAGTAATGTCTGGAAAAGAAATTCTCAATTTTTAGCTTTTAATTCTATATTTAGAATTGAAGCATTATTGTCTATCCTGAGAATAAAAATAAACTTATTTTTTTAGTATTATCACCCTTAATAAAACCTAGGATTCATTAGTAAGGTCTTCATTGAAAAAATGGTTCTAGTGGTGATCATTTGCTGTTGCCCAAAGTACTATTCTTTTGTCACAGATTATCTTTCTTGCAATTAGCACCTTATGAGCCTTTCTCATCATGTTTACTGGGTCACACACATGCACACAATTGCAAAGGCAGGGGTGTATGGAAAAGGCAATGTGAACTGTCTCATGAGACCAGGTCTTCAGTGCATAAAAGTTGGGATCTAAATTAAATAGTTGCTATAAAATTATAACTGAGAATATAGAATGTTTATGGTTCCTCTTTCTTTTCAGTGCAAAAATGACTATAACTTCAGACATCGTAAAATAATGCCAAGAGCTTTTAATCAGAAGTCAAGACTAATCTCTAGCTCTTTCACTAATGTTATCCAAGCAGTTCTCCTTTAGTATCTGTTAACCTGAATTTCTTCATTTGTAAAATAATGTGCTTGAGCCAAATATATTAAAGACTGATATATTTAACTATCAATAAAATATGTAGTTCCCATGCACTAAAAGAGTCCCTATGCAATAATTACAAAATATAATTATAGAGGATGTTCCAATTACATAATATTCATAGGAAAAATAATTTACATTAATTAAAGTCATTGTCATCACTATTTTTCATTGTGTTGTGTAAACTTGTTTTTATATATTTTGAGAGTTTATTATAATATTAACTGCCTACACACATAAAATAAATACTTCAATCTAGGATATTGAAATCACTATTCAATTGCCTTCTTTTTATCTGAAAATGTCTGGGCTAAAAGACCAAACAGACTTATATTAATATACGTATGTTTCTTTTTGACACTCATCTTTTCTAAAAAAAGGCATCTTTTCCAATTTATTTTCAACATTTCTGTAACTACATGTTTTAGATATAGCTCCTGTACAAAACACGTTGTTGGATTTAAAAAAAACCTAATCATAAAACAATTGTCTTTTGACTGGATCTTTTTACCTATTTATATTTACTATAATTAGTGATATACAGGTTAGGTACCCCTTATCTGAAATGCTTGGGACCAGAAGTATTTCAGGTTCGGGATTCTTTAGAATTTTAGAATATTTACATTATACTTACTAGTTAAGCATCCTAAATCTGAAACCCTGTCTCTACTAAAAATAACCAAAAATGAGCCAGGTGTGGTGGTGCATGCCTGTAATTTCAACTACTTGGGAGGCTGAGGCAGGAGAATTGCTTGAATCCAGGAGGCGGAGGTTGCAATAAGCCGAGATCGCGCCACTGCACTCCAGCCTGGGTGACAGAGCAAGACTCCATCTCACAAGAAAAAAACAAAAATAAGGAAGAAAGAAAAAACAAAATCTGAACTGTGTCATGTTGACACTCATAAAAGTTTCAGATTTTAGTGTATGTTGGATTTTGAATTTTTGAACTTTGGAAGCTCAATCTGTATTTGAATGTGTATCTATCATCCATTTCTGTGCATTTGATTTACTTCTAATACTTCTATTTCTTTTCTTGTATTCTTTTGTGTTTGTTAATTAAGTTTATCATTCAACCTTTCAATCTATTTGTTGTAGTCAACCCTCTTTTTTGGTATATCCAAAACTTTTATTATTCTTTTCATGGTTAATTTAGCAATTAAAATTTGCATTCTTAATTTTTTAAAGTATAAAGTTAATTATTGTTTTTTTCTTCTCTGTAATAAGAAATTTTGAACACATTAACTATATTTAGCCCATTTTGTATTGTATTAGATGATATTTAATTTAATCATTTCTTTGTAAGTCTACATTATTGGTTTAGAAAGCTAATGTTGCTTTCTGCTGGTTGCTTCTTTGACCTTTTTCCTTTTTCCATATCATGTCTTCTCTCTTGAATTACCTTCCACATGGTTCATATTTTCTTTAATGAAAATTGCTGGTAGGAAACTCCCGCAGATTTGTCTGTTAATATCTTTATTTTACTCTTTATGGGATTTTTAGATCTTCTGTGACAAAGTACCGCAAGCTGGGCAGTTTAAACAAGAGAAACGCGTTGTCTTACAGATCTGGGAGCTGGAAGTCTGAAATCATAGTGTCTGTAGTGTCATTTCCTTCTGAGGGCCCTGAGGGAAGGATCTGTTCCAGGTCTCTCTCCTTAGTTCGTAGACGACTGTCTTATTTTTGAGTCTCTTCACATTGTATTCCTTCTATGTGTGTCTGATTCTGTTTTCAAATTTCCCCTTTTTAAAATTGGATTAGGGCTCATCCTAATGACTTCATTTTAATTTGTTTCTCTCTCTCTGTAAAGACTGTATCTCCAAATAAGAACACATTCTGACTTACTGGGGATTGGGACTCCAACAAATATTTCTCTGGGGGATACAATTCAACCCTCACCCCCTTATTTAAAAACTGGTATAAAATTCTAAGTGAGCATTTACTTTTCTTTATATTCATGGTGACCATCGACTTGTGGCTTTTAATGTTCTATTTAGAATTCAGCTTAAGGAAAATGGGAGCCTTTCTTTTGAGATGTAATAATCAAGAAAGGTAGCATCTGTATCTCCCAGTTTTCATGGGACTGTGAGTCTAACTTCAGCTGGCACCCAGCTCCAAGTGCAAAGATATGAGTACTTCATTTTTTTATTTGAATTAAGACAATTAACAAATACAGGTGGCTACTACAACTACTACGTAAGTTTAAGGTGATCTATGTATGACAAATGGTGCTGTCAAGTCCTCTTAATTAAAGACTCTCTGTTGTTTGTCTTCAGAGCCTGTATGAGAAGGGTTGCACCTGCTTGGCTATATAAAAGGGTAGAACCTCGTTCTGACTTCGTAATGTCCAGAAGTTTGCCTGTTATGCACATCCAATTTTGGTTTCATGCTATTTACTAATGAAACTTTTCTTTTCCTCCTTTTGTTTTTTTTTTTTTAATAGCAAGAATAGCCTCTTTCCCTACCTCTATATTCTGCTTCTGTTAATTCCAGT
>NW_012109763.1:205900-208152 GCF_000951045.1 Mandrillus leucophaeus | reverse complement strand
CTGTTAATCTGTGACCCTACCCCCAACCTTGTCCTTGCAAGAGACATGTGCTGTGGTGACTCAAGGTTTAATGGATTTTGGGCTGTGCAGGATGTGTCTTTGTTAAACAAGTTCCTGAAGGCAGCTTGCTGGTTAAAAATCCTGCCCATCCCTGGGCAATGGAACATCTCGATGTAAAACCTGATTGTATGCTCTGTTTACTGAGATAGGAGAAAACCCGCCTTACGGCATAAGGTGGGACTTGCTGGCGGGACTTGCTGGCTCAATGCTGCTAAAAGGTTTGTGGAGATGTTTGCATATGCATATCAAGGCACAGCATTTTCCTTTGAACTTACCCATGTCACAGAGATCTTTATCCATATGTCTTACTGCTAATTTTCTCCCTAAAATGATCCTATTGTCCTGCCACTCCCTTATCTTTAAGATGGTACGATAATTATCAATAAATACAAAGGGAACTCAGAGACCGGTGCCGGCGTGGGTCCTCTGTAAGCTGAGCGCGGGTCCCCTGGACCCACTTTTTCTTTCTCTGTACTTTGTCTCTGTGTCTCATTTCTTTTCTCAAGTCTCTCATTCCACCTAACGAGAAATGCCCACAGGTGTGGAGGGGCAGGCCACCCCTTCAATTCTAAGTGAACATTTACTTTTCTTTATATTCATAGTGACCGTCGGCTTGTGGCTTTTAATGTTCTATTTAGAAGTCAGCTTAAGGAAACTGGGAGCCTTCCTTTTGAGATGTAATAATCAAGAAAGGTAGCATTTGTATCTCCCAGTTTTCATGGGACTATGAGTCTAACTTCAGCTGGCACACAGCTCCAAGTTGCAAAGACATGAGTACTTCATTTTTTTATTTTAATTAAGACAATTAACAGATACAGGTGGCTACTACAACCACTACGTAAGTTTAAGGTGATCTATGTATGACAAATGGTGCTGTCAAGTCCTCTTAATTAAAGACTCTTTGTTGTTTGTCTTCAGAGCCTGTATGAGATGGGTTGCACCTGCTTGTCTATATAAAAGGGTAAAACCTCTTTCTGACTTCGTAATGTCCAGAAGTTTGCCTGTTATGCACATCCAATTTTGGTTTCATGCTATTTACTAATGAAATTTTTCTGTTCCTCCTTTTAAGTTTTTTTTTTTTTAATAGCAAGAATAGCCTCTTTCCCTACCTCTATATTCTGCTTCTGTTAATTCCAGTATGTAAGATTATTATAGGTTTATTTGTATAATTTTTATATGCATTTTAATTCAGTGTATTTTTCCTTGTGGCTTAGAAATAGTTTGTATTACATTCATTATTTTCTTTTGAAAATAATACTTATGAAAATTCTTTGAGAATCCTGTGAACATGAGGTATATTTTTCCAGACAGAATTTCTTTCTCTTATTTCCACTAGGAAATTAGGTGTCTATTGGGAAGAGGCATATTAGATTTATGAGTTTTCTCAACAGTTGTGTAACAGCAATTTGGGCTGTGAAGTAGACATTTTTGTTGTGCGACATATAACCATAAAGTGTAGCACGTCACAGCGTTTTTGAAAGTCAAGAATCTAGGGACAGTTTATCTGAGTGGTACCAGTTTACAGTCTCTCATGATGTTGCAGTCAAGGTGTTGTCTGGGCAACGATGATCTGAAGGCTTGACTGGGGCTAGGGAATTGCCTTATAAGATAGCTCACTCACTTGACTGTTGTCCGGAAACTGCATTTCTTTGATAAATGTAACTCTGCATTGACCTGATCTCAAAATAAGATCCAATGTCCCCGAGTTGAGCAATCTAAGAAAGAGACAGAGGAAGAATCTTTGATTACACAGAATTTAAAGCCACAAACTGTCATTTCCACTCGTGTTTTCTATTGATTACAAGGCACTAATTTCAGTCCACAGTCAGGAAAAAGGAAATTAGCATCCACCCCTTAAAGGGAAACATATCAAATAGTTTAGTGATATATTTAAAACTACTCCAGGCTGTGAATTCAGTTGAGAGCTGGCTAGTCATTTAACTTCTCAGGCACAGTTGTTTTTCTTGCTGTACTCTGTACCAAGACAGGTTTTCTTGCAGGGGTTTAAAAGTGGTGAGTAGTTGTGGTGGGTTTAATTCTTATTTACATTTACACTGAGAGTATAGCCCCTTGGGATCACTTACTAGATTCTCCCTTTGGTCATACCCTGGGCTTATAGTCACATTTTGTTAAACTAGTAAAACTACAGATCATTCCTAATAGTTTGAGAAATATTCTGCAAACTTGAGAAC
>NW_012109763.1:198280-199625 GCF_000951045.1 Mandrillus leucophaeus | reverse complement strand
ATATACCACTGATATTTATAACGTCATGGCATTGTTTCAAATATGTCAAATCTAATGTAACTTTATGACACGTCTTCAATTGCATTTTAGATATCATGAAAAACTTCCACAGCATGTATAAATATTCTCATCTACTTGGTCTAACATTGTTTTAAATACAAATTGTAGTGATTTGGAAAGGGTCATATTATAAGTTCCTACATAATTATCAAACTAATTAGTTCTACCACCACTAGCATCTTACTATGTGCATCTTAAGAGCATCTTTTAAAAAGGCTCTTTTTACTTAATAAAGGAATTTATGGTTTTAAAAATTGTGTAATCACATTTAATCCATAACATACCTACTTAAATGAGTAAGTCACGGAGTATCACCTGTGAGTCCTTCTCCTAAGAAGCAGCACGAATCAACTGTCACATCCTTAATTATAAGTTCAGAAGTAATCCACTCAATTTTTCCACACACAGTTTAAAGACCAGCGATTTCATACGAAGAACACCATGCCCTGTGGAACATTGTCTGGTGTCTAGGTTAATCATAACAGCATCCCCCTCTGAGTGAGAAAAATTACAGTGTCATCTGGTTATAACTGAGAACATTAATGTGCTGATTCAGAAAAAATGCAAGTCCAGTGATACCTCCCACAACTCAATAATCATATGGGCACCAGTGATGTGTAAAAATAAAAAGAAATAAAATTGAGCATAAAATATATTATCATGTGTAGGTTCAAATGCTCTTTAATAGATATGTTGTTAGGTTTTCTTATCAAAGAAGGACCTTGGTAATAAAAGGAAGTGGGTGTTGAGGTGTTAGTTGGGTGCTGAAGCAAGCAGCACTATGGTGGCAATGCTGGGCGGTATGTAATTCTTTACAGATTTTGGAACTGGAGTTAAAAGAGAAAACAAAGGAAAATGTGTTTGATTATATAAAATTGGGGATAGCTACGCATACTGATTAAAGAATTTCTGGAGATCTGAAAGCCTGTTACTTCCACTGATGTGCTATACTTCTCCCATTGACTCTGTTATTGCTGGGTAGTTAATACATCTTTTAGATCTATTTTCATTGCCGTGCCCATTGTTCAAATTAGTTGGTAGGGCTGTTTGAGAAAACCCTGGAATAAGTAATTTTTGTTGTTGTTGCTTTGATTTGTTTCTCTCATTTGAACTATTATCATTGAAAGCTTCTACTTAAGAAAATGCTAACAAACTGATTAACAAGGCTGAGATTTTTTTTTCTCTTAAAGTCTATTTGTTTTAAACTTTTGAAACAAGTTATTTAAGATGGTACTAATACTTTCCTTCTAATTAGAATGCTGCAAGCATAAGGGTATATTTTATG
>NW_012109763.1:193563-196135 GCF_000951045.1 Mandrillus leucophaeus | reverse complement strand
TCATTATTATTAGTTATTAGGAAATTGAATATTTAGCTCACAATCAAATAACATTTTGTACCCCTAAAATTGCTAAATTTAAGAATACTTATTTTACCAAATATTGCTGATACTGCATGAATAAACAAACTTATGATGACAGAAATCAAAACAGTATTTACTTCGGAAGTGGTAGAGCGTATTTAAAATGGAGGCAGAGAAAAACTTCCTGAGATAAGGAAAATATTTTTAACTGATAATTTATTTTTCATTGATTCATGTAATTGTATATATTTCTAAGGTACATGTGATATTTTGATACAATGTCTCATAATCAAATTAGGGTAAGTGGGATATCCATCACCTAAAACATTTTTCTTTTTTTCTTTTTTCTTTCTTTTTTTTTCAGACAGACTCTCACTCTGTTGCCCAGGCTGGAGCGCATTGGTGCAATCTCGGTTCACGGCAATCTCCACCTCCCGGGTTCATGCCATTCTCCTTCCTCAGTAGCTGGGACTACAGGCGCCGCCACCACGCTCAGCTAATTTTTTGTATTTTTAGTAGAGATGGGGTTTCACTATATTAGCCAGGATGGTCTCAATCTCCTGACCTCGTGATCTGACCTCAAACATTTTTTATGTCTTTGTGTTAGAAGCATTCTAAATCTTCAAGGAGTTTTGAAATATTCTATAAATGTTTGTTAGTTATAGTCTTAATTAGGGTTTAGATTTTGTTCATTGTCATCTTGGCAAAAAATCATCAAATGTTACACTTAAGGCCCGGCGGGGAGGCTCACGCAGGTAATCCCAGCACTTTGGGAGGCCGAGGTTGGTGGATCATGAGGTCAGGAGATCGAGACCATCTTGGCTACCACGTGAAACCCCCTCTCTACTAAAAATACAAAAATTAGCTGGGCGTGGATGCCTGTAGTACCAGTTACTCGGGAGGCGAACCTGGGAGGCGGAGCTTGCAGTGAGCCGAGATCACGCCACTGCACTCCAGCCTGGGCAACAGAGCGAGACTCGGTCTCAACAAAAAGAAAAAAAAAATTTACACTTAAACAGTGTGTATTTCTCTGCATGAAAACTTTAACAAAATGTTACTAATGACAAAATTAAAATTAATAGTTACAAATAATTACAAAATTAAAAAGTAAATAGTAAAATTTTGTTAATAATAACAAAAATATGATCTACCCACATATAGCACAGATATCACCTATGCCAGTGTGGAGTAACATAAGTTTCCGTTAAGTTTCCCCTAAAACTAAATTATAGGTGTTCAAGTCTAGGCAAAGAGAACCACGGCAATGTTGAGATGGTGAGGGAGAATAAAAGCAGCTGTTGCAGAGTTCTAAATCACAGACAAGAGGGCTGAAAGATGTGCTTACAGTTTCATTGGAGAAAGGTTTCTGGTTTAGAATATCATTTGGAAAGGGTGCACATTTTCTCTGGAAGTATATCTGACCGCTGGTTAAACTAGATCTGATTTATGAACAAAATAATAACAGTTTTTGTGGATTGGGCAAGATGTTTAAAAGACTAAGAATCCAGGCCAACTGTAATTATTAACTAACATTAACTTGAAGATCCCCTTACATGAAGCTACTTCTTTCTGTTCTTTTTTCTAGTTCAACCTCTCTGTGCATGTTCAGACAAAGACGTATTTCTTAAGATCATCTCTAATACCATGGGGCACTATGTTCTCTGCATCAAATATAACAGTTGATTGAATTTCCTGTATTATATTGGGATACACATTTATCCAAACCGATTTTGGTTTGTCATGACAAGATCGTAGTTAATCTCATTAGAGTTAGGAAGGCAAATGGCTAATATAAGGCACGTGAGCGCTGGTTTTCCTACTGATTATATGACTTCAAGCAAAAGCTTCTAGCTCTCACCTTAGATTTCTTCCTCTATAGCTGGAGTTTCAAGGATGCCTGATTTAGAGATGTAAAGAGCTGGCTAAGTTAACTTATTTCTTCCGGAGACAGGGTGGGGCTCACTTTAGGCACTCAGAATGCTGTTTCTAACACTAGCACTACTAAGTTAACTAAGTTTCTCTTACTACTTAGTAAGTAGTAACTTAGTTACTACTAGTTACTACTAGTACACTACTAGTGTTTCTCTTACTAAGCTCTACTAAGAATGGATGTCTTGAGATTGTTGCAGTAAATTGTTAAACTCAAGATTTGCTTACCACTATGCTCACTTTATCCAAATTTTAAATGCTTCTTTATAGAACTACACTAAATTTGAAAGAAAAAAGATATTGAATCTGACATTAAACTAAAAACTTTGTAAGCCATAAGTCCCGTTTAACATTTTATTAACTAAAATGTTAAGTATTACTTCATTTGTTGGAGATAGAAAATAATATTGCCTGAAAGTAATTTTTGTTGTTGTTGTTTTGGTTTGTTTCTCTCATTTGAACTATTATCATTGAAAACTTCCATTTAAGAAAATGCTAACAAACTGATTTAACAAGGCTGAGATTTTTTTTTTGTCTTAAAATCTATTTGTTTTAAACTTTTGAAACAAGTTATTTAAGATGGTACTAATACTTTCCTTCTAATTAGAATGCTGCAAGC
>NW_012109763.1:158900-192278 GCF_000951045.1 Mandrillus leucophaeus | reverse complement strand
TTCCTTCTAATTAGAATGCTGCAAGCATAAGGGTATATTTTATGCAAATTGGTGTCCATTGGTCAAGTAGATATACCACGAATATACCACTGATACTTATAAATATCATGGTATTGTTTCAGATATGTCAGATATAATGCAACTTTATGATACGTCTTCAATTGCATTATAGATATCATGAAAAACTTCCACTGTATGTATAAATATTCTCATCTACTTGGTCTAACATTGTTCTAGAAAGTCTCTCCCGACATGCTGCATGAATTCACCTGAGATCAGAACAATCCAAGTAGAAAGTTACATCTTCACCTTTATTGTCATGGGGAATAGGGTATGCCAGACAACACATAAGAGTCAATAAATATGTCTTATTTCTAGGAGAATATTAATCCTTTCTCGTAATGTCACTATTCTACTGTATTTTATTTAAAATACTAATTGCAATTTCAAACTCTGATAAGTACTTAAAATTATATAGCTTGATTTGAAATATGTGAATCTTTTCTTTTGATTATATTCCAAAGAGAGGGTGAGTTTTCTACTGTGTCGATTTTATCAGAAATGAAAATTTTTCCTTTCTTTTTCTAACTTTATAAGTGTAGGAATACTACTCTACAACATATATAAGTCATTTATTTTATTATGCAAACACTTCAGTATATTAAAACAATAAACTGAAAATAAACAATTTAAGAATAATCTTGTATTGACTCCATATCATTCTAATAGTAACTCAAAGTGCCAAGACATTGAGCATTTCTATGTGGGTTTTGTGAAGATCTGCAGTAAGGTCTCATTAAGTTGCATTTGTTTAATTCAAAATTTTTAGCACTTCAGCCTGGTTTTAGGCTGACATTTATCTCTATAAGCTCTATAAGAAAATGATTTGTTAATCAAATTAATAGTGTACATAAAGCGAAAGGCCATTTCAAACTACTTAAGATAGTAAGTGTTTTAGAGCTCTTAAAGTACTTTTTAAGATCACATTTGCTGTCAAATAATTGAAACGTTAATCTTAAATAGTTCTTAGCTAAGCAGTAAAACACTTGCCCCAAGGGATTCCACTAAGTAAGCATTCTTCCCAAGATATACAATATAAATTTGGTGGCATTAGACTAAAGCTATATATTTAAAAAAAAACTGTAATTCAGCATTTATACCAATTTGGAAAGAAATTTTCTCCAATTTTTGATTAGCTCTTTGTTATACTGTCAAAACAAAAATATTATCTACATACATAATTTTTAAAAAATATTTCTATATTTATTTGATCTGGTTGATTGACCTTGGTGTTTTACATTATTATGTTATAGGACATGATACTTATGACATGAAACACATTTTAAACAAACAGAATAATATGGTCAAAGATATTTTATTTTCAAAACAACAGAATATTACTGTTGTCTACATTTTACCATGTGAAGTTGCAGATTAGCTAAAATCTGCAAGTATTCATTAAAAAGCAGTAATAACACAGCAGCCACAACATGTCATATATAACAGAAACTAGGAATAATAATAATACATTAACAATACATTATGATATTATATAATTTTGAATGATTTCCAATTAAATTGAGTGCTAATGATTTTATGTTATTAATATATATTAAAATAAATGAGAAAAATCATATATGATCATAGAAATACCTTGAATTGAATTATGGGAAGTGGAGGATGGGACAGAAAGTAAATAAAGCGTTTTAGATTATACTGTATAGTAGATAGGTCCCTTCCTATAAAGTTATTACTTAGCACAGCAAAGACTCCATCAATCATAATCAGAGTCTGAAATTACAGCAAGCATAGTATCTCCCCCAAGAAATGATAAAAAATAAGCATTTTACTAATAAATCCTTTGTTGCAGTATTTTTTTCATACTTATAGTTTGAAATTTATAGACTATGCATTCTGAATTGTACTATGTATTCTAACAAATACATCACACATTCTTGTAGGACAAGGAGTAACTAGATGATGTTATATATTTTTCCATAGGAGTGGAATGCATATTTTGATTTTTATATTACCTTTTACTCTGTTAAATATTACTTCCAATTCCCACACTTGTTAAAGGAGTATCAAATGAGTCAGCTTTTTAAAGCCGTATTTTCTGGTAACGTACTCAAAACATAGCATAACATCAAATGTTATATTAACACAAATAATATATTTGAGTATGTGTATAGTTTCAATATAAGGGAAATCAATTTTTCAAAAATTATGGCTTGGTGAAGTCCACAAACTAGTTGATAGCAGAGCTAGGACTCAATCCAAATTCTTTTGACTTGTAGCTTTTGTCCTTTCAGAGGCCTTACAGTTTTAAGACAAATGTAAACTCCTTTTGGGGCTGTGAGACAAGAACTGACCTGGTACATTGAACTGAGGAGAGGGAAAGCAATGAGAAAATAGTATTTTGTTACTGGAGAAGTCAAAAAGAGTTTTTTATAAACAGCTCCTTTATAAATGAGTTTTGAGTTAAGTCTGCAAAGAGGCGAGGAATTTGACAGGTGTCTTTGGATGAAAATATTTCAATTAAAGGAAACAATCTCTGAAAAGTTCCAGAAAAGGAAGTGAAAAATTCAGCTTGTGTTAATTGAGTTAGCCATAGAATTAGAATGATAAAATCTTAGTACTGAAATGGTTGAAGACCAAAGACTGCACATTTAGTATAGGCTAAAGATTACAGGAATTAATTGCAGTTCCGTTTAGATTGTAAAGAATCTAATACGAACCATTTACCAGGCATTGTCCTGTGCTTTCAGAGGCCAAAGAACACACATTGTCTTTTCTGTGAAAATAGCTGACTGATTTATTAATGGTTTTGATATAATATAGTGATAAATATTATTAAATAATGCTCAGGAAGACATAAGAGCTAAGAGGAGTGGCACAACTTGAGAATTCCAAGACAGCCTTCCAGTAGGAGATTTTACCCACAATGTTTTGGAAAGAATGAAGTCAAGTCAGGTTAGCAAGATAAAGGGAGCAACAGATACTAATCTCAGAAATGCTGAACACCAGAGATGGTGGAAGGGTCCTGTGGAGGTCTTCCACGATGTATCTTCCACTTCTTGCCTGGAAGCTGCAGTCAGGGCAGCAGAGCCTCTTTTAAATATCTTTTGTGATCATAAATCTCATGCCTTAAATTATGTGCTCTGTACTTCCCTTTTAATGGTTCCTTATTCATAAAATCTCTGTAATATTTTTTCTCTCACCAACTCTTTTCTGTTGTTCTTTTCCCCAGTATAACATCCTCCTCAAAGTTCTATGCTATCTCCACTTCCTGGTTACAGTCTGGAGGTTATCTGCCTGACCCAAATAAACAGTGCTGCATTTATTGTAGAGGGATTTACAGGGATTGCAATGATTTACAGTAGACAGTTGGAAAGAAATTTCTAACACAGGAATCTATTTACCTCAGCAGAAAAAAAATGTATTATGGTGACCATTCTATCAATGAATAAACAGAAAGGCAAAATGTCAAAGCACATGCAGCTGGTAAATGATGATACTATAGCGGAAGAGTAGCATAACACAGACTTCCTCCTTAATTTCTGTATATCTAAGCCCCTGCAAGGAAGAAATGTGCTGGGTTATCCAAGAAAGACCCTATTCCCATCACTGCAGTCTCAGTAGATGAGTCAGGCTGTTGATGTGACAACATCTTCAAATACCAGTGAAGATTGGCAGGCATTTCTTATTTCTGAAAGCATGTTATTTTACTCTTTTAGAGGGAAAAGGAGTATCTCAAGGAAAAAGTGAGGGTTCAGGGACCATGAATGTGTTTGAAATATGAATAGTAGGAATGCAATGAGCTTAAAATGAGAAACATTTTGACTGATCTAGGTAAATAAGCTTCTAAATAGAGTAATTCAAATCAGAGGTGGGAAGGAAAATTGAGTTAAATGACCTCTGGTTTATTCACTGGAATTATGTGAAGGATTATCAGAATCAAAAAAAAAAAAAAAATTGGGGCAGGGTAAAGCTGACAAATCCAATGGGAAGCGGTAGGGCAGCCATTGAGGTCTACAGGAAGAAGTACTGCACAGGAAGAAAGAGTGTATCAACAGTACAGAAGCCACTCAGACACCCTAACAGAGCAGCCACAAAGGTCAGCAGGGCAAGAGTCAGCAGGCTTGTGATCCTTCCTAAATTAATGACACCACAACCCAATCCTTTCCAATCTGAAGTAAGGTCAGTCCCTGCCTCCGTTCATCCTCATGTCATATGTCATATGTCAGGGTGGGAGTTAGCCTGAGGATATGGTTAGGCATTGTGTCCCCACCCAGATATCATCCTGAATTGTAATTCCCAGATGTTAAGGGAGAGACCTGGTGAGAGGTGATTGGATCATGGGGATGATTCCCTGTGCAGTTCTCATGATGGTGAGTGATTTCTCACAAGATCTGATGGTTTCATAAGGCAGTTTTCCCTGTTCTTGCTAGAACTTCTCCCTCCTGCCACCATGTTAGAAAGTCCAAGGCTACTTCCTCTTTGCCTTCTACCGTGATTGTAAGTTGCCTGAGGCCTCCCCAGCCAAGGAGCACTGTGAGTTAATTAAACTATATATCCTTCCTTTATAAACTATTCGGTCTCAGGTAGTAGCTTTATAACAGTGTGAGAACAGGCTAACACCTGTAATCCAGGATCCCAGTGTCTATCTGTTACTAGCTCTAACCCACTGGAAACAAAACCTGAATGCAGAAATTATAGGGGAGATGTAGGAAGACTCCTTATCTCCAATATATGAGAATTATTAACTCAAAATTTCATCAAATTACCATTTTTTTGGGCTACAGGATAGAGCCAGTGTGTCATGCATTTCTTAGTAGAAATCATAAGTTACCTTAGGGAAACTGTTCATCTTCATTTTGTACCACTCTGCCTTTCACTTGCTATGCCCTCACTGCTAGGCAATTTTCTTCTTTTAAAATCATCTTTCCGTCAATTTTCTGTCGGATATTTTTTCTCTCTGCTTATTTACCTGGTAAGGTTCCTGTTATTCACTAGAATTAGATGAGCAATGTCTCCGGTGAATTTTTCCCCAGTTGCCTTGGGGAATATCTGGGCAACATTCTCCCTGTGACACCCTCACTTCACGATTTGCTTCACTATTGAATTTATTTTGTTTTACCGGAATAATTAAGATGCAAAAGTTGCTCATTTTTACTATTTTACATATATCTGAATATTTCTCACGATATGTCTAGATTTGAAATCATTTGAACTTTTCTGCTACTCTATCATTAATGAGTAATCTGTTGAAAAAAAAATATCCAAATGCCTTGGGGTGCGCAACATCTCAGTAAATATCTGATAATTTAATCAGTGATCCCTGTATATAATAAAATTTGATTTTGATACTTTTGTGTTAGATGTACGTATGTAGATAATGCTACAAAATTGAATACAAATGTTTGACTCACTCCTCTTATTTTTTTATTAGTATAATAGATCAAGAAGATGTGTGTGTGTGTGTGTGTATATATATATATATAGTTTAATCATAAGCAAGCTGGTTAAAAATTTAAATTGGTCCTATATCAGTAAAATTATTTTCAAAACTTAATGTTATCTATTTAGTAAATTTATTTACTCTTTGTACCCTAATTACCCTAAGCATAAATTATTGCTATTTCTGCTGATTAAATTAATATCACATGAAATGTCTATAAGGAATATGGGACAAAGTGAATGCTCAGTAAATGATAGCCACTGACACTGTTCTACTCTGTGCATTACATACACATTCATTATTCAAAAAATACAAACTCTTAAAATTAATAATGTCTCTTCACTCCTGTATTTCCTGTAACCAACACAGTATTCCCAGGTGTATGTCAATTTAATCTATTTGGAGAGCTAAAATCAAAACTATTATAAGCAGCTAGGAATCATTCCCCTGCATAACAAATGAAGAGTAGTTTTAAGGGGCCCAGGACTTTTTTTGTTCTTTATCTTTGGTACACATTTGTTTTCTGTTTGGTTAAGGCAACATCCAATTTCAGAATCACCATTTCACAAATATTCATAAGCATTTTGATTATACCATGTAACTGTGAAACACACACAAAAAAAAGTTTTAGGAGAAAGATATATAAGAAGACTGTTAGGCAATATAAATGTAGAATTTCCTATAAAATAAACTTCATTTCATAAAGCATTTTTATTTTGTATGGAATTAAGTTGTGTTTTGCCTTTATACTATTATTATTATAAATAAGTGGTCATTTCTCTTTGAGCAACTTTGTGGAGAGGCATGGAGCCAAGGTAGAGAATCCAGCAGAGAGGATATACATACATTATTTCTGAGCTATCTAGTTGATAAAGGTAAGATAGACAATTTATCCCATTTCTCTCTTTTTAAATTATTTTAGCTTTAGGGGTATATGTGCAGGTTTGTTATATAGATAAATTGCATGTTGCGAGGGTATGGGGTACATATTATTTTGTCACACAGGTAATAAGCATAGTATTTGATAGGGAGTTGTTTGATCCTCACCCTCCTCCCTCCCTCCATCCTCAAGCTGGACCCAGTGTCTACTGCTTGCTTCTTTGTGCCGATGCGTACTCAGTATTTAGCTCTCACTTATAAGTGAGAACGTGCGGTATTTGGTTTTCTGTTTCTGCCTTAATTTGCTTACGAAAATGACCTCCAGCTCCATCCATGTTGCTGCAAATGACACAATCTCTTATTTTTAATGGCTGAATAGTATTCCATGGTGTATACGTACCACATTTTTTATTTTTTATTGTTTTATTGAGCCATAGTCTTGCTCTGTCACCCAGTCTGCAGTGCAGTGGCGCGATCTTGGCTCACTGCAACCTACACCTCCCAGGTTCAAGCGATTCTTGTGCTTCAGCCTCCCGACAAACTTTTGTATTTTTAGTAGAGACAGGGTTTCATCATGTTGGCTAGCCTGGTCTCGAACTCTTGACCTCAAATGATCCACCTATCTCTGCCTCCCAAAGTGCTGGGATTACAGGCATGAGCCACTGCATCTGGCCCCACATTTTCTTTATTCAGTCTACTGTTGATGGCCATTTATGGTTGATTCCATGTCTTTGCTATTGCAAATAGAGCTGCCATGAACATATGCATGAATATGTCCTTATGGTAGAAGAATTTATATTCCTTGGGTATATACCCAATAACGGAATTGCTGGGTCAAATGGTAGTTCTGTTTTAAGTTATTTGAGAAACCTCCAAACGGCTTTCCACAGTGGCTAAACTAATTTACATTCCTACCAGCAGCGTATAAGCATTACCTTTTCTCCACAACCTCACTACCACGTTATGTTTTGACTTTTAGTAACAGCCATTCTGACTGATGCGAGATGCTATCTCATCATGGTTTTAGTTTGCATTTCTCTAATGATAAGTGATGTTGAGCATTACTTTATATGCTTGTTGGCCATGTGAATGTCTTTTTTTGAGAAATGTCTGTTCGTGTCCTTTGCCCACTTTTTAATGAGCTTGTTTTTTTTGCTTATTAATTTAAGTTACTTATAGATTACAGATATTAGACCTTTGTCAGATGTATAATTTGCAAATATGTTCTCCTATTCTGTGGGTTCTGTGTTTAATCTGTTGATGGTTTCTTTTGCTGTGCAGAATGTCTTTAGTTTAATTAGGTTCCATTTGTCAATGTTTGTTTATGTTGCAGTTGATTTTGATGTCTTTGTTATGAAATCTTTTTCAGGGCCTAGGTCCAATATGGTATTTCCTAGATTTTCTTCAAGGATTTTTATAGATTTTAGGTATTACATTTAAGTAATAAATCCACCTTGAGTTGATTTTTTTATATAGTGTAAGGAAGGGGTCCAGTTTTAATCTTCTGCATATGGCTAGTCAGTTATCTTAGCATTATTTTCTGATGTGCTGCTGAATTCAGTTTTCTAGTATTTTGTTGAGGGGTTTTGTATCTGTGTTCATCAAGGATATTAACCTGAAGTTTTCTTTTTTTGTTGTATCTCTGTCAGGTTTTTGCTATTAGAAAGATGCAGGTCTTATAGAATGAGTTAAGGAGGAGTTCCCTCTCTTTATTTTTTTGAAACAGTTTCAATAACAATGATATCAGCTCTTCTTCATATGTCTGGTAGAATTTGGCTGTGAATCCGCCTGGTCCTGGACTCTTTCTAGTTGGGGGCTTTTTAATGCTGATTCAATTTTGGAACTCATTATTGGTTTGTTCATGGTTTCAATTCCTTCCTGATTCAATCTTGGAAGGTTGTATGTTTCCCAGGAATTTATCTATTTTTTTGTAGGATTTCTAGCTTGTGTGCATAGGTGCACAGAGGTTTTTGTAATAGTCTCTGAGGGTTTTTTGTATTTCTGTATTGGCAGTGATGTCCTTTTGCCATTTCTGATTTCTGATTATGTTTATTTGGTTATTCTATTTTATTTATTACTCAAGCTAGCTGTCTATTAATCTTGTTTATTCTTTCAAAAAACAAACTTCTGACTTTGTTGATTTTTTTTTTTTTTTTTTTTTTGCATCTGAATTTCTTAACTTCCCAGATACAGCCAATTAAATTAAGTTCTCAATTACAAGACCTTCAAAATAATTACAAAGAAGGAAATAATTCATCCAGCTAATCTCCTTTTCTTGATCTCAAAGGAGGATTCTTACCTGGCCTAGGTATTCTCACTCTGTATATGATTTATCTCAGTTTATTACTTGTTTGCTGCTAGGCTTCAGATTTCGGTTAATATTTTCCAGGAAGAAATCGAGTGTGGCAAAACAATCAAGCTAAAATAATCTTCACACTAATTAGTTTTGTAGCCAATAGTAAGCTTCAGTAATTAAAAGTGAGGAAGAGATAGTTACCTTCTCTTTGAATATCACTACCAGGTAGCATATTAGAAGAAAGCATATCTAAGATTGATTTTTTTTCAACAAATTTAATCATTTACTTTAAAGCAGTCAAGATGTACAACACACACATGCACACACACATACACATACACGCACACACAGAGACACAGAGAGAGAGAGAATGTATTCATTTACCAGCCTTATAGTCTCATCTAGAAACTCGTTGAAATATCATGCTTTGCCTGTAAAGGAAAATATTTTTTGTGACAGGATTCACTAAAATCAGATCATAGTATTATCTATAAATTGCTAAATATATGAGCAAAGAAATCCTATACATTTTGAAGGTTATAGGCTATAGGGATAATGGGGTTATATCATATTTATGTAACAGTGGTAAATATACTTTAGTTTTGGGAAACTTTTGGTTGGTTTGCAGAAATAAGTTTATTCAAGCTTTTGTAGAATCTACCTGTCTAGTTGGCATTTCAGAATCTGTGACTGAGACTGATGTGCTGGAATCTTTATGGGGAATAGTTTCAGGAACAACATCTGTTAGGAAGAAAAGTAACCCAGTTGGGACAGGAGTTCAACGAGGATAGGCATGACCACCATCTCAGCTGATTTCACAAAGACAATTGAAAACTGCTTTGAATTAAGGCAAGCCTCTGGGCCTTTGTATTTCTTTCCATAGCAGTCTCTGAATGCGTAGAGACAAGGTGCAACTTACACTGAAGAGAAGGTATACTTTAAACCAAGGATAATTGCTGTCGAGGAACTCAGTCTTATGCCCTCAGTAGCTAACAAACCTAGTAGTGAGGCATGAATACCTCATTTCTGAAAGGAAATATAGGTGGAGTGTAATGATATTCACTAGAGCTCATGAAAATATAAAGTAAGTGAGAAAAAAAAATACAGACCTCACTTCTATAGCTGGTCTCAAGGCCACAACTGATACTCATTATCTATCTTCTCTAACATCAATTCTAAAATCACCCAACTCTAGCCTATCACCTCTGCTGATCTAAGTGACTTACTTGATGGAGTGACCCAGACTCTCATCTCTGCAGTGGCGGAGCCCCCGATCTCCAGTTCTTCCTCATGTTGTGACTGCTACATTAAATTATTTAAAATTTAAAATGGTCAAGGGAGTACTAAGAGATGCTCCACAAGCTCGCCTGGATGAGTCCTATAATGGTAAATGTTTAACAAGCAGATTTCTGTAAAGAAAAAAAAAGAAAATGTATTTTTTGAAGGTTTATTGATTTCTGTAGTGAAATATTTCAACCATGGCTGATTTAGGGCTACTGATATTACACTAATTGAATGAGGAGTTGAGAAGAGATGTACATAACTGGCTCTGGTGATCAGGTTTAAGAGCTGATACCAACACACCACTGCCTTGATGCCAATCATATTCTCCCCTGTCCCACTGTGTAGCAGCAGCTGTACTTCCTCTTGATGCTGAGTCAATAACCTGCCAGGATGATGTCTTCTATCCTTGCCTGCTGGTCCCTTGGCACAAAGTCCAGATATTTGTTTGGATGCCATAGCTTAAAGTTTAATTTTGGCTTTATCCACTCATGGAAGAGCTCTTCCTCTGGGAACAAAGACCTTTAAATCTTCTGAACCTAGAATGCAGAGACAAGAAGGACACATCCCCCGATGTATCACAAAGAGAAATTGTAAACATTACCTCTCTTACTTCAATCCCTTATTACTAGATCTTTGTGTTCTACTTGGGGACACAGCATCATGCAGCTGTCATCTTAATTTGTCATCTGCTGCTCTCAAAAATTTAACTCCAAGCTGGTATCACAGTAATGCCTTCAAAAACCTCTTCTATTGTTCTATCAGAATGGGAGCTTCTCAGGAATATGATATGTGGTAGAAGAAGTAGATCTCATAATTATTCATGCAGTACCATACCTCCCTTTAAAAAAAACAGTTTGTTTGGTCTATAGTGACATTATGTAGGATCACTTATCAGTAAAACAAATACTCTCTAAGCTCTCAGATTGTGCAACTGTCAAAATTGTGAGAAGAAAAGTCAAATTCATACCTAGAATATGTGTTAATTTTAGTATGAACCACTCCCCCTTTCAATGTAAAAAGGACACATTACAATAAACTCATCACCATTTGAAAGCATTTTCACATACTAAGCAAAGCATATGAAATATACCCATATCACAAGTTAAGAATAGTTCTGCTAGAAAATTTAAAAATAATTTTTATAATTTTGCTTCTGAAATTATTTAGCAGAAAGATTATATTCACAGTAGGTTACCATTTTGGTCATCATTTTGCATATTTAGAAATGTTAACAAAATAGGAGCCATTATACTATGATTGGTTTTCAAATATACTGATACTCTTGAAGAATCAAACAGTTAATAATGTTTATATCATGTTACTTTCTGTAGATCTCTTATAATCTTAAATATTCTAATATTTAAACTTTTATTTTTCTATTATAGAGCAAATTTATTTAAGTTCTAAGTAGGGTTTTGTTTGTTTTCTTAGAAGAGGATAAAATAGCTCAGAGTCCCAATGCCCTGTGTGACTCATGGGTAAATAACACTTTTTGCAGTGACTATGACCTTTTTTCCAACTTATTTTTTTCTTCTGGCTAATTATTCACACTTTATTTTATTCCTAACAGAAGTTTTCATAGCACTTAACTTTCTAGGCTTTTTACTTTCTGTGTGGTATTAAATATATTGTAATGGAGGCTTGTTGACTTGTCAAATTTACTTACGCTGAGTTTTCTTTTTATAAAACATTCTTTATAAACTTCAAAAAGGCATCTCTAAATATACACACTTGGGGAATAATTTACTGCAGCAGACTACTGTTTTTTGAAGTTGTTCATTCCTTATTTAATATTCTTGAGGTTTCTCTATATGTGAAAATAAATGTACTCAAAAGTAGGAAGATTTGCTGCAGAAATAAAGTAGGTCTGCTCCCAATTCTTTCTTCCTTTGACTTATCATGTGTTGGTGTCTTTATGATGTAGGTTTGTTGATAGAATTCCACTGGATGACCTACAGCTTGTGTGAAGACTTTCACATACGTTATAAAACTCTCCATAAAACTGTCTTGAACTCTATAAACTCCATATTACTCATACACGGAACATGCAAAGATGAATAGGACAATTACATAGGAAGGGTTTACTTGAGGGGACCATAGACATGACCAAAATATAAAATGCACAACTCCAGTGTATTTTAAATAGCATTGTGTATAATTAGCAATATCAAAATGTAAAAATTAAATAATTAGAGATTATGTTTCTATTTCTTACGCGTGGCCATATATATCATTCATCATATGCACTGTGTACCTATATCTATATTATATCTAGCCCGCCACCCCTGCAGAGTTTTGTGACCGTTTATGATGACTGGCATAAGTAGGCATTGAGTTTTTGAAGATAACACTTACCTCATTATAATTAAAACAGTCATTATGACAAAGGGAAGGTTTTTGTTTTTCAATTGCTTGAATCCTAAGTTTAAAAGCTTAAAAATGAAATTAACTCAATGTAAGTTGTAATGAAAACTAATTATTTACACTAATGTAATATAATGTAATATAAACAATTGGTTTTTTTTAAACAACTGTTGTTTTAAACTAACATGATTCATCTTGTGAAATGACTAACAAAAGATATATCCCTAGCTATTATCCCACATCAATGCCATGAAAAATCAATAGCATTAGAAACTTGCACTGAAAACAGACTTTATTTCAGGTATAGCTGGTGCAAGAACTAATGCTTTCTGTATAACATTACTGTAGAGATTCGCAGTGTTAAAGCTATGTTTACTAAAGGACGCAACCAATTATTTAAGAGTTTCTCTGTCCAAAAAGACAAACATATCGTTTGTGCGCCTATAAAAATAAAATTATTTGTGCAATTTACATGACATATATCACTCTATTTATAATTCTAGGTTGTTAATTTAAGTAATATATTTCAACTCATTTCAATATTCAGAATATTTTTGTTAAAATAATATTGCTTTGCCATTTATTCATCTGTTTTTTCCACAACAAAATCATTTTTAAAAAATACTTTCTAGGTGTCTTTCACATATGCAAAACAATAAATTTTGTTCTGGGATGGCTATATAAATGAATAAATTTAATCCATTAACTTGCATTCCCTATAATAGAGTTGAAATTAAACAGTAGCTGCTGACTTCATAGCAATATAAGTGAGAATATAATGTATCTCTTAAATAGTATGATTATATCATAATGAAAACCATAAATATTTGAAAGAAAGAATTATGCAAGATAAAGGCAAATAATAAGACTATAAATGAAGAAAAAATAATTTAATTTTGTCTCCAGATAGTTTTTTGATCACAAAGATATTCTAAGACAAGAACACATGAGTGAATATATAGAGATGATTAACTTTAGGAGGTTTTCTAGAAATATCAAGTTTCATGATTTGGCTAAGGTATTAGTAATGAGAAAAAAAATGGTAAATAATGGTTGAACCTTGACTACAGGCAAGGGGAGGGGAGAAATCCTTCTAAGTTAAGAATTTATCTTTCTTTATTAGGTGTTGAGGAGTTACTGAAATATTCAAAGAAAATGTAATGTTCTTGTATATTCCAAAATATTTATTGAAAAGGCATCACATTGTAGATATTATATATGTTTTTTCTGAATGTAGGCAGGGTCACAAACTTAGACAAAATATGTTATTTCCCATAAGAAAGTCTTACTGTGTTAGGAAAGCTAATACATTTCATAAGTGACAATAATATAAGACAGATGACAAGAAATTCCAGAAAAGAAACACACAGATAGTTCGATGGAAGAAACAGAAAAAGCATCTTGAAGAATGTTTATTTGAGATAAACGCTTGAGGATTTTCAAAGTCCTAGATTAGAGGTAGAGAAAGGGTACATTCCAGATTCAGTTAATGTATGTATAAGCTAGCAGGAAAATAAACTTGTGTGATGATCTTAGGAAACATTTAATGGTTTATAGTTAGAGCAATGCTTTTATAGTTATATGCAGAGTACTAGAAGGCAGTTAGTTTGTAAATTGGGATGCGAACAAACTGTAGATTTATATAGGGGGAATAAGAGAACTCACTGATAGTTTGGCAGTGACAAAATTTAAAAAGTAACAAAAGCTTTTAATGATCAAAGGAAAAACTATGGCTTAAAATTTGTTTACTGAAAATAATACAGGAAAACCAAATCATAAGTTTTCTTTGTCAAAACCAAATGAATTCATGAAAAAATATAGTGATACTACCTCGTGGCATCTACAAATGTCTGCTTACTTTTTAAATAGAGCTTATTATATTAAAACAGTAAAAGAAAAAGTAAGAGAAGAAAAACACAGCAAGTGCAAGGGTTAATTAAAAAGTTATTAACTTACGCCTTTAAAGAATGAAGAAGAAGAACTGTTTATAATAGAGAGAAAACAATCTACAATTTAAAATGTAGTGCAAAGGAAAAAAATAACTTCAGTCATGGAATAACAGATCAAAAGTAATTTGGACACCGTAATAAGGAGAATAACTACTATGGAAAATTAAATCCATGACGGTAACAAGAAGAAAGGAAACTAAAAATGAAAATGAAGAGAGAACATATGATAAATGTGTAGGAAAACAAGGAAGATGGAGTATTTTTTAAATAAATATTTACAAAGACAGCAAAACAAAAACATATCAGTTGCAACAAAATAAAAATGAAAGGCTATAGGAAAATTTGCCTGAGTTAGAGACTTAGGAGGAGAGAAAACAGATTTCTAACTATCCAGTCTAATTATCTTCAAGTATCAAGATCCAAACAGTCATTTCAAAAGACAAGGGAAGAGGAAATATTGTTAAGTAGCAATTGTACTATCATTCAAGTTGTCTGTTACATATGGAAACAACTAAAGGATATTTTTAACATATACAGGGATTGTAGGAAACATTCTACACCAGTAAACAGGGAAGTTCTTTGAAGGCACAGACAATATCCAAATTATTTATTACTTTATCAACAGCAATTAATGAGGATGCTTACACATAATGGTCTTCACCAAATATTCATTGAGTGAATTAAACATTCTTAAGCAAAATTAAATATGCTTGTGTGTGTATGTGTGTCTGTGTGTATGTGCTTATATGTGTTTGTGAGTTAAACTTATAACTCAGCATTGTAAGAGGATTTCAGGACTACCAATTAGCTTTGTAAAAATTTAACTCAGCTAATCCTTTACCTGTAAATGAGAATATTTAACCATGATCTTCACAATATACAATAGAAAAACCCTGCTATGTTCAATCATCACAAAAAGCAGTAACTGGTACTGAATTTAAGCTCTATGATGCAAGGATTATGTTTATATTGTTCACCATAGGAGTTACAACATTGATTACAGATTAGTTTCCAGAGTTGATAGTCAGTCCATATTTCCTGATATAATGAATTATCAGGGACAGAAATTTTAACAGTTGCTAAATTATTATAACAGCACCAGAAAAATTGCTAAACAATTATATCGATTCATTCATTTGCTAAATGTTTGTTAAATTTTCCACTGCGTGTCAAACAATATTTTTGACACCGGAGAGAAAGAAATAAAATAGATAAAGTCAATTCTGTCCTCATGGAGCTTGCACTCTAGGAGTGGGAAGACAAGGCAAGAGACACAGATGAGTGTTCAGAGATGTGTGTTAATGACCGAGAATAAAACTTTTCCAAGTGTCCTGATGATTCTGGAGTTTCCCCCTAATAAAGGTAGTGTATATACTCCTATGAAACATACTCTGTGTTGGAAAGTTAAGAGTTTGCTACTTCTCAGTCTGTAACAGCCCGATGGGTTCTTCCTCCCTGCTGCACAAACAAAATCAATTAACCACAACCATGGCTTTGACACAAGGCTGGCCATGCCATGCAGGAGACAGAGTTTTTCAAGATAGTTTGGTGGGCAAGGGACTAGGGTATGAGGAGTGCTGATTGGTTGGGTTGGATATAAAATCATAGGGAGTCAAAACTGAGTAGATTCTTGTGCTAAGTGGTTTCTGTGTGGGTCCAGGTAAAGTCATCAGTTGTAAGCATGCCAAAAGTCTGAAAAAAAAAATTCATAAGGCAAATCTTAGGTTCTACAATTGTGGTTAATCTGCAGGATTAATTGGAGAAGTTCCATATCTTGTGACCTCCGGAATAATAGTTGGTAATCATTTACATCTACAGTTTAGCGGAATTCAGTCTCCTGTATCCTCCTAGCCTGGTAGTGTCTCATTAGCTTTATTAAAGGGGCTAAGTTTTGGGGATGGGCAATTATCATTTTAACTACAAATTAAATATCTCCCAAAGTTAGCTTAGCTTAAGCACAGGAATACTTAAAGCACAGCCTGAAGGCTAAAGGCAAGATAGAAGTTGGCCAGATCAGATCTCCTTCACTGCTATAATTTTCTTGCTGATACAATTTTTGAAAAGGCAGTTTCAAGTCGAAGCCTTCAGAGACCTGGCATGTTTCCCCTTGACTGTCCTTATGCTTCTGCCATGCTCATCACCATCAGAACATGCCCAGACCAGTCTGATGGAAGAAGAGAGCCAAGTGGACCACAGCCTCGGTCAGCTGAGAGTCACTTGCCACCACGCCCAGTCCAGTGACCATCTGTAGAACTGTCTAACCAATCCCAGGCTGACCCAGATTCAGGAGCAATATCTGCCAATTATTTTATGCTACTGAGATTTTATTTTGTTTATGCTGCATTGTGTGACAATAGATAACTGACAGGAAGTAATTATGCCAAGTTTCAGACGGTGATCATTGCCAGAGAAAAAAATAAAGTAAGGCAACGGGGACAGAGAATGGCAAGGACAGGGGAAAGTTGCATTTAACACAAAGTGATAAGAAAAGTCTCATAGGTGATGCGACATTTGAGTAGAAATATGAAAAAAGGGAAAATTCTGATGAAAATGGCTTTAAAATTTCCTTCAGCCTGACTAAACATTAGAAAGGCTTCTTCCTGCCCCTAAGCCCCTGACCTTCCTTTTCATAGATCATTTGCTTTAGAAAATTGTAAATTCTTTCTCTACTGCTTTGAGATACAAATCCTTTTAAAAGCTTCTTGCCAACCAGTTTTGTGATGTGAAACTGAGTGTCTTTGTCAAGGATCTGGGCATTATCCCTTTGAAAGATAATTATCAAGGAAGAAAGTGAAAGTTTCTCCCAATTTCTGTTGGAGGGTAGGAACCTAATTTTGCTCCAAGTTATGAAGCTATCTCCTATCTTGAAGATAAGAGAGCATTTACTTTAATAGATTCTACCTGATTTGCATACAGAAATTCATTTATTGGTGTTCAGAAACCCATGCTAAATGTACATTAATAGTAATAATTCTTAAAGTACACTGTGTGTTTCTTAATGTCAGAGACGTGGAATCAGGGCATGAATGTATTTTTCATAGAAAGTTAAATCTTTCTAATAAGAGCCTTAGTATTAAAAATATATATATTCAAGTGCAGGCAAAACATATAAGCAGTATAGTGTTAGAGCTCTTATATTGCTCTCTGATACAAACTCTCCTTCACAGAACTTTAAGTCTCCCTCTCCATGGGTGTGTGTGTGTACACATATAGGTACACACATTATGTATAATGTATATAATGTGTACAAATAGATATGCCTTCATATGCTTATAATGCATAATAAATATTAATATGATTTCCCTGTGACCCCACCCAAATATCATCTTGAATTCCCATGTGTTTTGGTAGGGACCCAGTAGGAGGTAATTGAATCATGGGGGCAAGTCTTTCCCATGCTGTTCTCATGATAGTGAATAAGTCTCACAACACCTGATGTTTTTAAAAAGAGATGTATCCCTGCACAAGTTCTCTCTCTTTGCCTGCTGCCATCTATGTAAGACGTGACTTGCTCTTCCTTGCCTTCTGCCATCATTGTGAGGCTTCCCTACCCATATGGAACTGTAAGTCCAACTAAACTTCATTCTTTTGTAAACTGCCCAATCTCAGGTATGTCTTTATCAGCAGCGTGAAAATTGACTAATTGGTACCAGGAGTGGGGTACTGTAGAAAAGGTATCCAAAAATGTGGAAGTGACTTTAGAATTGGGTAACAGGCAGAGGTGGAAACAATTTGGAGGGCTCAGAAGAAGACAGAAAAATGTGGCAAAGTTTGGAACTTCCTGGAGACTTGTAGAATGGCTTTGACAAAAATGCTAATAGTGACATAAACAATAAGGTCCAGGCTGAGGTGGTCTCAGATGGAGATGAGGACTTGGTGGAAACCGGAGCAAAGGTGACTCGTCATGTTTTATTAAAGAGAATGGAGGTATTTTGCTTCTGTCCCAGAGATTTGTGGAACTTTGAACTTGAGAGAGATGATTTACGGTATCTGGCAGAATAAATTTCTAAGCAGCTAAGCATTCAAGAGGTGACTTGGGTGCTGTTAAAGGCATTCAGTTTTATCAGGGATATAGAGAATAAAAGTTTGGGAACTTTGCAGCCTGACAATGTGGTAGAAAAGAAAATCCCATTTTCTGAGGAGAAATTCAAGGTGACTGCAGACATTTGCACAAGTAAGGAGAAGCTGAATGTTAATCCCCAAGACAATGAAGAAAATATCTCCAGGGCATGTCAAAGGTCTTTATGATAGCCTCTCCCATCATAGACCCAGAGGTCTAAGAGGAAAAAGTGGTTTTGTGGACTGGGCCCAGGGTCTCTATGCTGTGTGCATCCTAGGGACTTGGTGCCCTGTGTCCCAGCCACTCCAGCCGTGGCTGAAAGGGGTCCATATAGAGCTTGGGCAGTGGCTTCAAAGGTGAAAGCCTCAAGCTTTGGCAGCTTCCATTTGGTGTTGAGCCTACCAGTATACAGAAGTCAAGAACTGGTGTTTGGGAACCTCCACCTAGATTTTAGAAGAGATATGAAAATGCCTGAATGTCCAGGTGGAAACTTGCTTCAGAAGCAGGGCTTTCATGGAGAACCTCAACTGGGGCAGTGTGGAAAGGAAATGTGGGGTTGGAGCCCCCACACAGACTCCCTAATGGGGAACCACCTATTGGAGCTGTGCCATCCTTCAAACCCCAGAATGGTAGCTCCACCAACAGCTTGCACCATGTGCCTGGAAAAGCTGCAGACACTCAACACCAGTCCATGAAGGCAGCCAAGAGGGAGGTTGTACCCTACGAAGTCAAAGGGGCAGAGCTGTCCAAGATCATGGGAATCTACCTCTTGCATCAGCATGACCTGGATGTGAGATATGGCGTCAAAGTAGATCATTTTGAAACTTTAAGATTTGACTGACCTGCTGGATTTTAGACTTGCATGGGACCTGTATCCACTTTGTTTTGACCAATGTCTCCCATTTGGAATGGTGGTATTTACCCAATGCCTGCCTCTCCATTGTATCTAGGAAGTAATTAACTTGCTTTTGATTTTAGAGGTTCCGAGGTGGAAGAGGCTTGCCTTGTCTTAGATGATACTTTGGACTGTGAACTTTTGAGTTAATGCTGAAATGAGTTAACACTTTGGGAGACTGTTGGGAAGGCATAATTGATTTTGAATTGTTAGGACATAAGATTTGACAGGGACCAGGGTTCAAATGATATGGTTTGACTGTGTCCCCACCAAATGTCATCTTGAATTCCCATGTGTTGCTGGAGGGACGCAGTGGGAGGTGATTGAATCATGGGGGCAGGTCTTTTCTGTACTGTCCTCATGATAGTGAATAAGTCTCAAAAGATCTGATGGTTTTAAAGAGAGCAGTTCCCCTGCACAAACTCTCTCTCTTTGCTCTCTCTCTTTGCCTGCTGCTATCCATGTAAGATGTGACTTGCTCTGCCTTGCCTCCCACCATGATTGTGAGGCTTCTCAAGTCATGTGAAACTGTAAGTCCAATTAAACCTCTTTTGTAAATTTTCCAGTCTCAGGTATGTCTTTGTCAGCAGTGTGAAAACAAACAAATATGTAAGTGTGTGTGTATGTATGTGTGTGTATATATATTTACTACATATAATGAACATATAACCATATAATACATATAATATACATATATACAATGTACATATATACATATATACATATGTACATATATATGTACATATGTACATATAATATATATTTATTACATATAACACGTATTATTACATATTATAAGTATTTGGAGAAATCTATTAAGACACTGGCTGTGTAAAATTTAAACTAGTTTCAGCCAATCATAGGTAGGCTATATTGAACTTTTTTTTTTTTGAGACGGAGTCTCGCTCTGTCGCCCAGGCTGGAGTGCAGTGGCCTGATCTCAGCTCACTGTAAGCTCCGCCTCCCGGTTTCCCGCCATTCTCCTGCCTCAGCCTCCTGAGTAGCTGGGACTACAGGCACCGCCACCTCACCCGGCTAATTTTTGGAATTTTTTAGTAGAGACGGGGTTTCACCTTGTTAGCCAGGATGGTCTTGATCTCCTGACCTCGTGATCCACCCGTTTCAGCCTCCCAAAGTGCTGGGATTACAGGCTTGAGCCACTGTGCCTGGCCTAAAGGACTTATAAGGAGATTATTTTGAAGGAAAGAAAGAGAAGCTGAAATGATTAGAATATGAAGTGCATAATTTATAGACAAAAGACTGAAAAGGAGTAACATAGAAGTTATTTTGGGTGTGCCAGTATGAGCATTTGGAATAGCTGAGAGAATGAATTAAAGGTATTAAAAAGGAGAACGTAAAATGAAAGAGTAGAGAGTTATTGAGAAAAGCATGTTCTATATGATGGTGGTGTACTTTTTCTATCAGAAACAAAAATAAAAATAATTTTCAATATAGTCATTAGGCCAGTCAACATATTCACCCTGTTTCTACTTTTAAATAGTCTATTTGGGAAATACCAATACCACTGTGCAAATTACTTGCTGGATTTCTTTTTTTTTTTTTTCATAATTACAAATTGGTTTTATTTTATAATATGATAGCCTTTGTCAAATATATTTTTAATAAACATTGGTTAACATTTCTCCCAGCTCAAGGTTACAGATGCCTTTTAATGATGTAAATAGCTATCTAACATTGTCGAATAATGAGCTGAACTTGATTCAGTTTAGGCCTCACCTAATGTTCATACAGTTATCCTGCTTATTGAGCTACAGCAACTCTCATTAAAGAAACAAAGGCTCTCTAGCCACAGTATGTGCTGAGGGGAAAGGCAGCAGAAGGACCCCTTGGAACACCTGCTCTTAGGTACATTTGACTGGATCAATATATCTGTCCCCAGCCACTATGAGTATTGGCTCCTAAATCTTCTCCTGATTGTTTTTCTCAGTTGACATAGACCACTGCACCTGTGAACATATAATCTAACTTTATTGCTTCAAGGGGAGGAGGGCAACTGTGTAGTGCTTATAGGTTGAAGCCCTCTCCTTGTTGATCAGACTAAATTTAACTCTATCACTTCCAATGTATTTCTCCTTTTATATCTTGTTCTATTCAATAACTTAGAGGTCTATACTGAAGAGCACTCCTTCAGTTGATCTTCTATATCAGAATACTTATCTCAGATCCTGTTCTAGGGAACTTCACCTAAAATGATGATTTTTCTGTTGCTTGTGTAGACAAGTGTTTCACCTCTCACCTGTAGTGGGAGCCTCTATGTTTTTACTCTTAAGATTTCTTTATAGCCATTAGTGCAAAAACAATCTGAGACCCACTTCCCACACATGTGTAAAAGACCTTGGAGGTAAAATGTGTGGGAAGTAACGGTTTGGGTCAACTTTCACTAGTGGGGGAAAGGAGGTTTTAGATAGAGTATTCTTGCTTCCCTCTCCCTCGCTCCCTTTGCCCCATGGGCTGTTGGAAGACAAATTCTTCATTTTGCTCCTCTTACTACACTTGAAATTCAGTGTAAGATCAAGAAGCTGCTTGTCAAAAGGTGGCTATTTTAGTAATATACCTGCTTATACTTGCTCTTTCTATCACTCACTCATTCAGTCTCTCTCCTTGTCACTCTTCTGCCAGTGATAGCAAACTAAATTACGGCAAAATTTATTTTTGATAACTTTTGTGAGTATAAGAATCACATTTTTTTTTCACAATGATTGTTTTTCTACAAGTAATAAGAAGGTAGAAGAAAAAAAGAAGGAAGAACATTCTGGGGAAAAGAATTTAAGAAGCAAATTGAAGGAAACAAAGGTAGTAAAGAAAATGACACTAATAGAGAAAAGATACATATGTATCCTATAAAAGAAAAGAAAGAGAACCCTGTTGTAGTTCTCATAGATGAAAACCAAATTGGCATTAACATGGATTCAGACACACTTAAAAATAACTAAGGACAGTTGGTTCAACAGGATTCTTTTTGCATGAGACATGAATAAACTTCTATGTAATGGCCCATTTTTATTGAATGGAAAATTAATGTATATACCAGCATTATCCAAAGTCAATGCCTTAATTTAAAAGGTATGCTATCATTCTCAGCATAGCACAGTATATATTTCTCAAATCATAAAAAAATTATCTGAGTCTTATGAAGACTCAAAGATAAAATAGTTATTTTCTGGTAGGCATTGTTTAGGAGTATAATTCTGAATTTCTTTGTAGCTTATTCAAATGCAGCATCATTGGCAATTAATATATACTTTCTGTATTGAGGGTAACAATTGCAGGAAGTGAGGAAAGAAAAACGGTGAACTTAAAGTCTTATGCCATAGAGTAGAAATACGGGGAAATAGGAGAGTATATAAGTTTAAATGAGTTTTAAGGGGGGAAAGGATGGCAATCATTTAACTAGGCAGAGCTAATAACCTCTGATAATAACATCCTCAGTTGCTAAAGGAATATTTTAAAATTATATTCTCTTTGTTTTGTTGTTGTTACTTTCTGTTCTGTAGGAAGTATCTGTTGTTTAGAGTGATCTGTGCAATAAAAGTTTTGGCCCACAGGAGAGGTTTGAGGTGGCCACTAAGAAACAGGAGATAGTAGTGAAACAATAGACAGGACAGAAGTGACAGAAAATGATGGGCATCATGCCAAACGCGATAAGATTGCTTATGAATGTAGTGAGACAGATGCAAGAATTCCTGCAAAAGGAAAAAGAATGTTGTATATCATGAACAGAAACAGTAAAACAGATAGTGAGTGGAAGAGACATCATAAGAAGAAAAGCCATCGGTATTGTCCCGGCAATGACTCTTTCATCTGGCCAATTTGAATTTTTTTCTGCCTAATTTTTGAACTTTTTTTTTTTTTTGTTAAAGAAAGATGACTAGATTCTTACCTAAAAGAAGGAGAACTTAACTCATGCTGTCATCAGGTTTCCGGCATGGAGTTAGAAATAGGAAAATCTATATTTCTATAGTTGGAGATAACAAACCTAAATAAAGTATGCATGGCAACACAGGCAACCAGAGTACAGAATTCCTCACGTGCAGGTGCAGTGGTTGGAAAAGAGATGCTCTTTAGGCTAATGAAGTGAAACAGAGTAAAGCCAAAGTGACTTAGCAGAGAGGGTCTCAAATGCGCAGCTGTATCTACTGCTGTCTCTTTTCTCACCTGGTCTTCAGTTGCAGGTTAATTTTTTCTCTGTACAATCTGTTTGCTTCCCTACGGAGCCCCTAACATTTTCTGAGTTCAAGCCAAGTTGCTATTGATCATTTGTTTTGAGTGCCCTGTAACCGATAAAATTTGATTTTCTTCTGTTGGTGAGCCCTGAGCTGAAATTAGCTGTATTTGTCAAATCCAAAGTTCACGTAAGGTAACCGCATCAGACTAAGTTATAAAAGTCCATTTTAACTATCAAACAGCTAGACATGGCTTGAAACCACACATGTACAAAAAATGTAGCTCATTGTAAAAATGTACAATAGGCAAGATGTGTGCTGGATTTTTAAAAGACAATAAATGAAACACTTCTTTCTTCATCGGAGTTGGAACAAATTAAGAAGGATGATATAGGAGATGAACAGATGGTTTTATTGCTTTAACGCTGATTGGGAAATGTGGCCTTAATTTTGTCCAAGTGAGCGTGTTCATACTTGGTCTCTGAATTAGGAAAACTTACTATGCTCATCACTGGCAGAACTGGACAAATTGGTTTTCTCATGGACGTCAAAGATTGTATCACAGTTCATTCCTACTCTGTGTAGAGAATATAACAACAGTCACAATAACAATAAAATCTCACAATGTCCCTCTAGAGCATAAAGATGTTGTGGTTACTCCTGTTACAATGAGATACAAAAGTCAAGTGGAAGGATTTTTCTCCTAAAGTAGAGATGTTCTTCACTCTCTGGAACCTCTCTGAAGAAGGAACATCTCTGATTTCCTCTAATTCCCCAACAGAGCATCCCTTGAGCAGGTCTCCGTGCAGAGTCAATGGCACAGAGGGTGTCATGCAGCAGGTGCAAGGCATGATAAAGGATGACTGAATGCAGGAACTCTTCCAGCGGACCTCTCTTCCATCCTCTAGGTGGATATACAACAGTTATTCAGGCAAAGCAGCTGACCAAGGGACCTTTTTCTTATGGCCATGGGACCTTTTTCCTTGTGAAGTGTCTATATGCCACAAACTTACCAGCACGTAAACCTTCTTGTACACACATTGTTAGCCCTCCGTTAACATTTGTTTCTACCACTCAGACAAGACCAGATTTCTTATTCCCCTGAGGTCAAATGAAAGTGCATCTTATTGATTTTGGAAAGCTCTTTCACATTGAGTTATCTGAATTGTTGATAACTCATTTGTTGTTATTGTTGAGTTGTTCAGTTATGATATGGGTTGAATCTGTGTTCCCACCCAAATCTCATGTTGAAATGTAATTCCCAATGTTGGAGGTGGTGCCTGGTGGGAGGTGGTTGAATCACGGGGCCAGTTTCTCATGATTTAACACCATCCCCATTGGTGGTGTTTTCACAACACTGAGTTCTCACGAGATCTGGTTGTTTAAAACTGTGTGGCATCTCCCCTCTCTCTTCCTTCCTCCTGTTCTGGTCATGTAAATTGTGCTTGCTTCCCTTCACCTTTCATCGTGATTCTAAGAAATGTTTCCTGAGGACTCCCCAGAAGCAGAAGTGGCTACACTTTCTGTACAGCCTGTGGAACCATGAGACAATTAAAACTCTTTATTCAGTTTCAGGTATTTCCTTAAAGCAGTGTGAGAACAGACTAACACGACTTCCTCAGGATTTAATGTCTTTATTTAATTTTTTTATTCATGCTAAAATAAAATGTAATGACTTATGCCACCTTCATTTTCTAGATAACGCTCTCAAATTCCAATAGATATATTTCTGTAAAAATTGCTATAGTCTATTTTTTCTAACATTACCCTCTACGCTGATAAATATTTTATCAGTTTTAAAATATTAAAACATTTAAGTTTCAAATTTATGGAGTCTTTAGACACAGATATGACTAGGAGAATATGAATGATTTTTCATAAGCCTAATTTTTCTACATCCTGGTATAGAAAATGTAACACTACTTTTGATAATTTAACTTAATTAATGTATTGAGTGACTATTTCACCTGAGGAAAAAATTAATCAACTCCAAATTCAGTCAACACTGGTGCTTTCTTTAGTATTTCTGTAATACACGGTCAGTTGAGACTTTTCCTCTCTCTGTTCTACTGTCCCGGTGCTGCATCTAGTTTTCAGAGGATCGCATAATTAGACTATCTAAAGAAGTAAATGGTCTACAACCATCTTTGTTTCAAAGCTAGTATCTTATAGAGAGGTGATTTTCTGTGTCTGGTTTTTGGCTATAGAGCCTAACTCAGTGTCACCTTTGGAGGCAGATATGGTACTTACTATCATAGTCTCCAATCTTCAATCCTTGTACCCTCCTTTATGTGTGTAATATGCATATACATGTATGTATGATTATGCCTGATGTTATATGATTTCCAACATAAGGATCTTGCAGTTATTTTCCTAATACCTAAAAGTTTTATCACTTTATTGTGTTATCATAATTGGTATTCTTTAATTTCAAATTTCGTGCTTATTTCTAATATATGAAAATAAAATTGGCTTCTGCATATTATTATTGTTTTCTGCAACCCCTTTAAAGTTGCTTGTTAGATTTAAGATATTTTTAATACTTTTGTTGATATTTTCTATGTTGATATTTTCTATGTAGATGATTTTGTCATCTGCAAATCGAAACAATGAGACATTTCTTTTCCAATGTTTATATATTTTGTACATTAAAAAAGTATTACATTGTGGAGGCCCAGGAAGAGTTTTCCTTTTGTCCCCTCTGAAGATTTGCTGAAAAATCACCTTGCAGAAGGTAGATAATTGGGGGGAAAGCATTCAAATTTATTTAATGTATACATACAGGCTGGGCGCGGTGGCTCACGCCTGTAATCTCGGCAGACGTGAGCCGAGAGGGGCAGATCACGAAGTCAGGAGATCGAGACCATCCTGGCTAACACGGTGAAACCCCGTCTCTACTAAAGATACAAAAAATCAGCCGGGTGTGGTGGCGGGCGCCTGTAGTCCCAGCTACTCGGGAGGCTGAGGCAGGAGAACAGTGGCGTGAACCTGGAAGGTGGAGCTTGCAGTGAGCCAAGATCACGCCACTGCGCTCGGGTCTGGGCAACTGAGCAAGACTCCATCTCAAAATATATATATATATATATTATACACACGCGCGCGCGCGCACACACACACACACACACACACAAACAGGAGCCTTCAGAATGAAGACCCAAAGATAGAGGGTAATTGTCTATTCTTATGCTAAAATTCCATAAAATATGGACAGCCATATAGAAATGTGATTGGACAAACAAGTTCCGATCTGATGCTAATAGACTGAGTGGGGAAACCAAGCCAGGCCTGGTTCTTCTTGGCCTATGTAAGTGTGCACTTCTTCCTTCTGGGTATAGAGCAAAACCCTTTCTGTAATGGGAGTCTTATGACCTACAGTCAAAGTAAGTCCAATCATTTCCTTATGATTAATTTTTACAGGAAAAGGGTGGAGGGAAAGTTAGTGTAATATTTTCATGTCTTATGGCTGTCTTTGGGGAAAAGGGGGTTCTGGTTTCTATGACCTGCCTTAGGGAAGAGAGATTCTAGTTTCTATGGCTAGCTTCGATAAACAATGGGACTAAAAGATAGAAAGGCAGGAGAAGGTCAAATAAAAACTTTTGCTTCTGAGGCTGCTTCTGAAGCCTTCATTTTGGGGTATTGTTTTCTGAGCCCCACCATAGAGGCATCAGATAATTTTACATAATTAATTTCACTTTCTTGTATTTAACTTACTGATTTATTTTTCAGTCATTTTCTTTATTTTTAAAAAGCTTTATTGAGGTATAATTGATATTAACAAATGCATGTTTAATGTATAACAATTTGATAAGTTTGCACCTATGAATTCTCCTTCCTTCCTTCCTTCCTTCCTTTTTTCCTTCCTTTCTTCTTTTCTTTCCTCCCTCTCTTTCTCTCTTTGTATTTGTTTTGTTTGACTTACTGCTCTGGCTAGGATTTCACTATAATGTTTCATAGTAGTTTTAAGGGAAAAATATTTTTACCTTTTGCCAGATGAGAGAGGAAAAGACTTCAACATGCAACCATATTTTTTTACTGTTTCCTTTCATTTTATTGTAAGTAGATGAATTTTATTCTTCATCAAGAAGGAAATTATCATTTTTTTATCTAGTTTCTTATCATAATAAGTAATCTATTTCCGAATGTTGAAAGTGCCTTGATTTACCCACTGTGGTGATATTGCTTTTATATATTTCTGAATTCTATGTGCGAATATTCTGTTGATGCTATTTTTCTGTGCATCTTAATGAAGAATGTTTGTCTGTAATTTTTTTTCTATTAACGTTTCTGTCTGATTTTGTTATCACTTTCAGGCTTTCACTCCATAGAAGACAAGGATCTTGGCTAATTTAATACCTTTCAGCAATTGTTACTCTTCTCCTCCTAGAGACCAGTACCACGAGGAGTGCTTTCTCAGGACTCCTGACTATTTTTATGAGTGCTTAATGAAATTTATGAGTAAGAGCCTGCAAATGGGGACACATTTCCCTTACATTCTGGTTTCTAGGATTTCTATATTCTCTTATTACCCTACATTTAGCCTTCACCAATTAGTTCTTTCTTCTAGCATGTTATGGTCTCCCTTTGGATTTCAGATGGTGATTTTCTTGAGACCTTGATTTTGGATGGGTAAAAGAAAAGCTACAAATTTTCAGTTTGTCCAGTTTTTAATTTTTATTTAATTTTTACTTTTTGTATTTTTTTCAACTTTTATTTTAGATACAGGGGGAACATGTATTTCATCATGTACATGTGTCACATTTTCTTTATCTAATCCACTATTAATGGGCACCTAAATTGTTTACATGTCTTTGCTATTGTGAATACTGTGGCAATGGACATACAAGTGCATATATCTTTTTGGTATAATGTTCTATTGTCCATTGAGTATATGCTCAGTAATGGGATCTCTGGGTCAAAGAGTAATTCTATGTTACTGCTCTATTTTAAGTTTTTGATAAATCTCCAAGCTGCTTTTCACAGTAGCTGAACCAATTTACACTCCCACCAACAGAGTGTAGGCATTCACTTTTCTCCACAGCCTCGCCAACATCTATTGTTTTTTGACTTTATAATAATAGCCATTCTGACTACTGTCAGATGACGTCTCACTGTTGTTTGACTGGCATTTTTCTGATGATTAGTGATGCTGAGCATTTTTTCTCATGTGTGTTGGCTGCTTGTATGTCTTTGTTTAAAAAGGGTCTGTTTATGTCCTTTGCCCATTTTTAATGCATTTACTTTTTGCTTTTTGATTTGTTCATATTGCTTACAGTTTCTGAATATTGGACCTTTGTTGGATGTGCAGTTTGTGAACATCTTCTCTCTGTAGGTTGTCTGTTTACTCTGTTGATATTTTCTTTTGCTGTGCAGAAGCTCTTTAGTTTAATTAGGCTCTACTTGTCAATTTTGTTTTTGTTGCAATTGCTTTTGGGGACTTAGCCAGAAATTTGTGGGCAAGGCCAGTTCCGAGAAGGGTGTTCTGGTGATTTTCTTCTAGGATTTTCATAGTTCGAGGTCTTACATTTAAATTGGGATCCATCTTCAGTTAACTTTTGCATATGGTGAAAGGTAATGCTCTAGCTTTGTTCTTCAGCATATGGCTAGCCAGTTATCCCACTTATTAAATAGGGAGTATTTTCCTATTGCTTGTTTTTGTCAGCCTTGTCGAAGATCAGATGGTTGTAATTGTGCAGCTTTATTTCTTAGTTTTCTATTCTGCTCCATTGATCTATGTGTCTGTTTATGTACTGTACCATTTTTTTTTTTTTTTTTTTTTGCTTACTTTAGCCTTATAGTATAGTTTGAAGTCGGGTAGTGTGATGCCTGTAGCTTTAATTTTTGCTTAGGATTGCTTTGGCTATTTGGGCTATTTTTTTGTTTTTTTTCTAATTCTTTGAAGAATAACGTTATAGATTAAATAGCAGTGAATCTGTCCATTGCTTTGGGCAGTGTCGCTATTTTAACAATATTGATTCTTTCATTCCATGAGCATGGCATGTTTTTCACTTATTTGTGTCATCTCTGATTTCTTTCAGCAGTGTTTTGTAGCTCTCCTCCTAGAGATCTTTCACATCCTTGGTTAGCTGTATTCCTACGAATTTCCTTTTCTTTGTGGCTATTGTAAAAAGGAAGTGTGCTCTCAATTTAACTCTCAGCCCAGACATTATTGATGTCTAGAAATGCTACTAATTTTTGTACATTGATTTTGCATCCTGAGACCTTACTAAAATTGATTACCAGTTCTAATAGTGTTTTGGCAGAGTCTTTAGGGTTGTCTAGATACAGAATCATATCATCAATGAAGATGAATAGTTTGACTTCTTTTAGTTATTTGTTGGACCTGATTGCTCTGGATATGACTTATAGTACTACGTTAAATAGAAGTGGTGACAGTGAGTATCCTTGTCTTGTTCCAGTTCTCAAGGGGCATGATTCCAGCTTTTGCCCATTCAGTTTGATGTTGGTGGTGGGTTTGTCACAAATGGCTCCTATTATTTTGAGGTATGTTCCTTTGATATCCAGTTTGTTGAATGTTATTATAATGAAGAAATGTTGAATTATATTGAAAGTTTTTTCTGCACCTATTGAGATGATCATATGGTTTTGTCTTTAATTCTGTTTATGTGGGGAATCACATAATGTTGAATTTATTTGTGTATGTTGAATCAGCCTCGTATCACAGGAATAAAGGCACTTAATGGTGGAATTTTAACTTTTTGATGTGCTAGTTGATGGTCCAGCTCTTTTGTTGTTGTTGTCAGAGATAAAGTTATGCCCATTTTTATCTTTTTAAATTCTGACTCTAAAAATAAGTTTTTAAAATGCTACCTGGTCAATTTTCTTAGCTCTTGGTGTATGTCCCATTGTTCAGGAAGATTGTTAAACATGGAGGTTCTAGAATGTGAAGGAATCTTCTCCTCCCCTCCAGCCTGGATCTCAGATGGGCTAAACAAATAGATATCCCCCATCTCCAACCATTGTGAAGTACCCCTCATAGTCACTACTACTAAGTAGCGAGAGGTGACAGGGTGCTGGCAGGCCTCGCAGTCCTCACTCGCACTGGGCGCCTCCTCCACCTGGGCGCCCACTCTGGCCAAGCTTGAGGAGCCCTTCAGCCCACCCTTGCACTGTGGAAACCCCTCTCTGGGATGGCGGAGGCCGGAGCAGGGTCCCTCTGCTTGCAGGGAGGTGTGGAGGGAGAGGCGTGGGTGGCGACCAGGGCTGCAGGGGGCGCTCGTGGGCCAGCGTGAGTTCCTCGTGGGTGTGGGTTTGGCGGACCCTCACACTTGGAGTGGCCGGCCAGTGCCCCTGGCCCTGGCAGTGAGGGGCTTAGCACCTGGTCAGCAGCTGTGGGGGGTGCACGGGGTTCTCCAGCAGTGCCATGGCATGGGCAGTGCACTCAAATTCTTGCGGGGCCTCAGCTGTCTCCCGCAGGGACCTGCAGCCCAACATGCCCCAGCCTCCCCCACTCCGTGGACTGCTGCATGGCCACAGCCTCCCCAAGGAGCTCATCAACTGCCCAAGGGCTGAGGAGTGCGGGCACATGGCACTGGACTGGCGGGCAGCTCCGCCTGCCGTGCCCCGGTTCAGGATCCACTAGGTGAAGCCAGCTGGGCTCCTGAGTCTAGTGGGGAGTTGGAGAACCTTTATGTGTAGCTAAGGGATTGTAAACACACCAATCAGTGCTCTGTGTCTAGCTCAAGATTTGTAAACACACTTATCAGCACCCTGTGTCTAGCTTAAGGTTTGTAAATGCACCAATCAGTGCTCTGTATCTAGCTAATCTAGTGGGAACTTGGAGAACTTTTCTGTCTAGCACTCTGTGTCTAGTTAACAGATTGTAAATGCACCAATCAGCACTCTGTATCTAGCTCAAGGTTTGTAAATACACCAATCAGTACCTTGTATCTAGCTAATCTAGTGGGAACTGGGAGAACTTTTCTAGCACTCTGTGTCCAGCTACACCAATCAGCACTCTATGTGTAGCTCAGGGATTGTAAATGCATGAATCAGCACTCTGTCAAAATGGACCAATCAGCTCTCTGTAAAATGGACCAATCAGCAGGATGTGCGTGGGGTCAGATAAGGTAATAAAAGCAGGCTGCCAGAGAGCACAGTGGCAATGCGCTGGGGTCCCCTTCCACACTGTGGAAGCTTCCTTCTTTCGCTCTTTACAATAAATCTTGCTGCTGCTCACTCTTTGGGTCCATGCCACCTTTATGAGCTGTAACACTCACTGCAAAGGTCTGCAGCTTCACTCCTGAAACCAGTAAGACCACGAACCCACCAGAAGGAAGAAACAATGGACATGTCCGAAGATCAGAAGGAACGAACTCCAGACCCACCATCTTTGAGAACTGTAACACTCACTGCGAGGGTCCACAGCTTCATTCTTGAAGTCAGTGAGACAAAGAACTCACCAATTCCGGACACAGTGGTTGCTATTCTTAGACAATTTCTTCCCTTCTCCTATATTCATGACTCATGTTGAAACCTGCGTGTAGCAGAATACCCAATTGCTTTTTAAAAAAAATATTGGGAAGAAAGGGAAATGTAGTTTGTTTTCTGATGGATAAAGTTCTTGCACTTCTGAACAACTGTTACCCACAATTTATCACTACTATTAAACTGGGTTAGGGTACTTCAGAAGGACAAAATCAATTGAATATATATATCTATATATGAGTTTATTAGGGAGGATTGGCTCACATAATTACATGACAAAGACCCAAAATAGGCTGGGGAAAGAAAGAAGCTGGTAGTGGCTCAGGCCAAGTCAGAAAGCTTCAAAACCAGGGAAGCTGACAGTGCAGTATTCAGTCTGTGGCCAGAGGCCTGAGAGCACCAGGAAGGCACTGGTGCAAGTCACAGGGTTCAAAGGCCAAATGACCTGGAGTCTGATGTCTAAGGGCAGGAGAAGAGGAAGCAGGCATCCAGCAAGGGAAGAAAGAGAGAGCCAGAAAACCCAGCAAGTAAGCTTGTCCCTCTTCTTTCACCTGATATTTTCCGGCTGTGCTGGTAGCCAATTGGATGGTGTCCACACACATTGAGTGTAGGTTTTCCTCTCTCAATCTGCTGACTCAGTCTGTCTCCTCTGGCAACACCCTAACAGACAAACCCAGAAACAATACTTTACCAGGAATTTAGACACCCCTCAATCCAGCCAAGTTGATACCTAGTATTAGCCATCATAATAACTCCAAACCAAACATGACATGGGAAGGATAAAGGGTCTTCCTACCATCATTGAGGTTGTCAGTCCCACCCTATGAAACCAACATAGTATGTAAATTTAAACAATTTTACATTTCATACAATTGTATCAAAATCCTACAGATGGTTTAAGTGATAGAAACAAGGCTTAGGCTTTTAGAACTATGAGTATTTGCCTTTCAAATGTTCACATATGCATTATAGAGGGAAATTTGAAAATAATGTTTTTGAGCTTCTGGCCATATGTTATTTCTAACAAGCTAAATTTAAAATAGGTAAAGAAATGAATTTCCATACCATTATTCAGTTTTCTTAATACCTTTTTATTGTTTAAATGTCAGAAGTGAGATAAAATAGAAAGTACTTTCATTAGTATTTACTTCAGTTGATGAAACATCTAACATTTTATTTGAAATTATAAAAATTATTTTTAAATCCCTAATTTTTCTATATATATTATTTAGATAAATTGAAAAATATGAAAATATTTGAAGTTCAGATGTACTTTAAAATAATCACACACTTTGGTAGTATATGATTCAAAGGTAAGTTTTCACTGTAAAGCACGGAGGAGGATTTCATAAAATTGTAAATAAGCACCATTTATCTGGGTTAGATTGTGCAGATGCATGTGGTAATATTTTATACTTATTGAAGTTATAACAATATTTTTTACTATTTATTGCCATATAGTCTTATAAAAACTATTTTTTTCTATTATAGAAACATTTTTATTATGAGGACCAGAAAAAATGAATATTAAATGTTTATGTATCTCTCTTGCTCTCAAGTA
>NW_012109763.1:156121-157920 GCF_000951045.1 Mandrillus leucophaeus | reverse complement strand
TGACTTAGGAGAAATTACTAATTGTGGTTACTAAGTGAATGAAATAGTTGGATTCATTTACTAGTCTATGTACTCACATCCTTATTTTGTTTGGTAAGTTTTAGTTACAATGTCTATTTTATTTTGTTTTTCTAAAAGATGTGGTAGCCTGTAACAGAGTAGTAACATGGTTGTTTTTTTCAGGATGGCTTCTATGTTTCTATGGATATGGAGACATCTCATCTCAGCCAACAGAATAATGCAAAAAGAGAAAGAGTGGGAGAGAGACAGACAGAGAGAGAGAGAGAGAGAGAGAGGGGAAAAAATACATTTTTAAGAGGAAATGGTTATATAACAATGTGAATTATTTTTCAAGAGTATCTCATTGAGCATCACTTGAAATGCAGACATTTCTACTACAATTGGAGATGCCGTGTAGTGGAATAAGTACCAAGAGTATCTCATTGAGCATCACTTGAAATGTAGACATTTCTTCTACAATTTGGAGATGCCGTGTAGTGGAGTAAGTACTGAAACTGGAGTTAGAGGACTTGCTCCAGAAATACCTGTCATCTTGAGTGTAAATTTGGGCATCTCATGAATTACCCAGTCTCAGACTATTCATATTAAAATGCATATAATGGTACTGCATTGTTCACCACAGTCTTGTAATTATTCTGTGAAATCAAGGATATGAAAATGCTTTATAAGATAAAATCTGAAACTGTGTTTACCATTAGAAGTTTTATAAATGTTAAAATTTATTCATCTTTCTGTAGATCTATTTAAGACATTTGTATATTCTTGGTCACTGAAAATTCTTGGTCACTGAAAACAAGAAGATAGTATATGAAAATTTTCCTACTGGAAGTATCTGGTTTGATGTTTGGAACAGAAGACACATGGTATGTTTAGATATATGACATTCCTGAATCCTCTGGTTGTTTTGGTTATTAAAGGAAATTACAACTTATATAAATTACATCAGCTAATACCTTATACATATTACTCAATAAAATGTTGAAATCACACTAAGTATCAGTCCCAATAGAAAAGCAGTTTGCAGTGCTTCTGCCAGTACTGTCAGATTATAATTCAACATTTTCTCTCTTTACTATGTAAAGCACTTCTTCCTTAATCATTGTTTCCTCTTCATTTAAGACCCTGAATAAGAATTATGCAAGTGTGATGAAAATGTAGAAGGGAATTTAAAAATACCTTCAGTATTTTTTGTTTTCTTTACTACCAAACAAAAGGCAATACTAAGAGTTAGCTGGCATACGTAAAACTTTGACGTTTGTAATCACCCTTGTTCTCTATGGCCAGAATTACTTGGTGAGGGTATTGCATTTTGTGATTTGGTAGGAAAGTTAATTCTCTTGAACGTCCTCAAACTTATATTTTTTACCTGAAGTGTGAATCTCGATAGCTCTATGTTATGTTGTATCATAAAAAATTTAAGAATACCAGCTGGACCCAAAACCTGCTTAGAGTTTTTACTGAGTCTGTATTCTGTTGTTTACCAGATTATCACCACTTATAAATTCAGTTTATGCAAAACAGAAAGATCTTAAAATGTAAAGCAAAGAGATTTTCTCCGTGTTTGCATGAGAATCATACATGTTTTAGTGTTTAAGGAAATACAATTTATGTTACACAGGATGTCTTCTTAATAATAAAGTTAATCAGTTAATGTTTGAAATAAAAATATCTAGTACTTGTGAAGTTCATATATGCTTTGATATCTAATAAAATAATATATTTTAAATGCAAACTGTATTTGAAATAATTAAACATAAAATGAGATTTGGATTAAAAAA
>NW_012109763.1:153531-156071 GCF_000951045.1 Mandrillus leucophaeus | reverse complement strand
ACCCAAAACCTGCTTAGAGTTTTTACTGAGTCTGTATTCTGTTGTTTACCAGATTATCACCACTTATAAATTCAGTTTATGCAAAACAGAAAGATCTTAAAATGTAAAGCAAAGAGATTTTCTCCGTGTTTGCATGAGAATCATACATGTTTTAGTGTTTAAGGAAATACAATTTATGTTACACAGGATGTCTTCTTAATAATAAAGTTAATCAGTTAATGTTTGAAATAAAAATATCTAGTACTTGTGAAGTTCATATATGCTTTGATATCTAATAAAATAATATATTTTAAATGCAAACTGTATTTGAAATAATTAAACATAAAATGAGATTTGGATTAAAAAATGCTTTCGGTTGATTAAAAAAAATTATTTCATTACCACAATATTCTTCCTATATAAAAATCTTGTAAGTGTGGGTGTTTTATTTACATCATATTTTAATTTTTGCTATTTCTGTGTAGTTACTACATATCTGACCCCCAATGATGGAACTTGCTGGGCCATATTCTCCTCTCACAATTAGACACACATTTGACAATTTAACTACCTGTTGAAAAGCCATAGGAAAGTAGAATTTTGTGCTCAATGGGACTTGTAAATTGATGTTGTTAAATGTTTTACCTGAATGAAAACATCGTTGTTTCCATCACATAAGAGCAGTGCAAATGTAATTGTCTAGTTGCCACTGAACAGGAGGGCTAGAATTCACCTTTCTTATTGTTCTCCTTTTTATCCACCTTCTTACCCCCATCCTAGTGTGGTCTTAAATGCACTGGTTCCAAGAACAAGCACTCTTTGGTAGATTGGATGTGGCTGAAGCTCAGAAAGATAAAGTGTATGTTAATAGTCACACAGCTATACAACCTTGATTAGAATTCAGTTGCCTAGGGTGCAAATATATTATCCTTACTTCTTTATTGCATAATGTTAGCAACCAGTGCTTTATTCTTGTAGACAGTATGTCAATTCTCAGCACACACTGGCCCCTGTTTCAGGTTTCCTAATGTATGATTGTGTGGGGACATGGCAAGAAAGAAACAAAGTAGAAATTAAATATATAATATATGGCAGAGTTGGTGATACATTCTCTAGAAAATCCCAATGTGCTACACAGACCAGCGTTAGTAATAAGTTAAAAGATAGAACTGTCAGTGTATTTAAATGTTGACAACGTTGTCTCTTTTCTATTTGGGCAATACAGTTGCATTGTTTCCCAGGTATCGTGCTCTAGAACTTATCCCTATATCCCCCAAACCATATTTCCCGAACTGATATATCTTCTGTGACAGACACTGAACTGTTTCCAATTATACACTTTTTAGTCTTCCTTGGTTACAGTGTATCTGATTTTTTTTCTTTTCAGAATGCTAATTGTTCAAGGAAAAAAATAAAATTCTAGTATCTCTTAAAAATAGATTTGGCCCTGCGACTTAGTTATAGGCAAACAAAATACTAATAGTAGCTGTTAGGTCTTCAGGGAAGTCTGGCTAAAGAGGGTAAGGAAAGCTGGGTTCTCCCTTCTTATGTCCTCTCTTCTACTTGCACTTTCTATTGATCTTCCTAATATCACTTGTGTCTTTGTACAATCCATTCTCAACACAGCAGCTACATTAACTTTTACAAACGTAAACCAAATGATCATCTTACTTCTCTGCTTAAACACATTCAGTAGTTCTCAATGACCCTTAGGTTAAGATCCAAATTCCCTATCCTGGCAAATAAAACCCATGTGCTTTCCCCCTCTCTATCGCTCTGAACCCTCATTAGTCTTTCATTGTCCTGGTTCACTAGGCTTTAGAACTTTTTCAGGTTTTCAAATGTGCCAAGATCCTTTCTACTCATTTTGCCCTGAAAGATCTTCTTTCGATCTGCATGCCTGGCTCTCCTGGTCAAAGTCACTTCCTTAGAACTTTCCCTCTGCCCAATTTAAAGAAACCACCCAATCACTCTTCTTTTGCACTATTTTTATTCGTTATGTAGTGTGGTGTTCCCTATGGACAATAGTGTGCTTCATTATGTGCTTATTCACTGTAATTAGTCACAAGAGCAGATATCTTGGCCATTTTGTTTTCTGCTGAGTCTTAGACCATGGTGGGCACTCAATAAGCATTTGTCAACAACATGTACACATAAACATCCGTGTGGTTTGAAATGGCACTCATCATTTTCTACCTGAAATGAATAGTTACTCGCACATATCTCCTACCAATTATATTAAAGTATAACTCCAACCTGGAGCCATATTCCATATGTCTCATTTTTAGATGCCAGTTCTTTTAGTGATCAATTGTTCTACCCCATGAGTCATGTCACAAAATCATTAGCAGCTGGTATAAGGCAAGAAAATGCTGCTGCTTTATTTCAGTGTTTTTCAATTACACTTAATTCATACTTTCATTTTCTTCACCCTCTTAGGAGCTCTTTTCAGTATATTAGATGAATGCCCTCCCAATACAGCTGGGAGGACATTCATTTAATACACTAAAAAGAGCTCCTAAGAGAGTGAAGAAAATTCACTCTCTTTAAATTTAAAATAT
>NW_012109763.1:121062-153336 GCF_000951045.1 Mandrillus leucophaeus | reverse complement strand
CATATAATACATATATATCCCTTAATAAAAATAACATGGTTTTATGTTTGTTTAATTTACATAAATTCTATTATATTAAATATCTTTACATTTTCTATTTTTAATACTCAGAGCAATGCTTTGAGGTCTATCTTTATTACATTAAATAAATCCAATTAATTACTTCATTGTACTACATGGTATTCTATTGTAAGCAAATACCACTTTATACTTCACTTATCCAGTGATAAAAACTAATTTGTGTTTTTTTTAAACCATCATATCTAAAATTTTATATCTCAAATTTTCTTATGTAAGTCCTATGCTGGACAAATTATAATTGAAAATGATGGATTTACAACATCAAAAATTAAAGATTTGTGCTCAGTAAAGGACACTATTATAATAATATGCTATTGGCTAGATAATGGACTAGAAAAATATATTTGTAACATCCACAATCTATGAGGAAAGCAAAGGCGTAATACCAAAGACATTTAAGCACCCCACAGAAAAAACATAAATAGGTACAGGATTCATGAGTAGGCAGTTGTTTTGCTTTAGTGTTTGCCTGTTTTTTTTTTTTCCTAACGCATTGGCATTTCATTAGAAATGTCTCAAATATAACACTACACACAAAAACACGCACACACACCACTCAGTAATAATGGAGTGAATGCATGGAAAAATTAATGCACATATGAAACATGACATCATTATGTAGTCTCTTACATATACACAGGTATAGTAAGTCCAGTCTCTTATTTAACTCAATATAATATATATTAAAATTGGCTCTGTCATAAAAAAATTGAAAAATAAAATCTTGGGCTAGAATGCCACTCAATTCCACATGATATCCACTTAAAAATATACTTAAAAATATACATTTTACACTTTGGGAGGCTGAGGCAGGCAGATCACCTGAGGTCAGAAGTCCAAGACTAGTCTGACTAACATGGAGAAACTCCGTCTCTACTAAAAATACAAAATTAGCGGGGCGTGGTGGTACGTTCCTGTAATCCCAACTACTCCAGAGGCTGAGAGGCAGAGGTTGCGGTGAGCTGAGATTGCGCCATTGCACTTCCCTTCTGGGCAACAAGAGCTAAACTCCATCTCAAAATACACAAATTTTAATGTTTTATTAAAGAGAGAAAAATAGCTTTAAATTTTTTGTTTTCATAAAATGAAAACTTCTGTTCATTTATTCATCTCCTTCATGATAAATAATGCTATGCATCACTCTTTCTGCATATGCATAATGTTGTGCATATCTTTTGTTGTATACGATTTCACAATTTAAAACTATTTCATTTATATTTTATCATTTCTTGTTTGTTATCTTTGCCTTGGAACTGTTAAAGTGTGCATGTCTAATATACAAAATGGACTCCCCATGTCTAACCCTGATGAGTTAAAATAGAACTAGTTTGCTAGAGTTGGGTGAGCAAGTGGTTAGTATTCTGTGTTCTCAGAAACATGTTGTAAAAGTGTAAGAGGACTGTCCTTTCTATGTAATCAAGCCAACCAGTTTCTGCTGTAGGTGCTAAGAAACATTACAGCAAAGCCCGTCTCATCATTTGAAAGAAACATTGACAGAGACTTCCGGTTTAGGGCTTGTAAGTCAACCAATCAGAGCTTACCTGAACCAACCAATCAGAGCTCATCTGAACCAACCAATCAGAGCTCACTGTATTGCCCAAACAGGACCCAGCTGTGTTGACTAATTAGAACTAAGTAAGTAGTATTCTTTTATTTGCATAAACACACTTGATTGGGAACCTGGATAAGAACTATTCCTTTAAAACCTAAACCCTCTGTTCTCTGAAATACACCTTCACTTTACTCTGAAGGCTGCATCTGTTTGCTAATTGTTCATTGGAATAAAGCCTCTTTCCTCCAAATTACTTTTCAGATAAATTTGATTCACTGTATTCATCATGTTTTAATTTTATTATTTGTTATTGCATTGTATATCCTAATCCTGTAAATGACTCTTTTAAAACAGAATCTCCCTTTGTGTTTTACTCCTGCCTCTTGACCTTGGTTCTCTGAATTCATCACTGCTTGATGCTCTTGCACAGATGACACAGAGCATTCTGTGGTATATCATGGCACTTGGAATAAGTCTATAAGTGACAGAGTTGATTGTAAATTATTGGTCCTTCCCTCCCCTCCCAGCAATGTAGTTTGCTGTTAACAAAGCTGAAGAAACAGGTATCACACAGTAAAAGGGAAAGAAAAATAGCTTTATCTTCATCATGAAACTGCCAATTTTTAAGGGATTGTGTTTATATAAACAAAAGAGCTAAGACTTCTAAAGGTAACAGAGCAGGCTATTAACCTTGGGCTATATCTTTTGTGGTGCTAAAGAAAGTCAATTTGTTTCAAAATTATTAAGTTTGTTTTTCTACCAACCTTCAAAAACAAGACTGCAGATAAACTTCATAGCATTTTTTGAAGAAAATATGTCTTTAAAAAAGAATCTGGATTCTCAGGTCAGCAGTAAAGCAAAGAAAATTACCTCTGAAGCAAGAACCAAACGGAGGTCACTAGCAATTCTCCTATATGTTTTTCCTAAAATTAAACTACAAATACTATAAATAATCGGTCATGAAACTTGAAGGAAATATTGCTTACCTAACATGGTGACCCCTGAAGTGACTTTCTAGATCAAAGTGGCACTTTATTCTCAGAAATAGGACACAAACAGCATGCTTGTGTTCAAGGGGAAAACATAAAGTACTCTAGTGTCAAATAGAACCAACTAAAATGATTGCAGCGGTGAGTTAAAACTGTTTCCTTAAAGCAGAGAGTCAGGTTTTCTTAGCTAATAGGTTTCTCTGCATACTGAAACTTTAGTATTAATTTTTAAAATTTATGTTTGCTCATTTTTAAAACAGGTATTAATATTCATAGCACAAAATTAAAAGTCTACAAAAAGGTATTATAGAAAATAAATCTCCTTAACATTTCTTCCCCAAGCCATGTAATTCCCTACCCAGAGGCCACTTTTAATACCACCTTTTGTGTATCCTTTCAGAGAGATTCTATCTCATGTGTCAAAACAGGGATGCGTGGCACTACAAACTCAGCACTGTACAATCCAGGGACATTATTTATATGTATTAGAATGTAAGCAATGCTTCTAAAGTGGTGCAATTGAGCTCTTTTATCACAGAAACATATTTACACACATTGTAGTATAAATTTCACCCTGTTCTGGTTCTTTTCTCCCTCCACTTACAGTATTTCATAGTAATAGTTACCTCATTTTTAGTAGTTTTGTGGTGCTCCAGTTTATAGATATACTGTAACTTATTTAACCAACATTTACTTTATTTATTAATTGATTTAAATTGACAAAAATTGTCTATACTTATGGTGTGCATAATGTTTTGAAATGTATACATTGTGGAATGTCTAAATGAGGTTAATTAACATATGCATTACCTCACATACTTTTTTTGTGGTCAAAACACCTAAAACCTACTCTCTTAGCAATTTCCAATATATTGTTTCTAACTGTCGTCACCATAATATACAACAGATCTCTTGAATTTATTCCTCCTGTCTGACCGAAATTTTGTATGTTTTGACCATCTCCCAATCTTCACTCCCTCCAGCTTCTGGTAACCACTATTCTGCTTTAACCAACTTTTAAGAAAGGGTTAGTTTTTCATATTTAAAGCAATGCTGCTATAAATTCCTTATACTATTTATTTCACATATACTGGTATATCTATAGTATAAATTCCAGTAAGTTGAATTTCTGTCTCAAAGAGTATATGTATTTTCGATATTGAAAGTTACATCAAATTGTTTTAATAGAGCTTACCCACTTATAGTCCTACTGACTATAACATTTTAATTTTTGATCCTCATTCTGATAGGCAAGAAAGTGTATTTCAACAAAGTTTTAAGTAAAAATTATAAACCAACATATCCAGGAAATTCAGCAATCCCTAAAGGCAAGAAAAATAAAGATATATGCCTATGTATATAAAGAATTGCATTTTAACTTACAACTTTACAATTTACAAACTTTACCAAAAAATGTAAATTATACATTTTTAAATATATGCAATTAATTGTACAACAAATATACCTCCAGAAGGTGTTATATGAAAAAAAAAGAGAATATTCTATAAAATGGTTATTGTAAATATGGCATTTTATGTAAGAGAACTTACTCTTATTTGGCTGGTCCAGAGTGGCCTTGTGTCTCATCTTTTACCGAGCTATCCTGGGCATGTTTTCATTATTGAAGGAGCAAGAGTCACAGTAGACTGAGACTTTTTCAAATTCCTGCTTGCATCCTCATTTCTAACATTCTACGCGTTACAGAAAGTCAAATGGATGGGAGAAAACACCGCACTCCCAAAGGGAAGAGTGAAGAAAAAAATGACCAAAACAAACTACCCGCTTATTTTGAGGCTGACATTAAAGGACAAGTTTTACAACCATAATATGAAATGGGGGAATATGTTTATGCAGAAGTCTAATATTTAATTCACGTTAATTTAAAATCATAGTGACATGATGTATAGTTACAAATCGAGCATACAAATTACAATTGTTCATGGAACTAAAAATTGAAAAAAAAATTACTCCATCCAATCTAAATAAATAACAAAACTTCAATTTGTATTTTTTTCTCTCAGATAAAAAAAATCAAATGTTTAAGACTATGTCCTTTTCTGTAAAACAACTGTTGATTTATTCGGACATTTTTCTATTGAGATGTTTTATCTTTTACTCACTGAATTACTTTGCGAGCAAATTTATCTAATTCCTTAGCTAAGGATAACAGCCTTTTCTCTAGGAGTTTCAAGCATTTCATTTTTCATTGTATTATTTTAATTTTAACTGTGGGGTTGTGTCATCTGAAATGTTTTACTCTTTTGAAGTCTTATTTTACAGCTTTTGATGGGTTTTGGATTTGGGTCAAATGCAGAGAGGTATTCTCTAAGTTGAGAATATAAAGGAAATATCTCAACTATTTTCAAACATTTTTATGACATTTTTGACTTTAAAGTATTTTCTTCACTCTGACTTTTTAAGTAAGATCTGTTGTAAGTATCCAGTTTTACTATTTTTTTGTATTTCTATTTGTCCCTGAAATTTATTGAATTATGTATATTTTCCTGACATTAATGAGATGCTTTTAAGTATACATTACTTTTAATACATTTGCAACTATTTTCAGACTTTTTTAATTGACATTTTTCAGTATTCTTGTGCCATATAAAAATATTACCATGAATTTGTAGTTTAGTATATGGGGACAACCATTCTTACTACCACTTTCTTTTCAGAAAGGTCTTTTTCCTCTTAAGTTTTTCAAATGAATTTTGTAATTCCTTCCCTACTTACCCCAATTCAGTTGTGTTGTTGTTGTTATTGTTTGGTATTTATATTGAGATGGAGTTTCACTCTTGTTGCCCAGGCTGGAGTGCTGTGGCACAATCTCGGCTGGCCACAACCTCCCTCTCCTGGATTCAAGCAATTCTCCTGCTTCAGCCTCCCGAGTACCTGGGATTACAGGCATGGGCCACCACGCCTGGTTAATTTCATGTCTTTAGTAAATATGGGGTTTCTCCATGTTGGTCAGGCTGGTCTCGAACTTGTGACCTCAGGTGATCTGCTAGCCTTGGCCTCCCAAAGTACCAGGATTACAGGCTTGAGCCCATGAGCCACCATGTTAAGAGGTGATAACGTGCTAGCAGCCCTCACTCGCTCTCGGTGCCTCCTCGGCCTAGGCTTCTGCTCTTTCTGCGCTCGAGGAGTCCTTCAGCCCGCTGCTGCGCTATGAGGGCCCCTCTCTGGGACTGGCCGAAGCCGGAACCAGCTCCCTCTGCTGGCCGGGAAGTGTGAAGAGCGAGGCGCAGGTGGGAGCCGGGGCTGTGCACAGCACTCCCTGGCCGGTGGGGGTTCCAGGTGAGCCGCTTGGCAAGCCCCGCACTTGGCGCTGCCGGCCAGCGCCTACTGGGCTTCATCGGAGGCTGAATCCAGTGCGCGGACCACTGTTCCCTCTTTGCGGGATCTTTGGCCATGATAGCAGGTCTCCCTCTCTTTCTAGCTTCCCCTCTTTTCCTCTTGTGTGGCACAAGCTCCCTCTGGGCTGCCAGACTGCCAAGCTAGGTGCCCTAAAGTCCCCCAGGAATGCCAGTGAGAGGGGAAGCAACCTGCCCTTCTGTGGGGGTGGGGACTTGGAGAACTTTTCCGTCCAGCTAAAGGAATGTAAATGCACCAATCAGCACTCTGTGTCTAGCTAAAGGTTTATAAATGCACCAATCAGCACTCTGTCCAAACAGACCAATCAGCTCTTTGTAAAACAGACCAATCAGCTATCTGTAAAATGGACCAATCAGCAGGATGTGGGCGGGGCCAGATAAGGTTACAAAAGCAGGCCACCGTAGAGTCAGCATCTTCAACCTGCTGGCATACCCTTCCATGGTATGTAAATTTTGTTCTTTTGCTGTTTGCAGTAAATCTTGTTGCTGGTCACTCTTTCAGTCTGTGCTCGTTTTAAGAGCTGTAACACCCACGGGGAAGGTCTGTGGCTTCACTCCTGAGGCCAGAGATATCACGAACCCACCAGAAGGAACGAACAACTCCAGAGGCGCTGCGTTTAAGAGTTGTAACACTGCAAGGGCTGCAGCTTCACTCCTGAAGTCAGTGAGACCACAACCCACCAGAAGGAAGAAACTCCCCACACGTCTGAATATCTGAAGTAACAAACTCTGGACACACCATTTTTAAGAACTGTAACACTCACTGTCAGGGTGTGCAGTTTTATTCTTGAAGTCAGTGAGACCAAGAACCTACCAATTCTGGACACAACGCCCAGCCTCGATTTTTTCAATTAGACAATGATCGTTCATAGAACAAGATAGTGGAAGAGAAATCATTATAACAACTCTTTCTATTTAGATGTTCTTCTATGTGCCCCAGCAGAGTTTCAAACAAATCCTTAAATACACCATCCACATTTCTTACAAAGTTTATTTCTGATTATTTTTGCTACTTTTATACTCATTTTTTTTTACACGGAGAATAGTGCATCAAATTTTGTGTACAAGACACTGTTCAACAACAGTTGAAATTTGTAATTAGAAGATAGTCCTCTGATAACCAGTGCTTCTGCTTTCTTTACCACACAGCACCATCATTTCCATGCTAAGAAAAGCAAGTATAATTATTCACATATTGTTGATTTTTAAGAAGTGATAAGTCATTTTTTAAAGTTATACATGTTAGTGGAGCCCTAATAAATTGACTTCTTCCCTAGTAAGCATAATTCTAGTAACAGTTAAAAAGAAGTTTCCTAGAGCAGGGAGACAAGGGAAGAAAGAAATTTCCTAGAGCAGAGAGACAAAAAAGGGAAGAAGGAAAAACTCACAAAAAGAAGGAAAAGGATAACTATCCAGTGAAATTTTGTCTTTTTTTTCTTATGTGTGCAGAAAAAATAATTAGAATAAAAAATATTGTTTTCCTCAATTTCTACATACAAAATAATTATATGATTAGAATACTTAGTCATTCCAGTTCAAATCCAGGAAACAAGAATACATACCTTCCTAAAAAATGCAATTTAGAGTCAATAAAGCATATTGACTACTTAATGATGTGCTAAGTACATATGCTTCAAATACTCATATTGACTCATTTTAAAAATATTTTTAAAACTATTAGTTTAAAGAACTGAGAAGGTGATTAAGTCATCTGAGGACATCATACTAAGGGTCTCTGAACTAGAACTGCCACACCTAGATTTTATTATATTCTAATATACTTGATTTACCATATATTTATACATCTATCCGTTCATTTATTTTGTGGTTCTTTTTTGCATGTATATCAGTACATGTTATGCAAAGTACTTCCTTGTGCATACTTTTATTAGAAATCAATATTTGTACATGCCTCTTTTTCTTTTGAACAAATGATGAAATAATTAGTTTGATGAACAAAATCGTAACCTCCAATCAAATATGAAACATCACCATCACCCCAGAAAGCTACCTCATTTTCCTTGGCAGCCAGTCCTTACTCCTAGAGGCAAACACCATCTGATTTTTCTCTACCATATTATTAGCTTTGCCTGATCTAGAATTTCACATGAATGAAAGCATACACTATTTAGTCCATTCCATAGAACTTTTTTCAATCAGTGTAAGGCTTTTCAAGATTCATGTATGTTGTGTGTGTTTCCATAGATCTTCCTTCTTGTTGAATATTATTTATTATTTTTAGGGTGTGTATGTGTATATGTGTGTGTGTGTATATCTGTATATATACACATCACCATTTGTTTATTCATTCTTCTGTAGATGAACACCTGGAATGTTTCTAGTTTTTATTATAATTAGAGCTGCTCTGAACAATTTTGCAAACTTTTTTGAAGATAAAAGTTTGCATTTTTCTTGATAAGTATCTATGATTAGAATTGATCGTGTAACTGCAAGATAGATAGTCCGACTACCCACTGCCTGTACAAGAAAGCCACAGTAACAAGAGCAAGGTATGATAAAAAGAGTGAATTTTTAAATCTGTTGCCAGCCAAGGGTAATATGACTGGAATCCTTTCCAAAAATTGCTGCTTTCCAATTTCTGGAGTGAGGGCAGGGGTTTAAGGAGAGGGGCTTGGAATACAGGAGAGGCAAGGGGGCTAGGAGGTGCTGGCGGTGGGACTTGTTCCTCTGGCTTATCTTGAATTATTGTTTTATCTAGTGAAGGGACTACACCATCTTGGGCCCAACCAGGTTACAAATCAACTGCAGTCAATTTTGCAGTCAATCCCTAGCCAAAGGTGACCTAGATGAACTAGGTGAACTCTGTACTGGGAAGAGAGTTCTCCAGGTGTCTGGTTCATGTCAGGATTTGGCCCCTGAAGCTTTAAGGAAATATGTGACTAGATAAGCGAACATAGTGTGAGCCAGATCCAGGTAAATAAATGTGCATAAAGCATGGAAGCCTAAGGTGGGAAAAGGAATGCAGCGAAGTTTTAAAACACCTGAGAAGGCTATATTTCCAGACAAACGAAAATACACATGTAGTTTGTCTCAAAGCTACATCTTGAGACCGGGGAGAAAGGAAGAAAGATCAAGTATTAAACCAAGGTTGGAAGTTAAGCTGCTCTGTTACAATCAGTAGTTCAACCATTGTGGAAAACAGTGTGGCGATTCCTCAAGGATCTAGAACTAGAAATACCATTTGACCCAGCCATCCCATTACTGGGGATATTCCCAAAGGATTATAAGCCATGCTGCTCTAAAGACACATGCACATGTATATTTATTGCAGCACTATTCACAATAGCAAAGACTTGGAATCAACCCAAATGTCCATGAGTGACAGACTGGGTTAAGAAAATGTGGCACATATACACCATGGAATACTATGCACCCATAAAAAAGGATGACTTCATGTCTTTTGTAGGGACATGGATGCAGCTGGAAACCATCATTCTCAGCAAACTATCGCAAGAACAGAGAATCAAATACCACATGTTCTTACTCATAGGCGGGAATTGAACAATGAGATCACTTGGACACAGGAAGGGGATCATCACACACCGGGTCCTATTGTGGGGAGGAGAGGGGAGGGATAGCATTAGGAGATATACCTAATGTAAATGACAAATTAATGGGTGCAGCACACCAACATGGCACATGTATACATATGTAACAAATCTGCACATTGTGCACATGTACCCTAGAACTTAAAGTATAATTAAAAAAAAAAAAATTGGTCATAGTGTAGTCATAAAAGATTACACCATGTTACACTCCCACCAACAATGGATCGGAGAAAACCCAAAGTAGTACAGTCTAGAGTAACAATTATAACTGCCATCCTGTGTGTATATTTTCCAAGTCCACGTGCCCAAACCCATTCTTGTTGTTCAGTTCGTTATTCCCACATTTCAATTTTCTCAGAAAAGAAATCATGTGAGCCTAAGTCCTAAAGCTGGAAAGCCCCCAAAGAGAAAACTACTGCTTGATGTTTCTTGTCCATTGCTTCTCAATAGGTTGCAGTTTTGTTCCCCAGGGGACATTTAACAAGGCCTGAGAAAATTTTTGACTGTAATAATTTGGGACAACGTGCTACTAGCAACTGGAGAGTGGAGACCATGGATACTGCTAAATATCCTGCTACGCATAGAACAGCTTCTGAACATGTGAATAGTGCAGTCTGAAAAATCCCAGTTTACTGTGATTATTTCTTCCTAGATTTCTGTCTTAACATGCCCTTTTCTCAGAAAGAATGACATTAAAAACATTGACTGTTTCAGGAAATCTTCCACTCCCCACCACACAAACCATCATACATTGGAGGAAATCAGGATTTAGTTTCATTCTTTGGTCCCCAGGGAACTAATTACTTCAGAAACAGTCCAACATCTGTACATTGGGAGTCCTGAATTAATACCAATAACTGTATTTAGTTCTTTTTTTTTTTTAATGTTTTCAATCATGAAATAAAGAATGGGCCCTTTGAACTCTCTGTAGCTCCTTTTGTTTTAGCTCTTCTTGTACTGGAAACAATTGCATATTACATTTAGAGCACACTCTTCCCCCAATTCAGTTTTCAAAATGAAAGAATTGGGTACAACAATAGAAAGATATTGACAAAACAAAGAAAACAGTACTGAAGCTTTAAATTTGTATTATTTACTCCATTTAAATAGGGACCGCATAGATTTTCTTTTTCCCAAAGCGAGTAAATCTGGTTATAATCCTTTGTATAGACTAATCAAGTATTTTTTATCAGAAAAAAAGATGAGTGCATTCCAAGATGAGTTTTGGTATCCTTACTCTTTAGGACTTCAAACTGCCTGACAATATGTGCTAATTCCTGATCCAATTCAATTTTGTCAATCTGTCTTTGGTTGGTGGGAAAGGTGTTTTGACTAGAAAATAGATGTGCCAGCCATACCCTGCTATCTAACAGACATTCTGATTCTCCATGGTTGGTATGCTAGGAAAACAGTCAGGGTATCTCTGCAAAAATGAACTTGCAGCTAGGAAACTGGATACTGAATTCTTTCCATCAGAGAAATTAATACAGCATATAACAGCCTGATGCCCTGTCCTTTTAGCTGAAACTCTCTCTCTCTAGTTTACTTAAGAATCAACCATTCAGGCAGTTAGGTTCTGCTAAATACTCTGTTAAGAGTGGAAAATAAAACTTTTAGGGGCTGTACATCTAAAATCTCTTCTCAATCCCTAATTTTGACTTCTGGTGTTTTTGAAAATGGCTTCACAAAACTAATTTGAGCCTTCTCTGTAGCTCTGCCGTTTTACTTCCAGTTTGATAACTTGATTCCAGATGTTTATCTTGATTTGTTTGTTTATTTGATAATTTACTTTGGAATTTCAAACCCTAGTGCATGACCTGTTTTCACTTAATCACAGCTAAGCTGTAAAGTGACCAGCAACTTTCTCCTAAATTGTTATTTTTATTCTAAGATCAAGATTCTTTTAGTGCATAGGTTGCTGATGTTACTTTACAACAGTATTGATTACATATAAGGCAAATATAGAATAACTTGGGTGTTAATAAATATATCAATTTTATCTCATAAGAGTAAGAAGTAAGATTATTGGTTTTAGGTACTGTCAATTTTATATTCAATCTAGTTTTTAATTTGCCAGGTCCTTCTTTGTTTTATTATGATTTACAATCAATTAAGAAATATTGACATAAAAATTGATAATGAATGCAAAAAATAAGTACAGCTTTTTCTACTTAAAGTGATTTTTTCTAAAATTTTGCATTAGAAAGGAATTTGACATTACTCATTGCATGTTGCTAGCATCCTTAGAGGAAGGCAGCTTGATTAACAATTGTCAGTCTCTACTTGTAATTTATAATCTGACAAAAGAGTCGGTGAAAATTGAAAGAAGTTTTTACAGTAGATTGCCTTTTACAAAACAAAGGAAAATACTTTCCACAGGAAAGATGATAACCCAAGACACAAGTATTTTTAGCAACAGGTAACTAACATGAGACTTTTCTCCCTGGAGCAAAATAGATTCCTGACCAGATAGGATAGTAGTGAACTTCAGATTGAAGACTCAAGGGAATATAAAATTAACTGCATATAATTTTCACACCTGAACTCAATCTTAGCAATTAATTAGTTGAACACAGAAGACCTTTAACAAAGGATATTAGCAAAGGAATCTAAGAGAGAAATAACGAATATTTATTTGTAGTCTTTTATACCTATTGTTTGTATTCTAAAATTGCACTCATAAAATAAATCCAATATATTTAATGTTAAATGATTAGTAATTCACTATGTGGGAACATTAAGTAAAGGTACAATGTATGTTTTGTACATTGTTTCTATTCACAAAATAGAACAACATAGTCACAAAATAAATGATAAGCATTTCAAAAAACACATAATAATTATGATGAATAACTATTGTTGATTGCTTACTTCACACCTGGCATTGTTCTAAATGCTTCATGTGTATTCATATTCATTTTTCACAAGAACCCTGGTAGACAAGAACAATAACTACATAAAATTTACAAATTAGAACACTGGAAATCACAGACATGGAATTTAGACAAATTCTGATATTGAGTTTTGTTATTTACACAATGAAGGAGTTTATTTGGAAAACTTGTAATTTCCAATATAAAATAGTATTATTTAGATTATGTTGTTTTTCTGTTATTTGTTTTTGCAAGTGGTTATTTGTAAAGGGGTTATTTTAAATAATTTAAATTACAAATAAATAATTGTTCTAATAAAAGTTTGAGGAATTCAAACAATTTTGAAAATAATATTTTGTGTGAATCATGGTAATATAGTGCTTTACTTAATAAAGATATTTAATTTCTAGAATGTGAATCTTACTTTTCACAGATTCAAATTTTAGAATTGGTGATTAGAATAAACAAGCACTAAGTGACAGTGATATCTTACTTTTGGCTCTACTACCTAGTTAACAATTTTATTTTTTTGCTGTAAATCTAAGGGGTACAAGTGCAACTTTGTTACATGGATCTATTGTGAAATAATGTATTCTGGGATTTTAGTCTAACTATCAACCAAATGTGTTTATTTCACCCATTAAGTAATTTCTCAACCTTCACTCCCCCTCCCACCCTCCCATGTCTCCAGCGTCTATTATTCAACACTCTACGCCTATGCATACACCTTACTGAGCTCCCACTTATAAGTGAGAACATAAAATATTTGACTTTATGTTTCTGAGTTGTTTCACTTAGATAATAATCTCCAATTCAATCCATGCTGGTACCAAAAGTATAATTTTATTCTTTTTTTGTGGCTGAGTAGTACTCCATTACATTTTTTGGGGGGGAGGAGTGTGTGTATAATTTGTATAATATATATTATTCCATACATATATACACACATGTATGTGTATGTATGTGTATATATATATGTGTATGTATATTCTGTTTTAGGTTGATTCCATATGTTTACTATTGTGAATAGAGCTGCCATAAACATATGAGTGCCCAGATATCTTTTTAACATTATGATTTACTTTCCTTCAGATGAATATCCAGGAGTAGGATTGATGGACTGAATTGTAGATCTGTTTTTAGTTCTTTGAGAACTCTCTATTTTTTTTATAGAGGTTGTACTAATTTAAATTCTCATCATCAATTTATAAGTGTTCCCTTTTCTCTGCTTTGTCACCAACATTTATTTTTTGACTCTGTAATATTAATTTGTCTTTCTGACTGGTATAAGATAGTATCTCATTGTAGTTGTAGTTTGCATTTCCCTGATGAATAGTGACATTGAACATTTTTGGATATGCATGTTGGCCATTTGTATATCTTCTTTGAAAACTGTCTATTCATGTTCTTTGCTCACTTTTTAATGAGGTTTTTTGTTTTTGTTGTTATTGAGTTGTTTGAGTTCCATATAAATTATAGTTATCAGTCCCCTGTTGAATGTATAGTTTGATAATATTTTTTCCCATGCTGCAGGTTGTCTCTTCACTTTCTTGGTTATGTCTTTTGCTGTGCAGAAACTCTTCAGTTAAATGAAGTCCCATTTGTCTATTTTGTTATTGTTGTTGCTTGTGCTTTTGAGGTCTTAGTCATATATTCTTTGCCTAGATCAGTGTCCAGAAGAGTGTTCCCTAAGTTTACTCTCAGGAATTTTAGAGTTTCAAGTCTCACATTTACATATTTAATCCATTTTCAGTTGAGGTTTGTGTACAGTGAGAATCAAGGGTCCAGTTTTATTCCTCTGCATATGACAATTCCATTTTCCAAGCATCATTTATTGAAAAGCATGTCCTTTCCCCAGTGTATGTTTTTGTTGACTTTTTCAAAGATCAGTTGACTGTAAATATGTGAATTTATCTCTGGGTTCTTTATTCTACTCCATCGATGTATGTGACTATTTTTATACCAGTACCATGCTGTTTTGGTAACTATAACTCTGTAGTATAATTTGAGGTAAAGTGAAGTATTGCCCCCAGTTTTGTTCTTTTCGATTAGATTGCTCTGGCTATTTGGGCTCTTGTTTTTGTTCCATATTAACTGTAGGATTTTTTTTCTAAGTCTATAAAGCATGGCATTGGTATTTTGATAAGAATTGATCCAGAGGATTGTTTTGGGTAGTAAGGTCATTTTAATGATATTAATTCTTCCAATCCATGAGCATGGGATGTTTTCCTATTTGTTTGTGTCATCAACAATTTCTTTCATCCAGGCTTTTTGGTTTCCTTGTAGAGATCTTTTACATCCTTGGTTAACATAGCCCTTGTTACATTATATTTTTGTAGCTGTTATAAATGGAATTGCTTTCTTGATTTCATTCTCTGTTTGATTGCTCTTAGTATATAGAAATGCTAATGATTATGTTGATTTTGTGTCCTGAAATTTCGTTAAATTTGTTTATTAAATTTATGAGTTTTGGGGAGGAGGCTTTAGGATTTTTTAGTTACACAATAATGTCATCAGGGAACAGATATAATTTGACTTCCGCTTTTCTAATTTGGATGTTTTTCATTTCTTTCTCTTGTTCAATTGCTCTGTTTAGGATTTCTAGTGCTATGTCGAAGAGGAGTGGTGAAAGTGGGCATCCTTGTCTTGTTTCATTTCTTAGAGAAAAAACTTTCAATTTCTCCCTGTTCAGTATTACGTTGCCTGTGGGCTTGTCATGTGTGTCTTTTATTATTTGAGGCATCCTTTTATGCCTAGTTTGCTGTGAGTTCTTATCATGAAGGGATGCTGAAATTTAATTTAAATTTAAATTTAAATCTTATTTTTTGCATCTATTGATATCATACTTATTTTTCTAAATTCTGTTTATGCGATGAATCACATTTATTGATTTGTGTATGCCGAACTATCCTTACTTTCTCGTAATAAAAACTGCTTGATTGTAGTGTATCTTTTTGATGTGCTGTTAGATTTATATTGCTGGTATTTTATTGAGGATTTCTGCCTCTGTGTTCATCAGGGATATTGGTCTGTAGATTATTTATTTGTTGTGTCCTTGTCTGACTTTGGTATCTGGTGAAAATGGCTTCACAGAATGAGTTAAGGGAGGATTCCCTCCTTCTCATTGTTTGAACAGCTTCAGGAAGACTGGTGCAAATTCTTCTTTGTACATCTGATGGTATTTGGCAGTGAATCTGCCTGATCTTGGGCTTTTTGTTGTTGTTGGGAAATTTTTAAATTATTATTACTGATTCAATCTCACTTATGTTATATTAGTCTGATCAGGATTTCTATATCTCCCTACTTCAACCTCGGGAAGTGGCGTGCTTCTAGGAATTTAATCATTTTCTCCAGGTTTTCTAGCATATGAGCATATACTTGTTCATAGTAGTCTTTTATATGATGATCTTTTGTTTTTCTGTCATGTCAGTTGTAATGTTTCCTTTTTCATTTCTGACTATGTTTATTTGGATCTTCGTTTCTCTTTTATTGGTCATTCTAGCTAGTGGTCTATGAATTTTATTTATATTTTCAAAGAATCAAATTTTCAATTTTGTTGATCCTTTGCATTGCTTTTGTTCTCACTTTTATTTAATTCTGCTCTGATGTTTGTTGTTTTGTTTTTTCAATTGTTAAATTTGAGTTTGGTTATTTTTTGTTTTTCAAGTTCCTTGAGGTGCAATAGATTGTTAATTTGTGATTTTTCTACTTTTATGATGTGAGCATTTAATGCTATTAACTTCCCTCTGATCACTACTTTGTGTTGTATCTCACCAGTTTTGGTATGTGTGCTTTCATTTTTTTTTTTTTTAAATGCTTAAGTTTCTGTTTTAACTTTTTCATTGACACAGTGATCCTTCAAGACCATGCTGTTGAGTTTTCATGTATTTGTATAGTTTCTGACATTCCTTTTGGCATTGATTTCTAGCTTTATTTCACTATTGTCTGAGAAAATACTTGACATGATTTCAACTTTTAAAATTTATGAAAACTTGTTTTGTGGCATATATGTAATCTATCTTGGAGAATGCTCTATTTGCTGTTGAGAAGAATGTACATTCTGTGGTTGTTGGGTAGAATATTTTGTAAATATCTGTCAGGTTTATTTTGTCTACAGTCTATAATTTATATCCAGTTTGTTAGTTTTCTGTCTAAATAATACATCTTGTGCTCTGAGTGGGGTATTCAAGTCATGTACTATTATTGTATTGTTTATCTCTTTAGGTGTAATATTTGTCTTATGAAACTGGGTGATCTGATATTAGGTGTATATATACTTAAGATTGTTATATTCTCTTATTGACTGATCCCTTTACCACTGTAGAATGTCTTTTTTTTTTTTTAATTGCTATTAATTTGAAGTCTGTTTTATATAATACCACTATAGCCACTCCTGCTTGGTTTTGGTTTGCATTTGTATGGAATATCTTTTTTTCATCCCTTACCTTCACTCTGTAAGTTTCTTTACCAGGAAGGTCTGCCTCTTCAAAACAGCATATAGTTAGTTCCGGTTTTTAATCCATTCCATTTATCAATATATTTTTAGTTGATCATTTAAACTATTTATGCTCAAGGTTAACCTTGATATGTGAGGTTTTGTTAATGTCATAATGTTGGGTAGAGTTCTGTCATGATATCATTTGATTTGTTTTTTTATCCTCATTTGTGTAACTGTTTTATAAGACCTATTTGCTTTGTAATTTGTGTGTTTTTATAATGGCAAATATTGACGTTTTGTTTCCATTTTAGAACTCCTTTGATCATCTTGTAAGAACAGTCTAGTGGTGATAAATTTCCAAAGTGTTCTCTTTGGGACTTTCTTTCCCCTTCATTTCTGAAGCTTATTATGATAAGAACAAGCTTATTATGATAAGACGAGAATAACCATGCCAACCATGAACTTATGATGAGATAAGTTCAACCTACCAGATATTACAATAAGAAAAATTCAAGGTTGGCAGGCACTTTCACTTTAAGTACTTTGAAGATAATATTCTGAACTCTTCTGGCTTGTAAGGTTTCTGCTTAGAAGTCCATTGTTAATCTGATGGGGGCCCTTTTTTTTTTTTTTTTTTCGTAATGGGTGACTAGATGCTTTTTTCTTGCTGATACTTGGATTTATTTTTTTCCTTCATCTTGTTTTACACAGTCTGGTGACTATATGTTATGATGAAGTCTTTCTTGCAATGTATTTATCTGGGGTGTGTTTTCGGGGAGCCTCTTGTATCTGGGTGCCAAATCTCTTGCTAGACTGGGGAAGTTATCATCAACTATTTTTTTTTTTTTTTTTTGAGATGGAGTCTCACTCTGTCACCCAGGCTGGAGTGCAGTGGCGCGATCTCACTGCAAGCTCCGCTTCCCAGGTTCACGCCATTCTGCTGCCTCAGCCTCCCGAGTAGCTGGGACTAGAGGCTCCCGCCACCAAACCCCACTAATTTTTTTTTTTTTTGTATGTTTAGTGGAGTGCAGTGGCGCGATCTCACTGCAAGCTCCGCTTCCCAGGTTCACGCCATTCTGCTGCCTCAGCCTCCCGAGTAGCTGGGACTACAGGCTCCCGCCACCAAACCCCACTAATTTTTTTTTTTTTTGTATGTTTAGTGGAGACAGGGTTTCACCATGTTAGCCAGGATGGTCTTGATCTCCTGACCTCGTATTCCACCTGCCTCGGCCTCCCAAAATGCTGGGATTACAGTCGTGAGCCACTGCTCCCGGTCAACTATGTTCTTAAATAGATTTTGTAAGCCTTCTGCTTTTTCTTCTTCCTCAGGAATGTCAATAATTTGTAATTACAGTCACTTTTTATAGTTCCCTAGTTCTTGAGGGCATTATTCTTTCTTAATTTTTTATTTTTGTCTGATTGAATTAATTCAAAAGATTTGTCTTCAAGCTCTGAGATTCTCTCTTCTACTTGATCTAGTCTATTGTGGAAGCTTTCAACTGTAATTTGTAAGTCCTTCAATACATTTTTTATTTTCAAAAGTTCTGTATGCTTTTTTTTTTTCCCAATATCTATTTTCTTAGTAAACTTCCCATTCATATTCTGAATTGGTGTTCTCATTTCTTTGTAGTGGCTTTCAGATTTCTCTTGCATCTCACTGAATTATTTAAAATCAACATTTTGAACTCCATCTGGCATTTCTAAGATTTATTTTTGGTTAGAATCTACTGCTAGTGTACTATTGTGTTCCTTTTGGAGTGTCATAACCCATTGTCTTTTTTCTGTGTCCAGTATTATTCTGCTGAATTATTTGCATCTGGGGAAAGTCACTTCTTTTTATTTTTGAATTTGTTTTTGTTGGGGCAGGTCTTCTGCTTTTTATTTTCTCCTTGAGGCTGTGACTATGATGTGTGTTGAATAAGGCTGTTTGGCTTTGCTTCTTAATGTCTTTAATGGAGAAGACTCTGTATAATTTTGTTACTTATAAATAGCCTTCATGTGGTGGCTTGGCATGCCATTTAGCTGAGTGGGTTCTCTCCCTCCTTGGTAGCAAGTTACTATGGATAATAATGGTAGCAGAGGTATCAGGAAGCTTGTCTATTTTCTGAGCACTGTGCACTAGTGTCAACAGATGTAGCAATGAATTTTGTGAGTGGACCTCACAAGCCAGTAGGTAGAGCTTGGAGACGACAGCCAGATACAGTGGTGGCAGTATGGTTTATAATTAATCTTTTTTAACAAATAGAAGTGTTCATGTCTCAGGTGATGAATTGGGCTGTGAAACTCTCAGTTGTCTGGAACATATGCTCTGCATCTAAGGTGGGAGTGGGGCAAAGATGGCAATGGTTGGGTTGAGCAAGACTTCACTGGGACCCCAATGGTAGGTGCAAGTGTTGGCCCTGACAGGGGTCAGGAAGCAGATCTCAGGCCCCTGGAGAAATGCCCCCATGAGGAGGAGAGCAGCAATCACTACTGTGCCAAAGTTCCAGCCTGGGTAAAAAAGGGCAGTCCTAGCTTCATAGCCAAGCAAGAGAAACTGAAAGCCACTTTGCTCTCATGCTCCAGACCCAGGGGGTTGCCCCAGTGGCCCAAATCAGGCAGCAGGTGGTGACAGTCAGTCAAGTCACATGCAGTTTCCTTCCATCTGTGAAACTGCCCCAGGTTGAAACTATGCCTCCCAGGCAAATCTCCTCCCACTATAATCCCAAGAAGGAAGGTGCCCAACTCCAGCACACCTGGTCTTTGCCCACGCTACACTTGCTTCCCAGTTCTGGCCATAGAGGTCTCTCTCCTGCTTGATTGAGACCAGATTGCCAATCCCTTTCCTGAGACTCTCAAACCAGTGGCTGCCATCCTGGATAGCTGACAGGTTCCCAGGCAGCCTGATATGTGCTAGGATGAGAAACGGCTTCCTTGTATCAGTGCCTATGTCTAGAAGTATACGTGGGACACATCCCAGGACTCTTCCTTCTCACAGTTTCTCTGCTACTCCTCAAGTTAGATCCAGGGCTTAGGAATATCAGTGAGCTTCCCTATGGCCTAGAATGCATGGTACTCAGTGGAAAGTTGGATCACAGAGGGACACTCACTCACTCACTCCTGTATTGGGGCTTCACTGACAGTTCTCAGCCAGGCCTTTCCATGAAGCCTGCCAGTCCAGCTTCTTTTCCCCATAATCTGAAATGTCCTTTGCTTCTGTTGAATTCCCATGCTCTCTATTACATAAAAGTTCACATTGTGAATCTCTACACATCACTTTGATTCTTCTAAGTGGGTGAGGGATACTAAAAAGCCTCTGATTTGCGATATTGGAGGAAAAAAAAAAAGCTGTACTTAATTTTAAGCAGTAGATATGTTTTATAGTTGAGACAATTTTTAATACAATTAAAAATTAAAAGTCATCCAGAGCAATTTTGTATTAAAAATGCCAAAGCACTGTTTATTAATATCGCCACTGCCTTATGTGATTTCTTTTTTAATCAAATTTTACCTTTTTAGTTGAAAAGATCCTCAGTTGTTTTCTGCCTATTTATATCAAGGACCAAGGACATTCCAACTGTCCTCTCTGTAGAGACATATGCTGGAGGAAGAAGAAGAGCAGGAGGGACAAGCTAAATGAAAGTTACCATTACTTCACCTGCAGTTAACTGTTCTTGATTTTATGATTATCTACCACCAACTAAGAAAACAAAAATCAGAAAGAAACATACATTCTAAATTATTAACATTACACTAACCGATAAGGATTTTGTTGTATTCACCTCTAACTATTCCAGCATTTCCTTAAAGTAGGTTTTTCAGGTTTTATTTCTCTTTTTGGATCTTCTTATGCAGCTTACTTTGCAAATATGAGCTACTGACTCAATATTCCCTTATCATTTAAAAAAGTAAATATTTTATGCAAAACAAAGATAAATACCAATATAACAAACACTTGTATCAACTATAGAGTTTAATAACCAAACATTGTAGATATAACTGAAGCTTCTTTTGCTTATACTTAATTAATCTCCCCACAATGATTCCAGAGATAACTACTATTCCAAACTTAGTGTCTATAATTCCTAGTATGTGTTAATTGAAAACATATGTATAAACACAAAGAATATATGGTATTTGAAAAATATATATGGTATTATTTTGCATGCTTACAAACTCCACGTAAATGGAAATCTGATGCATATGCCTTTTTACCTCTGACATTTTCTTGGAATGTCATTGTGTTTTAAGATCTTTCTCATTTTACCAATAATGCCAGTTTAATTGTCTTCTGGATTATATATAGGAATCTACTCTAATACAAACATTTTTATGGTAGAACTTCTCTAGGCTAGATATCTAATAGTATACTTTCTGGGTTATAGGATAGATTCAAGATTCATATTAATACTTATTACCGAATTGGTTCCCCCAAATGGTTTTTTCTCTTTATTTCTTTTCACTTCTGTCAGAAATATTCCTCTGCATCAAATCTGAAATTTTATTTCCATGAGTAAACTCTTCTTTTTAGTTTGAAGTGAGTAATATAAAACGATATCTTTTCATTACTTTAATGTGTATCTATTAGACTACTTAGCTTTTATGTAGCTTCAAACATGTATTGGCTACTGGAACTCCCTCTATAAGTTGTTTGTTGTTATGGGTTGTCTTTTTTTCCTATTTGGATTTTAATTAATTTTTATAACTTAATTATTTATTTTAGAAAATAACCCTTGTTTCTGAGATATTGTTATCTATAAATGCACATGTATAACTATCAATATAACCATCTATGTATAACTTCATCAATTGTAACTATTATTTCACAAATCTGTTACTTTTCACTTTTTGGGGGCATGGATGGGGTGGAGCGGGTCTTGCTCGCTCTGTCACCCAGGCTGGTGTGCAGTGGCACGTTCTCCCTCACTGCAACCTCTACCTCCCAGGTTCAAGCAGCTCTCCTGCCTCAGCCTCCTGAGTAGCTGGGATTACAGGCATGCACCACCACACCAGCTAATTTTTGTATTTTTAGTAGAGTCAGGGTTTCACCATGTTGACCAGGCTGGTCTTGAAGTCCTGACCTCAGGTGACTCAGCCACCTCGGCCTCTCAGAGTGCTGGGATTACAGGCATAAGCCACGGCACCCAGTCACTTTTCATGTTGTATTTGGTGTTTATATTTTAATGTACTGTTATTCTCTTCAGAGCCTCTTTATGTAGATAGAGTATCTGATATAATTTTCAGATATTTCTTATTCTAATGATACCCGTGTTTTGACAGTGATGAAAATATTAATGTGAATTAAATAAAATTCCTATTATTTCAGGATTTGGGCATCAATCATTGCTCCATTTCTTCTTGTGCAACAAACTCCATGGTAGCTCCCAGGGCACTTTGTTTGTTATTTCTTTCATTCATTCACCAAACATATGGGAAGAAATAGAAGAGGGGTCAGAGCGAAGCAAAAGATAAATATGGTGACTTTCAAATTCATTGGCTATGACATATTTTAACTTGAATTATAGAATCAAAATGATAGCATTATTATTACTGGTGGTATACATGGGAATTATTTGGAGCCATTGAAAACAACACCCCAGTGGCTAACACTTGTAATCCCAGCACTTTGGGAGGCTGAGGCAGGAGGATTGCTTGAGCTCAGAAGTTCAAGACCAGTCTGGACAACAAAGTGAGATCTCATTTCTACAAAAATATAATAGCAATCAAAAACTTAGCTGGATGTGGTGGCACATGCCTGTAGTTTCAGTTACACAGGAGGCTTAGGCAGGAGGATCTCTTGAGCCCAGGAGGTCAAGGCTGCAATGAGCTGTGATCATGCCACTGCACTCCAGCCTGAATGACAGAGTGAGACCCTATCCAAAAAAAAAAAATCCCCCCAGATATATCCCCCCACTATTTCCCCAGATAGTTGTTAGCTTAATACAAGGTAACTGGAGTTTGGGACACTCTGTGGAATAGTAAAAACTAACTGGCCATCTGCATGGGTGGGGAGTTCGAGAGGAAATTACTGGACATCCCCTCAGAACACAGACACTCCAACAAGTTTTTGCAGGTTTACTCCTTTCAAACACAATCTTAAGGCTGAAAATATCTAAATGTTTTCTTCACTTGAAAAATTAAATCTACTTCCAAAAATAGGCTGAAGATGTTCTATTATACTTTGTGACTTAACTTTTATTGTGAAGGTTTTTTCTTATGAGGAACAAATATTATTTCTTAGATAGAATGTAATGAAGGAAAAAAGAAAGTTGAAGACCAGACTGATCCAATCACAATATTTTATTTGAATAGTTAGCTAAATCAGACCTATTTTATTGTTTCACATATTACTATTATTGGCTATAAAAACATTTCTGTTCATGTAGCAATTTGATACTTAGAACTAAGAGTATGATGATAAGTGCATAGCATCTAAGTCATTATTATTTTCAATGATTTTTTTCTTGCCTATATTCAAAAGCATTTTATAATCACAAGTAATTTTTTTTTGCAACAAACGCCGTTGATTTCAAATTCCTCTTGTAAGTTGGGCCTTCAAACTCTGGTTCTTACTTTTCTAACTGTGGGTCTCACTCTATGGTCTTGTCTTTTGTAAAAAAAATTGTCAGCTCATACAACAAAACTAGTGAGATTTAAATGCAATGTTGTATTTGTTTTGTGTTCGTATGTATCCATAATTCATTTTATGTAACAACTTTAACTTGCAATTTGGGTTATTTGAAATCTTTAAAAAGAATTATAGAAATGTTAATTTGAAATTGTTTAGATCATCTATCAAAAAAGGAAATAAATAATTTATAGGTTGTTTTTGTCTGTAAATATTATGCAGCCTAGGGAAAGATCTATTTGCAGTTGAAGGGAGTGCAAATATCTTTCAAGCATGAGTGAATCTAAGTTACTCATAAGAACATAATGTGTTTGAATTTAGGTGGATTTAATTTACTTGTCTTATTGTTAATATAATTAAAACATAAAATGAAATTCTTCTGATGAAAATAATGAATCATTTCTACTTATATAACTGTACATTAAGATTTTACATCTCATTACAAGTTTACATGAAGAACAATATTCAGTGTGAACTGTGCATACAAGATGTTCAGTAGTGGGTATTAACTAAAATACAGTGTAACAAATTTATCTGGATTACAGGAAACCAATTAAATTATAAAAATAAAATATTTAAAAATAAATTTCAAACCTAAGGATCTCTTCTGGCTGGGTCTGATTCAAATTCTGGCAATTTGAATTGATGGTACAATAGCTTCAATCAATATAGATAGGTAATTTTAATTTAGTATCTAAACCATCCACATAGAGCATAACGCAGAGTGTACTAAAAAGGCCCTCTGGGAGAGCCTCAGTTATACAAATGACTTACTTTAAAAATGCACTGCTCTCTTCAAGGGACCTTATCGTGTGTATATATGAGTTACCATACTTTTTTATTTCATATGCCTGCTTCTCCACTTGACTCTAACCTCTTTGAGGACCTTCTGAGTCCATAAATGAATAATCTTTGTTTCTCAAGAAACCAGCTGTGTCTGGCAAAAAACTACCAGTAGGATCAAACTGAAACACAACGTAGCAAGTGAGGCAACTATAGTGGTAGTTGTCTTCATCGTTTTCAAGCTAAGATGAATCTGAAGATAGAGGATGATTTATTGAGTTATATATGAAGGGAAAATATCAGAAAGAGAAAGTCCAGGAATACTTTGTAAAAATGTCATAATTAAGTCAGGAATTTGAGGGAATGGAGCAATACTAAGACACTGGAAAATACTATTTGAGTTTATAACATTCTCATATTTGTTATTTCTATTCTCTATATGTTTCTCTGCAGTGAAAAAACCCCAAAAACCTAAAAGCCAAACATGACTTGTGCCCATTTATGAAGAAAACAAATATGTATGGGACAGGGTTAGCATATTTAGCATTAGACATTTTCAAATTGTGTGCCACAGAAGATCCTAAGTGGCATCTGAGAAGCCACCGAAGTCCAAAAATACTGAGCCCTAAGCTTCCCATACAACCTGCTTAATAAGTTTTACTTACTGAACATCAGAGTTAAATTTCATTTGAAGAAAGCATTCCCTATCTCCAAATTTTGAAATCCGTTATGCTTAATGAAAGCAAGTAATTTTGTTTACTTAAAAAAATTTACTCTCAGTATGCTTTTTCTGTTGTCATTTGTTCTCCTATAGAACTCAATATTATACAAGCATACACACATACACATAGTATATATACACATATATATACTATACGTGTTTATGTAAAGGTCATTTGACACTCTCTCTGTTGAGTTTAAGAAAAGAATTGCAAATACATGTCATTATTGTGATATAAAATCTCAATTTTCTTAAAGCAAATTATATCTGCAATCCCAAGTGTATTGTTTAATTATATCTTGTAAGACTATTTTCTTCAGATTTTTCATATATTGAAATAAGTTCATTTCAGTTGTACCAAATCACCTAGTAATTGTCAAATGCAACTGTCTTCACTCGTGAACTGCTGTGGGGGATGTAATCAAGGAACGTATATAATTAGATTATGTAGATCTATGTAGATTTTTCTTATAAAAATGACTTTCCTCTCATGGTAAATTGCTACATTTAACCTAAGGAAACAATAAGAATAAAATAATGCATCTTTATCAGTATCATCAGAGGAAGTTGGTATCAGCTTTGAAAAACGTTCCCATATCACTGATAATCTGCCAGAGTGATGAACAAATGTTACCACTCTCAACAGTATTAAATATATTTATGTGAATAATGTTGAGCCTAATGTAATTAATTGAAAATTTAAGTAGGAAATAATGCCACTTTACCTAATATACTGCATATATTAATGCAAATATTGTTTTTTCTTCAGCTTCCTATTGTATCAAAAGTGAAATACGAAGTGCTTTAAGAAATCATTGATTGTACCAAATAAAAAGACAGACACACAGAGAGAGAGAGAGAGGTCAGTATGTAATTTTTTTCCAATGTAAAATTTTTCCAAATTGATTGCAAACATTCAGTGATTATACTAAAACTGAATACTAGTTTATCAGTTTCCTGTGAATAATAGGATTCTCATTAAGATTATTGGTTTGTCACACGATATTAAAGTCCTGTCAAATTACCCAAGTAGATCTATTCTTCATTAGATATAGGATGTTCTTTTAGTGGTCGTTTAAAGGGCTTTGAAAATATGCACTAAATGAAGTTGAAACCTATCAGTTAATTCTCTACTACCCCAGCTTATAGGTTGTCTCAATATAAGAGAACTTGCATTAACTAATCTTTTGTAGTAGCCTCAGGGCATATAACATGGAGTGAAAACAAGTTCATGAATATTTAATTAGCTTATACAATAAATAGAAAATATGCCCTATCTACAGAACTAGAAATCTGTGTGAATTCAGTAATGGATAATCCATGACAAAAGAAATATACTAGATGATAAAGGATGAACTCCTACAAGTTTCTTATTAGTGTTCTCCCCAAAGGGTCTATAATTTGTCAAGACTATCTATTGTTCCATACCACCTGTCAATATCTCAAAATGAATAGATGGCATACACAATTGCTGACGGCATTTTAACAGATGAGAAAATTAGAGTATTATAAAGTATTTCTACTTTTTCTTATTTTCAACTAAAACTTGAAAATTTTCCAGATTATATAATCAGCCATTTATCTTAATTTGTTCTTTAAAGGTCAGAATAACAAAAAAGGGAATTAGTGACAATATAACACACCATGTAAGGAACAGTATTTGGTATATGTCACATAATGCATATGTGCTTATTTGTGTATACCTACATATGCTTATATAAGTGTATATACTTATATGTCTTCATGAATGAATAAGAACAGAACCCTTATAATTTAATTGACTTTAAAATATGTTACTAATACTCTGAAGAAGTAGAAACATGGCAAACTCACACAGCTAAATGCAAAAATCTTTCTGATTTCCGGATGCACAGAGAAACTCTCTCTGGGTGTACAGGCACAGAGAGAGTTCATAGCTTCAATGCTACCATGTGTCATGGGTCAATAGTAAATATGGAAACTTTTTTTTAAAATGCATGTTCAATTATTAAGTAGCTATTCTCATTTCTGGTAGAAATGAAAATCTTGAGTGATTTTAACTCAAAGTAGAAAAATATAGAAACAAACAAGGGCTAATAAACCAGGTTTTCTGTAGTCTTTCACCCAAAATAAAATAGATGTCCACAACAAACAGAGCTTACCAGATGTTTAGACCATAAAACCAAATCTTCAATCTTTGCTGCCACCAGTGGAAAGTAATATATCAGTTGTAAATGAATCAAAACCAAAACAAAACACAAACATAACAGAGAAAAGAATTAAAATTAGGAAAACAAAGAACCATCAATATTCTGTTTTCACTTTGGATGAGAAGCTATAAATGATGTCAGTTGGCTTAGTAGCTATTGAGATACAGCAGCAGTCTGGAGATAAAGTGTATCTAGGCTTGTCAGGTAAATCTACCACGCATCTTAGTGCAACCTCCAAAGTATTAAAAGGTACGTTTCCTTAAAAAATAAAATCACAACTCATACATTTAAAAATAGTACATATGAATGATTTTATTTAGCTCAGTAATTAATTTGGGAAATTGGAAAGTTGTTACCACTCAGCTAAAAAGAAAAAGCAGAAAATATACATTTTTATACATTAGGAATGGATACAAAACTCTTAAAATGGGTATATTGTCTCTTCGTATTTATAAGCAAGAATAATTTTTGCATTGTTTTCCGTTATCTGCAAAGTACAGAGATTAAGAAAAACTCAAAATGGATAAGTCCGTTAGAGCTTTGGTAGAATCAGAAGATTCTGAAGGACATGCTAAGAATGAAGTTTTTTGGGAGGCCGAGGTGGGCCGATCACAAGGTCAGGAGATCGAGACCATCTTGGCTACCACGGTGAAACTCCCTCTCTACTAAAAATACAAAAATCAGCCAGGCATGGTGGCGGCGCCTGTAGTGGAGGCTGAGGCAGGAGAATGGCGTGAACCCGGGAGGCGGAGCTTGCAGTGAGCCGAGATCGCGCCACTGCACTCCAACCTGTGAGACAGAGCTAGACTCCGTCTCAAAAAAAAAACAAAACAACAACAACAAAAAAAACAGAGTAAAGAATAAAGTTTTTCACTGAAAGACAGCTTTTCACTTGCATAGGGAACCCTTCCTTTAGACAAGCCTTAGTTCTGGTATTCAGGGCACTAGTGCTGGAAACTGACATCCCATTCTCGGGATATAGAGCTGCCCCCACTCAGTGTTCAGGATCCAAAGGGATTCTCAAAGATTAAATACCTTCCCCTGTGCTTTTAGCCACTGACTGAGGCGCAGCTTTAACTCAGACAGATTACTGGAAATTCCATGTGGTTACTTACCTCAGCGTGCACATTGCCATTGCTTGTTTGGGTCTTTTGTTACCATGCAACTGTCCATAACATTTAATTTCTTAGAAATCAGTAACAGAGAAATTGAGGTTAATTTCATCATATTACGTACTTTGGCATAATTTGGTCCTTGGGTCACCTCAGTGGGGAACAAATCCAGTCCATCAATCCACATACCTGGTTTGATCTCCTTCTTGCTCGCCAAACATCCTTGTGTAAACAGACCACAAAGTTGAGTACAGTCATGCTCCATATGATGACGTTTTGCTTTGCAACAGATCACATATATGATGGTGGTCCCGTAAGATTACAATGGAACTGAAAAATCCCTTTCACCTACTGATGTCGAAGTCATTGTAACATCCTATTACAATTATTGTATGTTTTTAATAAATACAGTGTAGCCTAAGTGTACAATGTTTATAAAGTCGAGTGATGAAGAATAGTACCCTAAGCCTTAATACTCACTCACCACTCACTGACTCACCCAGAACAACTTCCAGACTTGCAAGTTTCATTCGTGGTAAATACCTGATACAGATGAACAATTTTTTTATTTTTTATACTGTATTTTTTGCTGAACCTCTTTTATGTTTGGATATGTTTAGATACACAAATACCACTCTTATGCAATTGCCTACAGTATTTAGTACAGTAGCATGCTGTACAGGTTTGTAGCCTAGAAGCAATGGGCTGTACCCTCTACCCTGGGTGTGTCATAGGCTATACCACCTAGGTCTATGTAAGTACACTGTGTTATGTCATGCAACAATAAAATAATCTAAAAGGCATATCTCAGAATGTGTCCCCTTCATTACACAATACATGACTGTACTTGCAGCCTATGATTAAATTAGAACTCTAGTCTATTAAAGAATGAATAAATTAAATAATGTAAGACTGTTAAATGGTTTGCTCAGGACAAAAACTGCAACTAAAACTCAAATTTTATTTGTTCTATGATAGCCCATGTACTATAATAAGAACTTGATTAGATATCAGAAAAATAATTGTATTCTCATCCTTTGAAAACAGAACAGTTATTATGTGAGAAAGACATAGACAATAAACAGTATGTAAAATAAAAGATAAGTGCAATGTAGCATAGATGTCTAGTCCAAGTTTCATTACATGTTTCTCAAATTATTACATATGAGGATATTGACCTCTGAGAAACTGAGCAAAAATTTCAAAATCATTAGTCTACTAAGTGACAGAGCTGAAACCTAGAACAAATGTTATGATTCTGATTATTTAGTTTACATTTACTTTCTTATCTTGATCTCTATATTTTAATAAATGTCTAGTCCAATCATATTTTAAACATACAGTACAAAAATGAGCTAATTTATACTTACAAAATTGTATTACTTACTGAAAATGACATACTTAAATAAATGATTTTTTAGATAAATGTATCTCTTTGCAACAGAATGTATAATGGAAAGCACAGCTATTATAATTCTGAATTGTACTATAGTTGTATTACATATAGCACATTGAAATGGAGAACTGGAAACTAATCATTATACCTTCTTAATTACTCACTTTGACTCTATTTAAAACCAGATTTTCATAGAAATTTAATTTTTGCTGACTGTGTGTTCTTGCAATTTCCAGAATTTCACAATAAAATATTCTAATGTAGCATACTGAGCATTATTTATAGTGTCTCTTATGTTTTTAGCTAATAAAGTTGTCATAAATTCAGAACAAAATGCATTTAAAAGCCTGATTGTTATTGCAATAATAAAACTTAAGAATTATATGAGAAAAGATGAAGGGGGAATAATTTGTGTTAGAAACCAAACTTAAGCATACTTTGCTTTACTCATTTTTTCCAGCTTTTCTAACAACCATAGCAAAAGGAAAATTAATAGATTATGTAGATGCTATTATCAGCTTTAATGAGCACATTTATTTTTCAGAATAGACATTTTTACTTTTTAACTAAACTCAAAGATTAGTGTTCTGTGTTAATTTTGTTGGTAAGTTTAGTCACAATTTAAGACATCTTCATCAATATTTCATTTATTGAATTTTTATATAGCTTCTGTTAACATCTGAGAACATATTACATTACAGCTTTATAAAAACATTTTTCTATAATTGCAAATTAATATGTACTCTTGTTTGTAATCTAGTTTAGTAGAATCACAAATTTTGCTTAATACAACAAAAGAATTGATGGTTAGCATGATCAACTGGCAATTTTGGTCATATGTTTCTAGAGAGCCATGCAAACACATCTTAAGATTCAATAGTGGCATTTATATTAATGTCTTGATGTAAAGATATTTGTTCTAATAGAAAATTATTACTGATTTATAAATGCATACTCCATTATTGCCTAATAACAGTTATAGGATAAAAATCAAAGATGGTCCTTTTATTGAGCCTACTCTGTTATCCTGTTGGATGATTTACCAATTCTTTCACCAACCCAACATTCTTGCTGCTATAGGTGCTTCCACTAATGACCTCTCAGCTTTCCTAGACAATAATCACTATGCAGTTGGAACCACCTTTCCTGGAGGTGCCTGGCAGTTATGCCCCTCCCCTATGCCTGATGGTTTGTGTTCAGTGATTTCCTGGTGCAGTGACTGACTCCCCTGCAAGTGGCTACAAATTGCCCTTACCCATCTGAAGGTGGGAAAGACACTGGAGCTCCCTGTGAGATCTGAATAAAACCAGACCTCACCTCAAACCACAGTTTTAAGGAGCTTCATCCCCATCTTCAATTCTGCTTCCCTCCTCCCAGTTTCTCCTGGTAGTGCTCTTTCAAGAAATCCTTACAAACAACTCCCATTTTAGCTTCTGAAGCTAATAAATCTAATTTAAGAGAGTAATGTTCTGAAAGATTTGAATGTCTTCCTCTGGTTCCATTTTGTTCTATTATGGTGTGCTTTTCATACATCAGGAAAAGTTATCCTTTTTAAGAAATCAATTTTCTGATTAAAAGCCTATTAGAATAAGAATGTCATAAATGTTCTTACCATGGTTTATAAGGATTGGTAAAATCTGTTCCCTGTTTACTTCCCCGTACAAATATCCCACTACTGTTTTAACTCACAAAATCTTATCTGCAAGTATTATCTTATTTCTGAAAAATAAATAAAGAGGCAAAGTCTTGGGAGAAGAGTTCACTAAGCATAATACAAATGACCCAAGGTAAGAATAAGCTTCTTAGTTTTCTTTACTTCCTTCTCACCATTAAGATTTCTCTTCAAATGTCACCAGCTTCCAGTTAGCACCCTTGAAAATGGTGCATAATGTATCAGTTATGTACTACTGAAAGTGATGGCAAAAATGATGATTTTTTTGCACCAACCTAATATTTGCATATACCTAGTAATAATCTGTCATGTGATGACGTCGAAGAAACACAATTTATTGAATTTGTAAGAACACATGTGATAGTACCGGTGATGGGGCTGGTTATTTCTATATCCATAGACACTATATTAAACAATTCTCAAAAGAAGACATTTATGCAGCCAACAGACACATGAAAAAATGCTCATCATCACTGGCCATCTGAGAGATACTAATCAAAACCTCAATGAGATACCATCTCACACCAGTTAGAATGGTGATCATTAAAAAGTCAGGAAATAACAGGTGCTGGAGAGGATGTGGAGAAATAGGAACACTTTTACACTGTTGGTGGGACTGTAAACTAGTTCAACTATTGTGGAAGACAGTGTGGCAATTCCTCAAAGATCTAGAACTGGAAATACTATTTGACCCAGCCATCCCATTACTGGGCATACACCCAAATGATTATAAATCATGCTACTATAAAGACACATGCACATGTATATTTATTGCAGCACTATTCACAATAGCAAAGACTTGGAACCAGCACAAATGCCCATTAATGATAGACTGGATTAAGAAACTGTGGCACATATACACCATGGAATACTATGTAAACATAAAAAAGGATGAGCTCATGTCCTTTGTAGGGACAT
>NW_012109763.1:117686-120050 GCF_000951045.1 Mandrillus leucophaeus | reverse complement strand
GATAGTGTCTTTATATCACCAGGCATAGAATAAGCAGAAAAACACAATGAATAGTATACATTGGTCTTGGCCCCATGTGAGGCTTTATGGGGAATTGCTGTTGGTGTGTTCAGACTGCACATATGCCCGTTTATTATCCTCTGTGAGTGTGCTTGAGTGGAGGAATATAGGCATACACAGAACAGGTACATCAGAACTGAAGGGGATTGTGAAGATCTTTCTTCCCTTGGGAACATTGAATAAGATGTATGTTGTCTTTTGACTACAACCCATTGTATGTGGTCAGGTGTAGAATTTTTCACTTGTGGCATCATATCAGCTCTTAAAAAGTTTCCGATTTTGGAGTATTTTAGATTTTGAATTTTTGGATTGGGAATGCTTAACATACACTTCTAGAAATTATTATTGTTTCCATTAAGATAAAATTAGCACCATGTATGAGTTCTAAATTATACTTCATATGAAAATTCCCTCTATCCCATATAATAATAAAATGAATCCCACAAAGAAAAGTCTCATTATAATAAAAGCAAAATCATGCTTTTTATCTTAATAAGATGTATGTAAGTAATGAGAATATGTTGTTGTTCTTTGAAATTAGAAGAGGTATCTTTTAAGAGAAGCCTTTTTGAAATTAATTCTTCTTAACCTTATATCACTTTATATAACATTGTTTACATTTGTCCAACCAAATACTCTAATTTCAGATAATTTAACCGTATTATCTTCATATATTATGCTTGTTTTAAATTGGCTTAATCAGTTATTTTGAAAATCTGTATTTGTTGTCAAATCTATTGTTTACATGAAACTTTTTAGTCATATGCAGTAAGAAAAAAATTGGTAAAATACATTCAGTTATTTTCTCTTCAGTACTTTTAAAAATAATTAGATATTTAATTAAATATGATTTTATGAGAATATGAATTAAATATTGATACCTGCAATATCAGAGATGATATAAGTGCTTTGATTTTTATTTTAGGGTAATATAATGTATGTTCTTGCCATAGGCAACCCTTTTATTTTGTTATAATTCATGTTAAGCAACTAATGTTGCATTACTCAATATATTATCATGATGAAACATCAATATTCCCTAAGTCCATTAGAAGACACATGACATTTATAGCAATTAAATGTAGTTCCCTAATGACAGGGCCTATGGGTTGCTCACCATTGAATTTATCATATATTTCAAAATCTTGGTACATAGAATGTGATAAGCATATAAAAGTATTGAGAAATAAGACAAGATTTCTCTCTTCCATGAGTTTATAATCGAGAGGCAATTACATTGTGATCTAATCATGATATTACAATATATAAGGACATGTCTAGTCTGATGCTTCAGGTTGCGTGTAACAAAATACAAAGTTAATATGGTTTAAATCGTGAGTAACTACGTGTATGGATTTGCTGTTGCACTTTTTACTCTTAATTATGACAAGACTACTTGTGGTTGCAATACTCTACCATTCCAGTACCAAGCCTGACATGTGAAGGACTGAGAATACTAATGTCTTATCAACTCTGGAATCATTCACAGTCAACATCTTGGTGATCAAGTTTAAATAACTGGGTTTTTGTAGTTGGGTTTTGATATGACATCAAGTACAAGTATTGTTAATCAGAAGATGATTAATTTAATAATAAATTCAGCAAGAACACCGGTTTTTTACAATTCTCAACTCTGTTATCTTCGTGTTTTTGTCTTTATCTCATGTTTGTCTTATTAGTATTTCAAGATATCCACAGCTTCTGCCAGCATCATGCTCACACATAAGTATTGCCAAAAGAAAGAAGTTGGAGAGTTTCTACTTACAAACTCTGCATCTAATTGTACTGAGGAACACCACTTTTCCCATAAGCTCTCATATAATCTTCTTTTGGAGTCATATTGACCAGGAGCAGATCACATCCATGAAAGTCCAGGTACATGAAATATTACAAATATATTTAAACTTTCATGAAATCAGTACCTAACATATATCGATTTCTGGCCAATATGAAATGAGTGAGATGGATCATGTGAAAAGAAGAAAAAGAAGCCTAAGGTTATTCAACAATTTGTACTGTTTGCCATGAAACCCAAAGTAGAATCCAGTTCACAAATAGAAAGATTTAAATATATTGGAATAGCATACTGGAGATTAAAATCTTATTTTGAAGACTTTTTTTTTGTTTTTAAACTAGAAAATTAGACAAATAAATAAAATTTACAAGATAGTATTTTCATGTGTGATAAAGAAAGCATTATTAGAGACTAGATTTAACCTAACACCTTAAAGAACCCCAATAACAATGACAATAAACAAGTGGACAAAATATATAAAAATATGGTCACTCAAGACGTTGAGTATC
>NW_012109763.1:115694-117636 GCF_000951045.1 Mandrillus leucophaeus | reverse complement strand
CAATTACATTGTGATCTAATCATGATATTACAATATATAAGGACATGTCTAGTCTGATGCTTCAGGTTGCGTGTAACAAAATACAAAGTTAATATGGTTTAAATCGTGAGTAACTACGTGTATGGATTTGCTGTTGCACTTTTTACTCTTAATTATGACAAGACTACTTGTGGTTGCAATACTCTACCATTCCAGTACCAAGCCTGACATGTGAAGGACTGAGAATACTAATGTCTTATCAACTCTGGAATCATTCACAGTCAACATCTTGGTGATCAAGTTTAAATAACTGGGTTTTTGTAGTTGGGTTTTGATATGACATCAAGTACAAGTATTGTTAATCAGAAGATGATTAATTTAATAATAAATTCAGCAAGAACACTGGTTTTTTACAATTCTCAACTCTGTTATCTTCGTGTTTTTGTCTTTATCTCATGTTTGTCTTATTAGTATTTCAAGATATCCACAGCTTCTGCCAGCATCATGCTCACACATAAGTATTGCCAAAAGAAAGAAGTTGGAGAGTTCCTACTTACAAACTCTGCATCTAATTGTACTGGGGAACACCACTTTTCCCATAAGCTCTCATATAATCTTCTTTTGGAGTCATATTGACCAGGAGCAGATCACATCCATGAAAGTCCAGGTACACGAAATATTACAAATATATTTAAACTTTCATGAAATCAGTACCTAACATATATCGATTTCTGGCCAATATGAAATGAGTGAGATGGATCATGTGAAAAGAAGAAAAAGAAGCCTAAGGTTATTCAACAATTTGTACTGTTTGCCATGAAACCCAAAGTAGAATCCAGTTCACAGATAGAAAGATTTAAATATATTGGAATAGCATACTGGAGATTAAAATCTTATTTTGAAGATTTTTTTTGGTTTTTAAACTAGAAAATTAGACAAATAAATAAAATTTACAAGATAGTATTTTCATGTGTGATAAAGAAAGCATTATTAGAGACTAGATTTAACCTAACACCTTAAAGAACCCCAATAACAATGACAATAAACAAGTGGACAAAATATATAAAAATATGGTCACTCAAGACGTTGAGTATCAGATATCAAAGGACAGTGATCACAGAGTGATTGACAACACATAGGAGAAATTCTACAGTTTACTGCCCAGAGGAAATTTATTGGGGAAACCTGCCTCTGATAATTCAACGTGAGTCCTTTTCTATTTCCCCTAAGTGTCAGCTGGTCTGAGAAATAAAGGGAAAGAGTACAAAAGAGAGAAATTTTAAAGCTGGGTGGCAGGGGGAGACATCATATGTTGGCAGGTTCCGTGATGCCCCCCAAGCCACAAAACCAGCAAGTTCTTATTAGTGATTTCCAAAAGCGGAGGGAGTGTACAAATAGGGTGTGGGTCACAGAGATCACATGCTTTAAGGGCAACAGAAGATCACAAGGCAGGAGGTCAGGGCGAGATCACAAGGTCAGGGCAAAACTAGAATCACTAATGAACTTCCATGTCCCGCTGTGTATGCGTTGTCATTGATAAACATTTTAACAGGGTTCAAGAGCAGGGAACCAGTCTGACTAGAATTTGTCAGGCTGGAATTTCCTAATTCTAGCAAGCTTGGGGGCACTGCAGGAGACTAGGGCATGTTTCATCACTATCTACATCTGCATAAAGGCAGACACTCCCAGGGTGGCCATTTCAGAGGCCTCACCTGGGAATGCATTCTTTCCCAGAGCTGTTAATTATTAATATTCCTTACTGGGGAAAGAATTCAGTGATACTTCTCTTACCCATTTTGAGTAATAAGAGAAATATGGCTCTGTCTTGCCCAGCCCACAGGCAGCCAGACTTTAAGGTTATCTCCCTTGTTCCCTGAACATCGCTGTTATCCTCTTCTTTTTTCAAGGTGCCCAGATTTCATATTGTTTAAACACACATGCTCTACAAACAATTTGTGCAGTT
>NW_012109763.1:113874-115644 GCF_000951045.1 Mandrillus leucophaeus | reverse complement strand
TTGTCATTGATAAACATTTTAACAGGGTTCAAGAGCAGGGAACCAGTCTGACTAGAATTTGTCAGGCTGGAATTTCCTAATTCTAGCAAGCTTGGGGGCACTGCAGGAGACTAGGGCATGTTTCATCACTATCTACATCTGCATAAAGGCAGACACTCCCAGGGTGGCCATTTCAGAGGCCTCACCTGGGAATGCATTCTTTCCCAGAGCTGTTAATTATTAATATTCCTTACTGGGGAAAGAATTCAGTGATACTTCTCTTACCCATTTTGAGTAATAAGAGAAATATGGCTCTGTCTTGCCCAGCCCACAGGCAGCCAGACTTTAAGGTTATCTCCCTTGTTCCCTGAACATCGCTGTTATCCTCTTCTTTTTTCAAGGTGCCCAGATTTCATATTGTTTAAACACACATGCTCTACAAACAATTTGTGCAGTTTACACAATCATAACAGGGTCCTGAGATGACATACATCCTCAGCTTACAAAGATGTCAGGATTAAGAGATTAAAGTAAAGACAGGCATAGGAAATCACAAGAGTATTGATTGGGGAAGTGATAAATGTCCATGAAATCTTCACAATTTATGTTCAGAGATTGCAGTAAAGACAGGCGTAGGAAATTATAAAAGTATTAATTTGGGGAACTAATAAATGTCCATGAAATCTTCATAATTTATGTTCTTCTGCCATGGCTTCAGCTGGTCCCTCGGTTCGAGGTCCATGACTTCCCACAACAGAAATTTGTAGGTTGTAATGAAGAGAGAGATAACATCAACAAAGTCTAACATTTCCTGAGCATTGTGGAGGCAGAGCTTGGAGTGTGGAAAACCCAGGTGACTCAAGTTTACGGGCCTGATTAATGAAGTGGAAATAAGTGCACAGAGAACTTAGTAGACCCATAAAGAGTCACATTTTGAATACTCAAGTGAATGCTAACAAATTCATACATGTGTAGAAATAACCCATAGCCAAATAAATAATTATCCCAAACGGATTAGAGAGAAGAATCTCTAGAGTCTTATATGACTGGACTATTTCCAACTCCTAGACTTGATATCTAATAATTCAGGTGACATTAGGAGGAATACCAAAATCATCCTTATTTAGTAGTAAGAGAAAAAAAAAACAATATTTATTATGGAACAATGATGTTCTGGTATCATATAACAAAGCTTAAAAACAAGACCTGAAAGGATCAATCCATTTAAAATAACTTAAGCACATCCTAGAACTAAAATAAAAATACTTTTAAAACGTACAAATGATAGAACTAGTAGACAAAGGCATAAAAACAGTTTTTATGCCTATTCAATATGTCCAAGAAAATGAAGAAAAAATTGAGTATGTTAAGTAAAACCACTAGCATACAAAAAAAAAAAAAAAAATTAAATTTCCAGCAGTAAAAACTATGATATCTGAAATGAAAAAAAGGTGAGGGTATGGAAACTATAGAAACCAATATAAAGACTCTTTTATAAGTAGTTAAATTTTATTATAAGATAGTAAATGTTAAAAAGCATATACTAACCATATTTTGTAGTGTTAATAACTTATATAGAAAAAACCCTGAAAGACAACACTAGTACAAAGGGTGAGAGGGAGAAGTATAAGTATTTTGGTTCATGGTTGTTATACCATATTGAATAAACATAATATTGTTTAAATATTATTAAGATTTTATGTATATTCATATTTTATAGGTAGAATGTGATAAGTCAAATATGTATATTTCAAAACAAGCACTAAAAAATGAAGAATTATGTCTTACAAG
>NW_012109763.1:112360-113824 GCF_000951045.1 Mandrillus leucophaeus | reverse complement strand
CCCATCTCTACTAAAAGTACAAAAATTAGCCAGTGTGGTGGTGGGTGCTTGTAGTCCCAGTTACTTAGGAGGCTAAGGCAGGAGAATTGCTTGAACCCAGGAGGCGTAGGTTGTAGTGAACTGAGATAGAGACATTGCCCTCCGGTCTGGGTGACAGAGTGATACTCTGTCTCCAAAAAAAAAAAAAAAGAACAAAAACTAATATACATACACTAATTGCATTTCTGTAGTGTACATAGTAAAAAAATAAATAAAATTACCTATTTACAATTGAAATTTTAGAAATACTTGAAATACTTAAGGGTAAATTTGACAAAAGATACGTATAACGTGTACACTGAAGATTATAAAACTTCGCTGGGTAAAATTATAGAGAATCTATGTAAATTAGATTTATACATTATTAAGGAATTGGAAGACTCAATATTTTTAAAATATTAGTCATCCAAAAATTGATCTGTAGATTCAACACAATTCTAACTCAAATCCCAATTATTCTTAATTTTTTCATTTGACAATATCATTCCAAAATTCATATGTAAAAACAAAAGATCTAAAAAGGAAAAACAACTTTGAAATGTATGTATACAGTTGGAAGACTGACTCTACATCAATTATAAAAGTACTATCATTAAAACAGGGAGAAGTCAGCACAAAATTACACAAATAGATCAATGGAACAGAATAGAGTACTAAAAGAAACTTACCTTTATATGGACAACTGATTTTAGATAAGAGTACAAAAGCAATTTAATGAAGAAAGAAAACATTTTCTACAAATTATGGTGTATTAATTTTTTACATCAGAAAAAATAAACTCCATCCATATCTTGTTAAAAATTTAACTCAATAGTAATCACAGACTACGTTTAAAAACATCAAATTGTAAAATTTCCAGAAAAAAAAAGAAGAAAGTATTTTGGAACATGAGTAAAGCAAAATTTCTTTGATATATTACCAAAATAATGTAAAAGAAAGAAAACTTGCTAAAGTAGACCTCACCAAAATTATAAATTATGCTTTCAAAAAACATTCTTAAAAGATAAACCACAAACTATAAATTAACATATCAAATAACAGACATATTCAGAATATAAAAAGAACTGTCGTAACTCAAAACAAGAACACAATATAAAAACAAAAACGTAAAAAAGGAGACATACAGGTGACAAATGTTGAAAATAATTCATACAACTTACTATGGATATTCAGACCATTAATCGTCAGGCAATTGCAAATTAATATACAATGAGATACCACTACTGGCCTAGTATAGATTCCTAAAATAGACAGATCAGTATGCCTGGTTTTGGCAAGGATTTGGAACAACTGAAATTCTTATCCAGTATTCATGGGAGCATTAAAAAAATCAACAAACACATGAAAAAATCCTCATCATCAATGGCCATCAGAGAAATGCAAATCAAAACCACAATGAGATACCATCTCACACCAGTTAGAATG
>NW_012109763.1:107414-110830 GCF_000951045.1 Mandrillus leucophaeus | reverse complement strand
TAAATAGACCATATTCTGGCCATAAATATCTCAATGGATTTTAAAAGACTCAACAGTCAAAGCATCTGACCAAAATGTGGTCAAGAATGAAAAAATAACTAAAAAAGTTTCAAATATAATAGACTTAAGCTGCTTCTACTTGATCAATAGGTCAATTAAGAAATAGAAGTATAATTTTGAATAATTTGGAACTGAATGAAAATTAAAACACACCATATCAAAATTTGCAAGATGCAGCTACAAAAAGGGAGGTACTTAGAGAAAAATCTATAGCAATAGTGTCTGCATTAAAAAATGAAAGATCTCAAGCAAGGGTCTCAAATACTTTAAGAAATTGGAAAAATGAAAGGAGATACATATGCTCAATGTTATGAATGAGAAGACAGCTCTAAGATATTAAAAGAATAAAATATTATAAATGTTATGCCGATACATAGAAAACTTAGTGAAATGAACAAATTACTTGAAATATGTAAACTATTAAAGTCAACCCCCAAGATAAGCATATACATATATATTAAATAAATCAAATGTAAGAAGTATTCTATAAATGTCAATTACATCCAGTTGATTAATGGTGCTATTTTGTTCAACTATATCTTTACTCATTTTCTGCTTGTTTAATCCAAAAATTACTGTAGAGTGATGATAAATTATTTTATGATCCATATTTAAAGGGTCAAATAATACTGTACCTCTTCAGAGTAACTGCAGGTACCTTGCAATAGAGTTTTACAAATTCCTCCCAGAAGGGAGGAAATCCATCTTAATATTGCTACCGTTAATTATACTAATCCCTTCATAGGATATAATCCAAAATACATTGTTGCTATTATTACTTAAAACAGTTTTCTATTAGATCAATCATGAATTTAACAAATTAATATTTTTTTAATTTCAACTTTATTATTTCTCCAACTCTTTCCCCCTTTTTATATAGATCTGAGTTTCTGACATATTATTTTTTTCTCTGAACAATTTCTTTTAATATTTCTTGCAAAACAGGTTTACTGGTACAAAATTTTCTCAGATTTTGTCAGAGAAAAATATTTGTATCTCCTTCATATATGAAAGGTAAGTTTGCTGGCTACAGAATTCTAGGTCAGTATTTTTTTTTCTTTCAGTGCTTTAAATATTTTACTTTACTCTCTTGTTGCTTTTGTATAATTATATAAAAATCGTAGTGGAACTTTTTCCTTGTTCCTCTAGAGGTAACTATTTTTTTTCCTCAGGCTTCTTCCAAAAATTGTTTTATTTGGGTTTTCTGCAGTTGAAATATGATATGCCTAGCTGTAGTTTTTTGGTATTTATCTTTGGTGTTCTCTAAGCTTCCTAGATACGTGGTTTTGTATCTGCTATTAATTCTGAACAATGCTCAATTATTTTTGCTTTATTTATTTATTCTGTCTACTCTTTCTCTTCCTGTGGTATGTCATTTCCAAATACATTTATGTTACACATATTGAAATTGTTCCACAGTTCTTGGATATTCTGAGGTTTTTTTTCCCTATTCCTTTTCTCTTTGCATTTTAGTTTTGGAAGATTTTATTGACACCTCTTCAACTATTTCTAATGTTATCCAGGTCCAGGCTACTGATGAGCCCACTAAGGTGTACTTTATTCCAATTACAGTGTCTTTGAGTTTTAGAATTTATTTTTGAATCTTTCTATGAATTTCATAGCTCATATTACTCATCTATTCTCAAATGTTTTCTGTTGTTTTCCATTAGAGCTCTCAATGTATTAATTATAGTAATTAAAATTTCCTAGTGAGTATTTTAAAATCTGTTTCATATTTGAGTTTGGTTCTGATGCTTGTTTTATCCCTTCAGGCTTTGATTTTTCTTGGCTTTTAATGTGCATTATAATTTTTTGTTGAAAATTGGACAGAATATATCTGGCAGTAGTTTAATGGTTGCTATGGTTATAGGTGCCAGTGGTTCCAATTTTTTTGTAATTTCCTTTTTTTTTTCTCCCTATTGTCTTCAGATGTTCCAAACGACTTCTTCTTAAACGGTGCTGTGTCTTACAGCTTCTTAGTTGTAATCTACTGTTATATGCTAGAGTCCTATTGATGGGGTAGTAAGGTGATGGGGAAAAAGTTTTCTGTAAAGTTATTATAAAACTCAAAATTTCAGTGCGTCCGAGTTCCTGGGCTGTGACCTTCAGAAAACCCTTTCTCTGACTCTTTTTCTCCATTTGGGTGAGACAGGAGAGCTAGAATGGATGAGTTTTCTAATTGTCCTTTTACCAGGTAAGACAAAGCTCTCGTAGTTTCCCTTGTGTACCAGCCTTTGTGATGGAGAATGTTCTGTGCTTATTTCGATATAGTTACACATACTATATTCTTGCTTGATGCACATGAGAGTTTTTCTCTGATTTTCACGTGAGGGCTCCTAAAAGTAAAATGTACAAAAGTGTGGATTCTCCTTAAGGCAAGAGCCTCAAGTGGTTTTTAACTTTAAGGAGGCACATAATTATCCTCTTGCATTTATTGATTGCTATTTAAATGTTCCTACTAGTTACTGATTCCGTGGCTTTTCCTCCAGGTAATCTGATCTGTGCTGTGTAATTTCCTATATTTACCTTTCTTTCCAGTGTTTTGAGTGGTAGTTTGTCTGTGACCTCAGTTCTCTGAAAGATCTAAGAAAAGTTGTTGATTTTCAGTGTGTTCTTTTTTTTTCTTATTGTGAAGATAGATATGATGACTTCTAAGCTCTTTACTTGTCAAAGCTAAAACTGGAAATAAAAAATACACAAACTGCCCAAGAAACAGAGTAGGAGGAAATGTTTTTCAACTGTGCTATCAGCCTACCATTATACTGATAATCACAACCAATGACATTACAAGAAAAAAAAATAAAAACAACTGAATTTATATCCTTTATAAACACAGATTCAAAATTTTAAATAAAATGTTAGAAATGAATAATTTCTATTATGCAAAATGAATACTATATTATGATTCTTAGAAGTTTATCCCAGGAATGGGATATCCCAGGAATATGACATCAATTAATAGGATTCACAATATTACCAGAGAAAAAAATAAATCCATATGATAATCACAGAGCACAGAAAAAAAGTGCTTAAAAATCCAATATCAGTTTGTGTTTTAAACAAACAAACAAACAAACAAAAAACCTCACATCTAGTGTGCTGATAAATGGCATCTAAGGAAAACATATAGCTAACACAATTAATGATGAAAGTTTAAAGATTTTTCCCCTAGTATCAAGGACTAGATTAGTTCAAGTCACATTTTCAGTCACATTTTAGTAGAGAGTCTAGCTAGGTGCAATTAAGCAAGAAAATAAATTACGTGCATCCAGATTGAAAAATAAGTATAAATTAGCCGGGCGAGGCGGCGGGCGCCTGTAGTCCCAGCTACTCGGGAGGCTGAGGCAGGAGAATGG
>NW_012109763.1:100445-101684 GCF_000951045.1 Mandrillus leucophaeus | reverse complement strand
TAAAATCTCTGAGAGATTTTAAAATTTTTAGTGTCAAGTTCTTGCACTTTATCGATTTTTTCTGTTTCTATGCTTTTGTAAATACATGATTTTTATACAGTCGATTGAGCCTGAGATATATAAATGCAACTGATTTTTAATACTGTATTGACCTTGTGGCCTCTGATCTTGCTAAATTCACTTCACAATTTTGGTAACATTTTTGCATATTATTTATATTTTTGATGTATAAAATTAAGCCATCCCCAAATAAATAATTTTATATTTTAAAATATATTTAAAATCTGTATGAATCTTTTTCTTGCCTCATTTCAATTTCCAGGAACCCCAGTATAAGTGATATTATAAAAAAGATGAGACTGGACATCTTTCCCTCATTCCCAAACTTGAGCAAAATATTTTGTTTCAACATTAAATATGATGTCACCTTATTATGTTCAATAAGTATTTTTTTCATGGAAATTAATAAAAGTTAAGTTAAATTGCTAAATTACTACTATACAGTACTGAGAATAATTTCAGGATTCTAAGTATGTGAATAATTTATTATTTACTGCAAAACAGAGTAGAAAAAAATAACATTTACTTGATCAATATATAAATGTCCTATATATGGAACGTTGTTTTTCTCTGAATTTTGAGATTTTCAAATGTTGACTTATAGTTTTACTTATAACCATTATAAATCACGTTCAATGAAATTATAGTCTAATTAAAAATTATTAACAATGGTAATTTGTACAAAAAATCAGCATAAATTTTCTCTAAATAAAGCACACAAAATAAAACAAAACAAAACAAAACCCTCAAAATTTGGAGAGTTCCAAAGTGACTCTGGCATATACTACTAACACTCTTCCATGTCATAGTCTTCTTCAATCACCAACACTTGAGTCTTTGTGTTGATGGACTTTCCCTGGGATACTGGGAACTATTTTACTTGTGGACACAAAGAGGCCCTGGGAAATAACGTCTTTCCACCAGGTTACCACAGCTCCTGAAAAATGACTGGAAGTCGAGTGATAATTAATGTACTATCTCCCTCATCCCCTAATGGGAACAACTCAGAAGTGTGAACTGAATTTCGTGGTCCCCCTACTGTACTGAGTCTAAGTTGACCTCCATGCTACTTTAGCTTCCTTTACTTCTGGAGACTCCAGTTTTCTACCATTGTTCAACTAAAGAAACTCTTTAGTAAATATTTGGTTTTTGTTTGTTTGTTTTTGACCAAGTCTCACT
>NW_012109763.1:88426-99875 GCF_000951045.1 Mandrillus leucophaeus | reverse complement strand
AAAATTATTTCTTTGTATGTAACTATTAGATACTTGGAAGAATGTTTCCTTTAATTGAAATTCAGTAGATTGTTAAAAATAAAAGAAAACTTATTTTTGAAATAAATAATGACGTGAATGAAGAGATTGGTTTTTGTGGCTTATGTAGTTTTAACAACTAATAGACAAAATTAAGTCTCAAAGTCATAAATCCAGAATTGATATAATTCATAGTAATTTGAGTGCTCAGTTAGCCCTTTGCTGTTTCTTTAAACAGTTGTTAAATAAAACTGTAATAAAACTATAACAAATGAAATGTCTCCCCCTATTTCTATCATAACCACATGCTGGCACGTGTACCTCATCTGTATGTATTATGGCTTTAATAATTTATCATCATACTACTTTTAGAGCTTAAATTTGATAATATAAGGATTGATGATAAAAGGTTGACATTTCTTAGTCTTTGACTAATATCTCTGTTGGAGGTAATAACATAGTAGCAATAAGAAAAAAAAAAAAATCAAAACATTTAGTACTTCCCTAGTGCATCTCTGGTTTCAGTGATATCCTCACAGCATCCCGTTAACAGACTGACAGTAAGCTAATTTTAAGCTGGTAAGATACAGTAATGCCATTTGAAAGCCAACAGAATGTCAGAATCATTGTATACTATGAAGCTGAATTGAGTCATGGGAAAAATTCTTTCAGTGAAAGGAAGATAAATAATTCTGAAAGTATCATTTTTTACAGAAATGCAGGGTGACTCTATGATGGAGTCAAATGTTTCTGACTTTATCTTATAAAGGGACACATATGTCTATATCATAAACTTTATTTAGACGAGGCCAGTATACCTCTTCTCCTTGACTGCAATCACACAATATAATTTTATGCAACACACCAAAATGTTCCATTATCCACTTTTCTATTTATATTGAGGCAGGACTTTGATAATACAATTTCTTTTCTAAATACACTTCTTTATTACAGTATAAAATTTTCATAATTGGGAAACCCATTTTACTCTAATCTTTTTTTAATTGAAAGTATGTGAACTATAAAATAGCAAAAAGAAATGTATCTTCATGAAATCCTCTTTTATCTTTCTGTGCACAAATGAGCACTCCAATAGTCTAATTAGTAACTGTGCTAATAGCTTTGGGAATATATTAAAGCACTAAAATTTTTGGTAGGGCTTACAAATAATGGCAGCTATTTTACAAATATGGAAAGCTGCTGATTAGTATTTGATTCTGGTGAGTAATTCTAATTGAAAGAGTGGGTAGATAAGGCATGTATATTTAAAAAGTTAAGGGTATCATTATAGAAATTGTCCATGCTATATAAACTATCCTTTAACTTGCCCTAGATTTTATATTTTTAAGAGCAGTTGCAAAACATGCTCAACGTGCAAATTTGCAAGCACATACACATACATTTATACACTTAAATCTTAACACAACTTGCTGCTTATAAGTTCAACTATTTCTAAAAGGAATAAAATATAGCTGTTCAGAAAATTCACATAACTCTGTTGAAGGAAAAACTAAAAATCCCAATCTTTTTTTTTTTTTTATGCCTATTGGCATTTGTATCTTCTCTTTGGAGAAAAGTCCATTCAGGATTTTTGCACACATTTTAATCAGATTATTTGGGGTTTTCTTGCTATTGTGTAATTTCCTTGTAAAGTTTGGATATTAACACCTTATCAGATACATAATTTATATATATTTTCTCCCATTCTCTAGGTTGTCTCTTCACTCTGTTGATTGCTTCTTTTGTTGTGCACAAACTTTTTAGTTGGTGCAATTCCATTTGTTTATTTTGCTTTTGAGGTCTTAACTAAAACGTCTTTAACCAGATCAATGCCACGTAGCATTTCCCGATTGTTTCTTCTAGTAGTTGGATAGTTTGGGGTTATGCATTTAAGTCTCAGTCCATTATGAGTTGCCTTTTGTATATGGTGAGAAACAGGATCTGGTTTTATTCATTTATCATATTTATTGCAGCAGTATTTACAATAGCCAAGGAATGGAATGAACATAAGTGCCCATCAATAGATGAATGGATAAAGAAAATGTGGTATATATACACAATGGGATACTATTCAGCCATAGAAAAAGGATGAGATTCTGTCATTTTTGATAAGATGAACAAGCTTGGAGGGCATAATGTTAAGAAATAAACCAGGTATAGAATAACAAATGCTGCACGATTTCATTCATATGTGATATCCAAAAAAAGTTACCTCATAGAAGTTGAGAGTAGAATAGTGGTTACCAGAAACCAGGGAGAATAGAGGGGAAGGGGAGATGGAAAGATGCTGGTCAACAGGTACAATGTAACAGTTTGGAGGAAGTTCTGATACCCTATTGAACAGTAGGCTGACACTCATGTTAACAATAATGCATCGTGTATTTCAAATAGTTAGAAGAGAGGATTTTGAATATTAAATAACAAAGAAATAACAAATGGTTATGCTGGTGAATATGCTAATTATGATGATTGAACATTATACTATGTATGTAGGTATCAAACAATCCCATTGTGTCCCATAAATATATGCAATTATTATGTCAATAAAAATTACCATTTAATTTGCTACATTCTAGCTACAAATACACTTCATCTGATGTAATGCGACAAAACAGTTTTAAATTGAAAGCCATTCAAGGCACAGTGTTATCTGGCTCTCCCCATTTCCTGTAACGGCATTTACCACTGATCTGCGTAATCTCTCTCTTACCCAATTCTTTACTGCCAGCATTACTGCCTCCTTTCTCTTCCTAGAATGTGAGGGACATTTACTTCGCCTCAGAACATTTTACTAGTTCTACTCCCTGTCTAAAGACTATTTCCTGAGACAAAGCCACAGCGTCGTCCCTTCTGCTTAGTCGCTTCTCAATGTAAACTTTCTTAAGCTTTATACTTTAAATTATGACCTATCTTTATGCTAAACTAGCTTTGTATTGGATTTATCCTGGATGTTTTTAAACATAACAAAGGTAGAACTAACTGAATAGAACATAAAACAAAATATGTTTTTTTGACAAGCATTTGTTAGTTACACTACACTATTTTGTATGAGTTTTTACTTGTGCGCTTCTTTTATTGTCAGGTATAAAAATGCTGATTAGAACAAAAATGTAAGGCACATTTAAAGACAAAGATGAAAATGTAACACATTTCTACAAAAAGAAATTATATTTTTTAGAATAGGAAAAAAGTTGAAATTTCTACTTGACAAAAGTAAAAGTTATAATACTAAAGTTACCATTTGCTGAATTGCTTCCAGTATTTTAAGGAGCTTGTATGTGATTATAAAACCATAAAATTCAGTGGTATAAATAAACATTAAAATTCATTATTTATCTCAGCAGAATGCTTTTCAAATTTATTTTAATGCATAGTTAATTGGAAAATTCACTTGCTGTTAAGTGATGTGTCTGTTTCTCTATTCTGTTTATTAGTTAATCGTAAGTATTTTTACTACACACTATTAGTTTGCTCTCTGGAAAGTGATGATATATTATGACTTCACAAAACTATTTCATATTGAATATTTATCAAATATTCAAAAATGTATTAATAATTATTTTATTTTATTGGTATTTGTCTTTTAAAAATCGGTATAAAAATTGGCATTAAATTATTTTTAATATTTAAGACAATATATCTGTAGAAAGATAATAAATTGAGCAGTTTTCTGCTATAACTTCCAAGTGGGAACTCTTTGGAGTCACCATGGATATGAAGTTACCTTTTAAATTTTATAAGTGGATTGTACAAATGTGCAAGGTAATAGGCCTTTCATTAATTATTACACAAAACACATCCATAAGACTGAATTTTTAAAGGAATGCCCATTAAGAAAGAAAATAAACTTAAGAATGGGGGAAAAAGAGAATACAGTGCTTATTTTGTATTGTCAATTCAGTATTTTCATGGAAGACACTCTTCGTGAGGTGACCAAACATTAGAATGTTGTTTTATTAATGCAGAAAGTAGACAAGAGGAATGGAACAGATTCTCTTTCACAGTCCTCAGACTGAACCAATCATATTGACACCTCAATCTTCAACCTCTAGCCTCCAGAATTGTGAGACAATGAAGTTCCAATTTTTAAGCTACCCATCTTGTGGTGGTTAATTACAGCAGCTCTAGTAAACTGATACAGTTAGTCTGAATACTTCGTTCTTTAGAGGAGAATATGCTTAAGAAAACCTCTCTTTCTTCCTATAAGGTAAGTACAGCATTAAAAACTTTGACTTATTGATATATGTTGGTTGCTGGCGATAGTCTCTAAATTCTGAAGTTTTAGTCTGTTGACAACTCTCTTGCTGATTGTCCCACTGCTAATCAATCAAACGAACAAACAACAACAACCAAAACAGCAGAAAGAGACACATCTTTGGAAAGTTTTCTTCTGATAATATCTTTTTTAAGATATTTTAAGATATTGATAAAAATAATGATACAAAATTTTAAACGATGAACTACAAAAAGAAATGAGACTAGTGTGAATTTTATCAGGACACATATTAAAGCACCCTTTTGGTCCAATATATTGGGTTAGCTGTTTTTATTTTCTACTTCATAGCATATAGCAAGTTATTCACATAAATGTACAATATTTTATTTAAAATAATTTATGTAATTAATGACACTTTATTTGGGACGCTACATTAAATGAATTAAATTTATCTAAGGGATACCAAATATATTGAGAATACACTCTATGTTTACTTTCCAGATGAATGTTTGTTTTTACCTATGCTATCATTAGCATCAGTATTAATATTATTAACCTCTATAATGAATGCATATTTATTTTTCTTATTGCCACACTACCTGTGACTATACATTTGCAAGGCAAATGCAAACTTTATAGTTGGCACTAAATAATGAACAACTAGAGATTAATTTGATAGCAAAGTGAAGAACGAGTTGGCAGGTGAAAATGAGAGAGCAATGGCACTATAGAAAAAGAACCATATGGCATTACATAATTCTTTTCATACCCAAAGGCCCACTCCACAAACTGCCAAGACACATTTATTCATGATTCTCACTTGAAACTTTTTTGGGGAGTATATAAACAGATAATAAAGCATTTTGAGAGATCTTAAAATGCAAAATACAGAAGACTGTTGGTGTTCATTACAAAAATGTAACCAAAATAGTATTTTAAATTCATGCAATGACAGGCTGTTAGGAAGTGGAGAAATACATGAGCAAGATCATTGTTATAACAGAGACAGATGTTATGGTCTGTTTCTTCTTTGGTCATTCACAATCAACATACTTGAGAAAATGCTATAAAAAGAAATGTCATTGATAACTATTTATTCATCATGGTAACATTAATCAGAGCACATATTAGTAAATACTCTACTAGTACTACAAAATGCTTAGTTAATTAAGAATATTTAAAAGATAATCAAAAGTGGCACCTAGATAGAGGAATAAATCATCTCTATTAGAGAGAGAGAGAGAGAGAGAATAGATAGATAGGTAGGTAGATAGATAGGATAGGTAGACTGATTGAAAGGATAGGAAAGAATAAGGAATTTCTAGTGAAATAACAAATGAAATTTTTAACTCTATTCTGTAAGAGCTGGATAACCTTCTGTATTCACAAATACTTTAAATCACTTAATATATGATGTGAGAATTCTTCAGAGAGTTTTTTGAATCAAAGAATATGTGTAATGATATGAATAAAAATGTTTAATCCTCAAATGCTTAATTAGCTAGTATTGCCAAGGGATTTTTAATGGCTTTACAGAGAATGCATTTAAAATGAGTCGATTTCAGCACCAACTCTTATAAAGCAGTGACTTTTCTTCCCAACTGAATTTAAAAAAAGCTATTTAATCAAATTTGTCAAAAACAAATTAACCCAGAAAAGAGAATGTGGACATTTTCAGTGCTCATTCAGGTTAGAAAGAAACTCAGACTTTGCAAACAAATAAAACAATGATCAAAGTAAAAACAGAAAGAAGAGTATTAATTTTGCAGCAAATATTATGGATTTCAAACCATACATAAACATCAAGTAGTATAAATAATATGAGAGAATTATCGAGGAAAATGCAGATAAGTACCTATTACATATCTGTTAAAGATATAGTTTTTTAGAACTTACTGTAGAAAAGTTAAATCTACAGAATCAAATCTGATTTATTCGGCAAAATAAAAACTATAAGACAAACTATACTGGGGTAAAGATATTCTAACACTGATAATGGTTTTATACACACATAAAGAGAAAGAGAGAAATATAGTGGGCTTAAAGGTATAAGGACCTAAGTTTTACTGTTTCTAGCCAGGACAGAGTAACAGATTTACCTCCCTCATCAGACAGCTAAAAAATGGACAAATTATATTAAATAATGGTTCTTAGACATGAGAAAATAACTATCACATAACAGCAATTCCTGATACAAGAAAAAAGAATCAACTATAAACAAACTACTTGAGAGAGTTGTCAGGCCTCAATACAAGTATATAGAAACTCGATAGAGCACGTATTCACTCTGAGTTGAGAAGACAGAGTTGAGTATTCAGGAAGTCAAAATTAGCTTGAATTGGCAGACTGTTGTATCAAAGTTGAGGAATCTGTAAGAGATGAGAGGGTGGCCAAAGTCTGAGCCACATATATCTGCATGGGTTTCTCCTCAAGTCTACAACTGAAGACTGCCAATAAGCAAACAGGGCATCAGTGTATGTGAGGAAACTTCTACTATTATAGATATAGACAGAGTTACTGAAAGAGAGGAGAGAATGGAGGGTGATAAAAATATTAAAAATCATAGTAAAGACCAAATTTTTTTTTCAAATTTGATCAAAACTCTCAACCTACATATTCAGGAATACGAAGAAGCATAAAATTCAATAAACATAAAGAAAACAAAATGAGTGTATGTCATAATCAGACTGTTCAAAACAAATAATAAAGAAATCTCAAAAGCAACCAGACAAAAATGACACATTTCCTACAGAGGAATAATGAAAACAATGGTAGCAAATTTCTTGTGAGAAACAATACAAACAAAAAGACAGTACAGCAACATCTTTAAGTGCTGAGTAAAGAAAATAGAAGAAAAACTGTCAACTTATAACCCTACATTGTATATAAAACGTAAGTATCTTTTCAAAATGTAGGTTAAATGAAGGCTTTTTATAGATATAAAAAAGCTGAAAGAATTAATTTCCAAAAGATCTTTACAAAAAAAAAAAAAAAAGCAAGCAAAAGAAGGTTCTTAGGCACACAGAATATACCAGATGGAAATCTACAGCTACATAATCAAAAGCAACAAAAGTGGCATATATGTGAGTAAATGAAAAGTACTACATTTTTTAAAATTGTAAATCTCCTAAAAGATAATCAAAAACAAAAATGAAAATGGTATTTTAGAATTTATGACACATGTAAAGTAAATGTAAAACAAAAATAGAACAAAGGTTTGGAGAGACAAGAAGGAAGGAAGACTTAAATGACAATTTTGACCAACTGCTGGAGTCAGTGTGGACTAAAATGAATACCTCCACGGTCTAAAGTCTTGGAGGAGCTGCCACAATTATATCCAGAAACCCCACTAGGTTTTCACATGGAAATCTCAAAACAATTTTCTGATTTTGGGGGTAAGGGAAGGAAAAATTAGCCATTTGAAATACACCCAGAGCATTATCTCCGTAAGACACCTAATCTAAGAGGAGAGAACATTTAACAATAGCCTTATCTTAAAAAAAAAAAAAAAAGCAAGGTACAGACGCAAATGTTATTTAAAAGATATTCTGAGGGACTGAAAAATGACAGGGAGATGAAATAAGGACAGTACAGTAAAATAAAACCTCAGGCATTCATACGCGCACTGAAGATTAATACACCAACTACTAGCCAGATGCATGTAGAACCTCACAAGAAAGGCCTGTTTAGTTCAGTTCTTACTACAAATTCAGCATTTTCAACATCCAACAAAAATTACAAGGCATGTTAAAAGGAAGAAAAAACACCATCTGAAGAGACAAAACAAGCATCAAAATTAAGTTATAATGAAGCTTGTGAAGTGATCAGATAGGAAATTTAAAATAAATAATAAGGTGTTCAATTGAAAAATTAGGCAACATGAAAGATAGGTGTTTTCAGCAGGAAAACATTTCCTGTAAGAAATAATCAAAAGAAAATGCTAGAAATTAAAAACATAGTAACAGAAATGTATGCCTTTGATAGGGTCATCAGTATCCTGAGCATAGATAAGAAAAGACTCATTGACTTGAAGATAGGCCAAAGGAAATGCCCAAAGTTGAAATAGAAGAAGAGAAAAGAATGAAAAAGAAAATGACCAGAATCTCCCAGATCTATGCAATAATTTAAAAAGGAGTAGCATAAATGTAATGAATTACCAGAAGAATATAAAGATAGAAAGGAGACGAACAAATACTTGAAGTAATAATGGCTGAAAGAATTCAGTAGCAATGTAGGACAACAGACCACAGATATAGGAAGCTCAGAGATTACCAAGCAGGATAAATACCAAAAAATCTACACCCAGGCATATCATATTTAAACTGCATGAAGTCAAGTTCAAAGAGAAAATTTTAAAAGAAGCCTAAGCAGAAAATAAACCTTATCTGTAAAGCAACAAAGATACAAATTATGGCAAACATGTCAGAAACCAGGCAAGAAAGAGAGTAGAATAAAATATAAAAAGAAAACATATACCTAGAATTCTATATCCAGCAAAAATATCCTTTATAAGTAAAAGAAAAATAGAGACTTCATCAGTAGAAGTCTTTTCAGTAATGCTAAAACAAAGTTTCTTTTTATTATTATTATTTTTTGAGACAGAGTCTTGCTCTGTCAGCCAGGCTGGAGTGCAGTGGTGTGATCTCGGCTCACTGCAACCTCCGCCTTCTGGGTTCAAGCAATTCTCCTGCCTCAGCCTCTTGAGTAGCCAGGATTACAGGCGCCCACCACCACGCCTGGCTACTTTTTGTATTTTTAGTAGAGACAGGGTTTCACCATCTTGGCCAGGCTGATCTTGAACTCTTGACTTTGTGATCTGCCTGCTCAGGAAGAAAAAGGTACAAGTCACAAACTCTGATCTACAGAAAAAAAAGAGATTGCTGGAGTAGGAGTATATGAACGTATAATAAACTATTTTATTTTTCCTATTCCTAACTGACCTATAGATAATTATTTAAAATGATAATAGTAACATTAAATTTTATGATTATATCATATAGATAAATAGAATGAATCCCTGCACTGTCTGTGAGCAGTATAATACAGTTTTTAAAAATCAATTCATTGTAAATGGGTATCGCCTACTCTAGGGAAACTACTAAAACACATCTTTTTTACAGAACTATAATTGATGTGCTAAAAGAAGAAAGGAAAAGTAATGATATAAAATTATCATTTAAAACCAGAGAAATCAGAAACAGAGATGATAAAAAGGATACAAAGAAAAAGGGCAACAAACAGAAAACAGTTACAGGCATGTTAGATACTATTCCAACGATATTCACATTCAATTTATCTATGAATGCTTGAAATACACCAATTAAAGAGAGACATTGTCAGAGTGAAAGAAAGAAAATATTGTCTACAGGAAACCCACTGTAGATATAAAGGCACACATAGATTATAAGTAAAGTGATACAAGAACAGAAAACCAAACACCACATGTTCCCACTCATAGGTGGGAATTGAACAATGAGAACACTTGGACACAAGAAGGCGAACATCACACACCGGGGCCTATTATGGGGTCGGGGGAGGGGGGAGGGATAGCATTAGGAGATATACCTAATGTAAATGACGAGTTAATGGGTGCAGCAAACCAACATGGCACATGTATACATACGTAACAAACCTGCACTTTGTGCACATGTACCCTAGAACATAAAGTATAATTTAAAAAATAAGTAAAGCGATAGAGAAAAATATGTCATACCAACACTAATTAATAGAAACATTGAGTAGCTATAATCATTTCAGATAAAGCAGATTCTGAACATGGGGAATTTTCAGAGATAAAAAAGAGCATTACATAATGATAAAGGAGTCAATTGTCCAACAAGACATAACAATGATTACGATGTATGCACCTAACAACAGCATGCCTGCCCAAAGATGTGAGACAAAACTGATAGATCTGCCAGGAGAAATAAACAAATCCACTATTACAGTTGGAGACTTCAACATCTCTCATACTATAATTGATAGATCCAGCAGGCAGAAAATCAATAAGTATGTAGTTGAACTCAACAGTACCATTAATCAACTGTATATAATTGACATTTGTAGAGTAGCGTATCCAATAGCGGTGGAACACACATTCTTCTCAAGCTCACATGGAACATTTACCATGATAGAACAAATTCTGGGCCATAAAATACACCTAATGAATTTAAAAGAACAGAAATCTTAGAATATGTTCTCAGACCACAATTAAACTTAAAAAGATATCAATAATAGGAAGATAGCTAGAAAATTACAAAGTATTTGGAAATTAAACACCTTACTTCTAAATAGGTCATGAGTCAAAGGATAAATTACAAGATAAATTAATAAGAGAACAAACTTGGTATAAAGCATATAGGAACGTTCTATTACATTAGCTTTGAAATTATTCAGTAATTCTAAAATTATTTTTAAAATTAAAGTCTTTAAAAACAGATGTAGCCAAGGGACTGATAAAGGATATAAAAGATGGCAAAAAAAGATACTCACCTAATAAAAATAATGCCAAATGCAGGAAAAGGGAATAAATAGATGGGATATATAGAAAACAAATGGCTAGGTATGAGTTGTAAACACACATATATCAATGATTATATTAAATGTAAATAATCTAAAGGCAGAAATTATCAGATTAGATTAAAAAAACAAAATTTCACCACATGCTGCATAAACTATTAAATAAATTAAATTGAAAATAGAAATGTATCTAAATAAAAATAATAGGAAAATACGCAAAGCTAACAGTAATCCATAGAAAGTGATAGTGGAAGCGGCATATTAATATAGAACAAATTAGACTTCAGAGAAAATAACTTTATCAGGGATAAAGAAAGTTGGTCTATAATGATAAAAGGGCCAATTCATCAAGATGATATAAAAATACTAAATATTTATGTATCTTATAATAGAGTTTCAAAATCAAGAACCAAATGTTATAGAAATGCAAGGAGAAACAGACAAAATCAAATTATGTTTATATAATCTCACATCTCTCTCGATAATTAATAAAATAAATATACAGAAACACCTATCAATACATTTCAAGGATTTGAATACATGTAAGATATTCTCTGACACAATACAAAGAAAGTAAAAATGAGTAAATATAGAAATCTAAAAAATCATCAAGTATTTGAAAAAGAATTACACATATTAACATAATAATTGATTGGTAAAGCTATATAAATAGTAATTAGAAATTAAATGAACCAA
>NW_012109763.1:84408-88376 GCF_000951045.1 Mandrillus leucophaeus | reverse complement strand
AAAGAACAGAAATCTTAGAATATGTTCTCAGACCACAATTAAACTTAAAAAGATATCAATAATAGGAAGATAGCTAGAAAATTACAAAGTATTTGGAAATTAAACACCTTACTTCTAAATAGGTCATGAGTCAAAGGATAAATTACAAGATAAATTAATAAGAGAACAAACTTGGTATAAAGCATATAGGAACGTTCTATTACATTAGCTTTGAAATTTTTCAGTAATTCTAAAATTATTTTTAAAATTAAAGTCTTTAAAAACAGATGTAGCCAAGGGACTGATAAAGGATATAAAAGATGGCAAAAAAAGATACTCACCTAATAAAAATAATGCCAAATGCAGGAAAAGGGAATAAATAGATGGGATATATAGAAAACAAATGGCTAGGTATGAGTTGTAAACACACATATATCAATGATTATATTAAATGTAAATAATCTAAAGGCAGAAATTATCAGATTAGATTAAAAAAACAAAATTTCACCACATGCTGCATAAACTATTAAATAAATTAAATTGAAAATAGAAATGTATCTAAATAAAAATAATAGGAAAATACGCAAAGCTAACAGTAATCCATAGAAAGTGATAGTGGAAGCGGCATATTAATATAGAACAAATTAGACTTCAGAGAAAATAACTTTATCAGGGATAAAGAAAGTTGGTCTATAATGATAAAAGGGCCAATTCATCAAGATGATATAAAAATACTAAATATTTATGTATCTTATAATAGAGTTTCAAAATCAAGAACCAAATGTTATAGAAATGCAAGGAGAAACAGACAAAATCAAATTATGTTTATATAATCTCACATCTCTCTCGATAACTAATAAAATAAATATACAGAAACACCTATCAATACATTTCAAGGATTTGAATACATGTAAGATATTCTCTGACACAATACAAAGAAAGTAAAAATGAGTAAATATAGAAATCTAAAAAATCATCAAGTATTTGAAAAAGAATTACACATATTAACATAATAATTGATTGGTAAAGCTATATAAATAGTAATTAGAAATTAAATGAACCAAATGAAAATGAAAAGGTGACCTGTCAAACCCTGTAAGACATCTGAAACAATGTTTAAAAGAAATTTCATAGCAAAAATAGGCCTCTATTAGAAAGAAAGGAAGGTCTTAAATCAATGACCTAAGCTTTCACCTAAAGAAACTAGAAAAAGAAAAGCAACTCAAATCCAAATAAGCAGAAGGAGAGAGCTAGTGAAAAAAATATTAGAAAGTAGCACACTAAAATGAGAAAAAAAATCAATGATATAAAAAACTTCTTTGAGTAGTAGCAATGAAATTAATGAAACACTAGGTAGATTAATTTCATAAAATAAAGAAGACATTTATAATATAATGGAAGACAGTATTACATATCTTATAAGTAATATAGACATAAGAATCATAAGGGATTATTATAAATAACTTGTATCAATTAATTTGACAACTCAGATAGTATAAATAAATTTATTGCAAACAATGTGAACAGATTAACAAAGCTCACTCAGAAAACTTGAGAACCGGGATAACTGTGTTAAGGCAGACTTTGTAAGAACTTGCATAGCCTTGTGTCTATCAAACGCATTGAACTTCTGGTTAAAAGCTTTCCCACAAAGAAAATTCTGACGTATATTGTTTCAGTTGCGAATTCTATGAAATATTTAAGGAAGAAATAATACAAAAAGAAACAAACTTTCTTCAAGAAAATTAAGAGGATAAATCAGTTCCTAATCTATTTTATGAAGTCAGCATTGCCAGAAAAGATATTGAAAGGAAAAGAAAACATCAGACCAAACTCTATACCAATAACACTCATGATGAAAAAAGCAAATATCTTCAACCAGATACCAAACTGAATTCAGCAATACGTACAAAGTATAATAATACATCATGATAAATCACGTTTCATTTTAGTAAGGCTGGTTTAACATTTGCAAATCAATCCATATAATTTATCATATAAACAGAGTAAAAACGTTTTAAAAATTATCTCAATAAAGGCTCAAAGTACACTTGATAATATTCAACAGTCATACATGACAAAAATCCTCAGTGAACAATGAATAAACAAGCACACTCATCCTTATGAAAATCACACACAAAAGACTTGGCATTTACATCACCATAAATGGTGAAAGACTGGTATTTCTTCTATGCTTAAGAACATTCTACAATATATAAAATGTGACATATATAAGAATAAATTTGGATAAGCATATGGAAGACATACATCTTGGAAAATAGAATTACTGCTGATAAATTTAAAAGACTCATATTTATAGATGGGAAAACTATTATTAAGATGTCTATCATCTCAATAAGTTATCTATTTATTCAAGAAAACTTCAACCAATATACCAGCAGGCTCTTAGTTAAGATTAACAAGGGGATTCTAAAATTATACAAAAATGCAAAGAGTCTAATATAATCAAAGTAGCATTGAAATAGAGAAAAATAAGAGGACTTACACTATCTAATGTTGTCTTATTTTAAAGCTTATAGTAATGAAGAGAGCAAGCTATTAGCATAATAGTAAACATATTAAATACTTGGTATTTTATTCCATAAACAAAGTACAGAGTCCTTAAATTGACCCATAACCTATATGGTCAATTTGCCACAAACATGAAAAAGCAAGAATGTCTTTTCACTAAGGAATGCTGAAAATAATTGGATACATAAACATTGAGTAAGCACCTTGACCCTTAAATAATACCACATGCAAAAATTAGCTCAAAATGTATCACAAATCTAAATACAAGGACTAAATCTCTAACAAGTATTAAAAACAATAGTGAAAATGTTGCTAATAATGGTTTTTGCAAAATTTCTTAAATACAGCACAAAATGTATGAACTATAACAGAAAAAAGCACTAAATTAGATTAATTAAATTAAAAATATTTTCAAAGCATTTATTTGACAGTGGACTGATATTTATAATATATAAAAATTCTTACAACTGAAGTCAACAGAAGTCAAACGATGCAAATTTGAAAATAGAAAAACTATTTCAGCAGACATTTTACCAAACGATATATACAAATGGCAAATAAGCATGTGAAATGAATGTTGAACATCTTTAATCATTAGGAGAATACAAATTAAAAATTATAATGAGAGACTAGTACATACTCCCAAGAATGGCTAAAATTTATATGCACACACAAACACACATATATATGCACACACATATTTGACATATATATATGCAAATACATATAAAAATATAAATTATAGGTTAAGATGTAGAGGAACTGGATCTCTTTTACACTGCTGGTTGAAAAGTAAGATTGTGTGCTTTGGAAAGCACTTTTTTTCACTTTCGTAAAAAGTTAAAGATGTGTTCACCCTATAGCTATTTATTCAATTTCTACAAATTTACCAATGGAAAATAAATACACATATCAACACAAAGACTTTGGCACAAATGTTCACGGTAGTTTTAATTTGAATAGCCCCAAACTGGAAAGAAGGCTCACGTTCTATAGTATATTGACAAAAAAAAGGAATGCTAAGCAATAAAACATTGAATCCCATATTGTTACATGAAATATCAGTGGATCTCTAAATAATTATCATGTGTGAAAAAGTACGTCTAAAACTACTACATATTTTTTATTGTTTTCATATAAAATTCCGGAAAATGCAACCTAATCTAAACAGACTAATGGTTGGTTGAGAATGAAGAGAGTAAGGGAGAAAGGTTGAATTTCAAAGAAACATGAGAAAGCTTCTCAGAAGGACATATATATGTTTAATAGCTTATGTTTTGAGGAATTCACAAGTGTTCACACATTTTGAAATACAAGCAGTTTATATACATCCGTTATATCTCAATCAAATTAAAATATAGAAATAAAGGCATTTTCAGTCATTGTGTGAGTATAAATTGCTACATTCTTTTGTAAAGCTATCTGGGAACCATAACAAAGGTTTTAAATAGCTTTTT
>NW_012109763.1:61989-83247 GCF_000951045.1 Mandrillus leucophaeus | reverse complement strand
AGGATGGTCTCGATCTCCTGCCCTCGTGATCCGCCCGTCTTGGCCTCCCAAAGTGCTGGGATTACAGGCTTGAGCCACCGCGCCCGGCCAAACTCTCATTAAATATGAATAAGAGATTTTCTGAACTTTACGAAGAATATTTACCAAAAAAACTGACAGCTAATATTATGTTTAATGGTAAGAGATGAGAATTTTTACCTTATTATTGAGAGAGTCAAAGATGTCCCCTCTCATCACTCCAACTCGACATCGTATTGAAACCCGTAGCTAGTGCAATAAGAAAAATAAATAAAATATATGCAAATTGGAAGGAACAAAATAAAACTACTTTTGATTGATTGTGTAGAAAAGACCGAATAAATTATAGACAAACAAATTTAGAAAACTCCTGCAATGAATAGGTAACTACAGCAAGGTTATATGAAATACAAGGTCAATATGCAAAAGTCAATTTGTTGTCTACATGCCAGCAATGAAAAATTTAAATTTAAACTTAAAAATGCAATACTATTTGCAATAGCACTAAAAAACAAATACTTAGGTAAAAATCTATCAAAATGTATAAAGAGTTTGTAATGAAAAATGTCATAACTCTGATAAAATTAATCAAATTTTAAATAAATAAGTTATTCTGTGTTCATGAATATAAATATTTAATATTTTTGTAATTCTTCCCAATTTGAATCCAGTGAAATCAAAATTCCAGCAAATCATTACATAGATATTGTTAAACTCTTCTAAAAATGCATATAAATATATATATATAAAAATAAAAGGAGCTAGAATAGCCACGAGAATACTAAAGAAAAACAAAATTGAGGATGTCACACTTTCAGATTTCAAGACTTATTGTTCTGAAGTACAGTAATGTGGGCAGCATAGTATTGGTGACAGATTAGACACATAAATTAATGCAACATATCAGAGAGCATAGAAATAGACTAAGACAAACATAGTTAATTTCTGACAAAGACACAAAGGCAATTCAGTGGAGCAAAGGGTAGTTTTTAACAAACGGTGGTGGAAAAATAAGCAAAACAGAGACAGACTGCCCAGACATAGACCTTACTTTGACAAAATGTAACTCAAAATGCATCACAGGAGAAATTGTAGGATGCAAAATTATAAGCTTCTAGAAGACAACAGAGGAGAAAACCGTGTTGACCTTGGATTTGCTCCTGAGTACAGTAAAATAACAAAAGCACAATGTGTGAAAAACTAAGATGGACTTTTTAAAAATTGAAATCTTCTGCTCTGGGAAAATATGATATGAAAGACAAGTTAAAACTGGAAGGTAATATTGCAAAACACATCTGATAAAGGACTTATATCCAAAATAGTCACAGGTACTAAAGATTAGGAAAGAAATCCAAAATATAACTGGAACTTAAAAAAAAAACAGTAAGAAAACTAGTTGAAAAGTGGGCCAAACTCTCAACAGACATCTCTCAGAAGATATTCAGATGGTATGTTAGCATATGAAAAAAAAGTACCCAATGTCATTTCTCATTAGGAAATTGCAAATTAGAACATCAAAGTGATACCATTATACACGCATTAAAATACCTAAAATCCCAACAACATAAATATGGATTGCTGGTGAAGGTACAAAGAACAGAAACCTGCCATTCCTTGCTGGTGGGAATGCAAATGACACAAGTTCTTTTAAAGACAGTTTGGCAGTTTCTCATAAAGCTAAACATAGTCTTAGCATATAATCAAGTAATCCTGCTTTAAGATATTTACCTAATTTACTTGAAAAGTATGCCTGCACAAATAAAAAATGTTTATAGCACATTTATACATAATTGTCCCAAAATTGGCAGCCATGAACATGTCATTCAATTCAGGTGTGGTGTTGTGCACCTATAACTTGTAGTTCCAGCTACTTGGGAGGCTGAGGTGGGAGAACTGCTGGAGCTCAGGAATTGAAGGCTGCAGTAGGCTATTATTGCACCATTGCAGGTCAGCCTGAGCAACATGATGAGACCCCATCTCTGAAAAAATAAAAATACTTACATAAAAATGTCGTTCAATAGGTGAATGAATAAGCACACTGTGTAGCTCTGTACAGTGAAATGCTATTCAGTGATAAATAAAAGACTGTTCCACCAAGACACATAGAAACACAAATAAATCTTTCTTTTTTGTTTTTGTTTGTTTGTTTGTTTGAGATGGAGTTTTCCTCTTGTTGCCCAGGCTGGAGTGCAATGGTGTAATCTTGGCTCACCACAACCTCCAACTCCTGGGTTCAAGCTATTCTCCTGCCTCAGCCTCCTGAGTAGCTGGGATTACAGGCATGCACCACCACGCCCGGCTAATTTTGTATTTTTAGTAAAGATGGGGTTTCTCCATATTGGTCAGGCTGGTCTCAAACTCCCCACCTCGGGTGATCCGCCCGCCTCAGACTCCCAAATTGCTGGTATTACAGATGTGAGCCACCCAGCCTGGCTGAAACACAAATAAATCTTAAATGCATAATGTTATGTAAAAGCTGCCAGTCTGAAAATGGTGCATATAATTTCATTTATATGACATTTACAACTCCCCACTTTTGAGTATGTGCTACATATACTGACTTCCCTTTCATAATACAAAATGAAAATGGGGTGAAATAAGTTATGTACAATGAAGAAAATTAACAAACTGTATCCCAGGAATGGGATCAAGTAAACATGAAGAATGATTAAGTGATGATGATAGTGTGTTTCCTGATATGGTGCAATTAGAATGGCCCTTTATCTCTGTGGTCTTGTTCCAAAAGTCCATCATTATACCCTAGTATAATAATGAAATTTATCTATTCCAGAACATTCTACAAAATGACTTAGCATTTATCAAAACCTTCAGGGTCATCAAAACAAGATAAGTCTGAAAAACTGTCACAACCAAAAGCAGCCTTGGAAGACATTAACACCAATTTTAATTTTATTTTATATGATATATGGGATGTAGGAACAACAAAATAGACACTGTATAAAAACAAGAAAATCTGAATAAAACATGGATTTTAATTAATAATACATTCAATCATTCATAAAAGGTGGTAAATATATCATATATTAAAAGATTTAATAGTAGAAGACACTGGGTGTACAATTTATGGAAACTTTGTGTTATCACAGTTTTCTGTAAATCTAAAACTGTTCTAAAATGAAAAGTTTATTTAAAAAACAAAAATGTGTAACTCCAAAAGGAACAAGCTATGATACTTCCTAAGTGAACTCCATGTTGAGGGCAATAAAATTAATGTGCAAATTGTTTAACGAAAACCTGAAGATTTTTAAAATATATTTTCGGTGGCTTTTTTCTATATCTTACTACTGCTTTGAATCCTAATCCCGTAACGATTAACAATCCTTAACATTAGAGAATTTTCTGGGAACCATTTCTTTAGCAACAGTACCAAAGAATATGGTATAATGAAGAATGGTGAAATAACAGATAATTATTTCTTACTTTTCAATTAACATAGGGTAAATTTTTTGGCAACATGGGATGTGATAAGTCTAAGTTAATTATTTAATCATTTTTCATGTCTATAATATCTGTATCTGATATAGATATTAATGCCATGGTTGCAAATCCTTTTTTCTGCTAGCTGAAATATTTTTTCATAAAATCTGCTAATACATAGCTTTTATGCAAAATTTCCGTTATATCTTATTTTAGAAAAATGTAATTAAGGTATATAGCTTATTTACTCCTTGGATAAATATAAAAATCTATACAAAACCTTTTTAAATATTTATGTGAAATTGTATTACCTAATCCAAGTATTTTTCTATGTGTGACTCAAGTTTTATGCTTCATTCCTATTTTGCTCAAGCAAAATGAATGAACAGCTCAATTAAGCAAATTACTCTTCAGAATGATTAATACTAAAGATGAGTGCCTAAATGCACACACACACACACACACACACATACACGAATGCACTCTCTCCTCTCTCACACACACACCCATAGAAACCCACAAGCAGAATCCTTAAATATAATTCTCTTTTAACTTATCTTTTGGAACTGACCTTCAATGATACCTGGCACAAATAGTAAATCAAAGTAAATTGTTTTATGATGTGTATGTTTATCCTGTCATCTAGAACCACTCTTTCAAGATTTTGCTCATATAAGACCATTTATAAGTAGGGCTTTTCCCATTTTTTTCTGTAAGCTCTGTCTTTTCTACCTGATTCCATTCTCCACTTGACGAATGAGGAATCCTTGAAAAAAAGTATAGCAGTAGGTGATGTATCAGAGTCAGTGTGGGGACATTTGTTTCCTTGCCTGTTATGCCAGAACGTCTAAGAGGACCATATCTATGCCACTGTTCTGAAGTTTTATGAGTCTGTATAACAGTGGTACAAGGTTGGGATTGATTCAACACATTTCAAAGTGGGAAAATAAAAACTTTATGTTAGAAAATAGTACAATAGAGCCATCTTTCCTAGGTAACCCAAAGCAAGATGCATTCTACATGGATCTGCAAGTAATTTTGCAGTGTAAGGAGGACAAATAATGAATAAAAAGACACAGACAACATGCAAATGTGTATGTTTTTTTACATATGCTATACTTCTGAGGTTAGGAGGCAATTTCTTTGTGTGAATGTATTGATTATTTTACCTTTTGAATAGCCCAAACCCTTTCAGCTGTCATTAGTGAGTTCAGTTTTTGTGGGATGACAGTGTATTACGTTTGAGAACTTATATGCAATCCTATGAAACCTAAAATTAGACACTTAGAATTGAATTCTGTCTCATCTATTTACTATCAGCATAACCAGAGGAAATTTTCTGAAATTAACCATTCTCTCATATTTAAAGCTCAAATAAAAATAACTTATTCATAATGTCATTGCATTGATTTTCTGAATACAAAGAACTTAATGCATTGTTGAGCATAATAAACATATAAGAAATGGTAGGTACTCAATGTTATTTTCTACTAGTTACTCCCTCTTCAACAAAATAGTCAAGAGAGTCATTTCTATTGAGAATCTGTATTTACAATGATAGGGAAATTCTTAGGTAGTACTGACGTTTTGGAATACTTGATCTAAAGTATTATTTTACCATAACAAAGCCATATCATTGCCAGACAATAGGGATGCATAATGTTTGTGTCCACATTCTGAAACCAGAGAAGTAAAGTTTCTGTCACATTCTTACATCAGAATAAAGTGATAGTAATTGAAGATTACTGAAATAGACATATTAACTTATTATTTGTGACTAGAAAAAGTTGTAAGTACATAATTGACAAACAATTTATGTGGTCGTTATTTAAAAAATGAAATACTGGCTGGGCGCAGTGGCTCACACTTGTAATCTCAGCTCTTTGAGATGCCAAGGCAGGTGGTTCAAGGTCAGGAGTTCAAGATCAGCCTGACCAACATGGTGAAACTCCACCTCTACTAAAAATACAAAAATTAACTGGGCATGTTGGCGGGCGCCTGTAATCCCAGCTACTCGGGAGGCTGAGGCACAAGAATCGCTGGAACCCGGGAGGCAGAGGTTGCAGTGAGCTGTGATCACGCCACTGTACTCCAGTCTGGGTGACAGAGTGAGACTCATTCTCAAAAAAAAAAAAAAAGAAATATTATTAGGATGAAAGGATAAATTAATCACAGCCAGGAGTACTAGTTATTATTCAAGATTATTTGGCATCAAATCTTGCCTTGTCTATTTATCAAAAGGGCCATTTTTCTAAAAATCTCTTTATTTTAATAGATTATGTTAAGTATCATCCTAAATTTTCAAATACAATTTTTGAGGTGGTAAAATAGTCACCTTTATTTTGTTTCCAAGATGTGAAAATCAAGTGTGAGATGAATTATTTCCTAATGACTTCCTCCGTTGACCTTTTTGGTCAACATCCTATAGGAGCAATTGTTTTGTGTGTTTCTGTTTTTATCTTACTTACACTGTATAACAAAGACCAAAGCTTCTTCTCATATGTACTTTCCTCATTTCAGATCTTAGTTATAGGAAATCAATTTTGTTACTGTTTTATTGTCTCTTTCCTGTATAAAGACAGAGATTAGTAAATGTTTAACTGACTTTCCAAGAAAAAAGGCCCTGATTTGTAGTGTTTGCTGATTTCCGTGGCAAAAATGCTCCCACCTGGCCAATTTCAAATTACCAATGTGCTGTTGCTGAACTGGGAGTTCAAAAACGATGTGCAAAATTGAGTTGTGTAAACTATTGAAACCCCGCTCCAGCACATTTTGTGTGTGTGTGTGTCTGTGTGTGTGTCTCGGTGTGCCAGGATTTGTTTCAGGTAATGAGGAGATAACAGACAAGAATATAAAAAGTCTGTTTTTTTGGTATGTATAATTTAGGGGGAGATACAAACATTAAATTAGTAAATGCATTAATAAGCCCAAGAATTTCCAAAACACTAAGCAAGGAATAAAATAATACAAAGTTGTGTTAGAGAGTGACTTGGGGGATTTGATGGTCAGGAGAATTCAGATGGTTATGTCAGTAAATCTCTTTTTAAGAAAGGGGCATTTGAACTCAAATATATCTTATATCAAGGAAAAACCTTACAAAGTATTGGGAGCAGTATGCTCAAAACTGCCCTGAGGTAAGAACACGCTTGGTGTGCCTGAGGAGCAGAAATAAGCCCAATGTGACAATGGGGAAATGAGCAAGGTGAGATGTGAAAGACGAGGTCAGAGAGATGGGGTACATTATGTACAGCCCAGTTGTGTATGATACTACATCAGAACTTTAGTGTTAAAAGCCACAGTGTATTAGAACTGAACATTTGCCTCTAGAGGAACAGTTTTAGGCAGAGACTTCAAAAAAGTATGAGGATGTTTGTACTCGGCACTGAGAGAGACAGCAAGTTAATATAGAAGCCCTCCGTCTCAGTAACATTTTGACTTTGAAGCACTGCTACGGAAGTCTTCAGATTTTGATGAGCAGGCAAAAGTTGCATTTTACATATAAGATTAAAAATTACGACTTTTCCAATTGCTGTGGAAAAATTATACACTGTTTCAAGATAATGACTATCAGTGACTTGCAATTGCCCACATGTTGAGATTTTCAGTAAGTTTTCTCACTATTTATTTTCTTGTGTTAACATAATTATTCTATGAGATAGCCAGGTATTTCTTATTATTCAAAATTAAAATGTAGAAAGTGAGAGTCAAGGAATTCTGGTGACTGGCCCATGTCTGATACAACTTTAATTCTTATCTTTTCTGTTTCTTTCCCATGTTAATTATTGCTTCTATAATTTTTATTTATTTCAGACATCCTAATTATGTTTTGAGTGTTATTCATCTCATTAAATATAAATTAACAAAATTTAACAAGCCACTATAAATAGATTCTGTTGTATTTAAAACTTTAAGTCCTAGCATAGTTGCTTTTCCTCATAATAAGCTACTTCTATGTCCTATTATCTCTGTGAATTTTGGATCTGTAAAGATCCGTAAGTACTGTTTAAATTATAAGAGCCCGTTCAAATATTAATAGGATCTCAGAGAGTATTGAGTTAGAAACTACATAATATATAATATGGTATAAAAACAGCAACTTTTTTTCCTCAATCCTCAGTTTGATGTAAGATATTTTTGAAGAAGAATTATATTTCAGGTTAGAAGTAGCCTTCACTAAGAAACTTATTAATGTCACTTTGATAGCTCTGTTCTATGCTTTAATATTTCCATGAGATAACGTATAATTAAGTTTTCTTAACTGTCTTTTAAAGATACGGAGAGCTCAAAAACTTAATGCACTAATGGAAATAATTTAAGAATTATGGAGGAATAAACTAGAAAAAAATGTGAATGATATTAAGTTACTTAATTTATAATACTCCATAGAGTTTACAACATTGATATTGTCAATTTATTATGTACCTATATTTAGTCTGCACTAAATATAGATGAAATGAATAATTCAGTAGCATAAAAACATTTATTACCACCAGAAGAAGAAGGACTTTTTGACTCTCCACTGCTGCCCAGGCCTACATACAACAACTCCTTCTTAGCTCTCCTTACCTTTGGGAGATGGAGTTCGCAGTCTGATTGGTCAGAGTTAAGGTCATCTCATAGCTATACATTATATGGTACTTTGATTTCCATTCAGAGATTCTCCCTTATGTATAGATTTCCTTTGAAAACCCTCTAGGAAAGTGATATAAATGATAAGCTAAATTTAGCTATCCTTAGACCCCTGACCTTCATTCCCTTATAATAGCACAAAAAGAAACCCAGGTCTCTTTGAATTTGCTATACCCCATAATTATGGTGTTCAGGGGGATAGTTATAAAGATGGAGGACAGTTTACCCACCATCAAGAAGTTCATAGTCTAACATAGGAGACACTCATATAAATAATGAAATCTTCTTCCATAGGGACAAAAATATATGGGAGAATATTTGATTCTGCTTTGGTGTACAAAGCAGGAAAATTTTTCATAGAATGTGACATTTGACTTTGACCCTGAAGGCCAAATTAACTTATTTCTAGATGTAGAATAAGAAAGCATATAATAGGATATTAGGAGCAAAGTTGAGTAAAAATTTGAATGTCCACGACTAAAATAATCAGAGACAGTTAATATAAGGGTTGGGACAAGAAGTGAAGATGAAATCCTTAAAAAATGCTTTATATAGGTAAGAAACAAGACTGGGATAACCATAATGTCTTTGAATTGAGAGGGAAGAGTGAGGTGAAGAAACTCAAGTGTCTCTTTGTGGATAGCGATCGTGTTGGGCCTCAAATGGGAAACATATTTGGAAGGTGAGTTATGAGAAACTTTTAGAGATTGGTTTGAGGAATCAATACAAATGTAAGGAGAGAAGTATAGGAGACAATCGGACATGAGTATATGTTGCTCAGGGTAGAAGGTAGGTTTCAAGACGTGACTTTGAAAGTCATCATGGTATAGAAAATACCATGTAAGCTGAGAAAAATATATACAGACAATATGCCTCCAACAATCTATCTAGTGAATTGTGGTTTAAAATTTCCCTTCATTTCTGCAAAAGACATGAATGTTGAATTGAAAGATGGATAATGAAGAATGGGAAGGATGTTGATAAAGCCTTCAGAGACATGCTGGATGCTTCTTTCTGAGATTCAAGTGACCAGAGTCAGGCAGATACACAGGGACGGACAGGAAATAGAAGCTTTAATGAAAGTATCTGGTGAAAACAAATGAGACCAAAGGTCAGTCCTGAGCTGAACAGGGTGATCAATTAGTATCTCTGAGTCTACTGGTGGTAAACATAATAATCTCACTGGAATAAAAAGATCTTCCCTCATGTAAATGTCTCAGGAGCTCCAACACTGTGTGAAAGTCCACCTCTTAATGGATACAGAGCATTCAGCTGAGCACAACACGAAAATCACTTGCTGCAAGCACAGACACTTCTTTGGCCATAGTATCTGTGCATGGTAGAAATGCAGAAATATTTCCTCTCTGCATTGGTGATGTTACAGCAGTGTTAGGAGGCCAGTTCATTTTCAATAACCAGTAAATCACTATGCTTGTGTTGTTTCTAAACTTCTGGAAAGGATTGTCTAAGGACAGTGATAGAGTAGCACGTCAGTTCTGGTAAATGCCTGGTAGAACAGAGGAGGTACCCTAAAAACAAACAAACAAACAAAAAAACTGAATTTCCTGCTGTGAGAGGTGGCAGTTTTATCATTGTTCTTTGCAGTATTACTGTACATGGGAGAGTGTTTTATTTCCTTTACTTTAATTTCAGGTTACTCTCATATAATGTAATGTTAACACTAACTACTGTATTAGTCCATTCTCACATTGCTGTAAAGATATACCTGAGACTGGTAATTTATTAAAAAAAAAAGAGAGAGAGAGAGAGATTTAATTGGCTCACAGTTCTGCAGGCTGTATAGGCTTCTGCTTCTGTAGAGGCCTTGGGAAACTTACAATCACTGCAGAAGGTAAAGGGGAAGCAGGTACGGTCTTAACTTGGCCAGAGCAGAAGAGAGAGAGAGCAAAGGGTGAGGTGTCATATGTGTTCAAACAACCAGATCTCGTGACAACTCTATCACAAGAGCAGCAAGGGGGAAGTCTTCCCCATGTTCAAACACCTCCCACTAGGCCCCTCTTCCAGCACTGAGAATTACAATTTGACCTGAGATTTGGGTGGGGACACAGAGCTCAATCACGTCATTCTGCCACTGGCCCCTCACAAATCTCATGTCCTTTTCACATTTTAAACACAAGTATGCCTTCCCAACTGTATTAGTCTGTTTTCATGCTGCTGATAAACACATACCTGAGACTTGGAAGAAAAAAAGAGGTTTAATGGACTTACAGTTCCACATGGCAGGAAAGACCTCACAATCATAGCAGAAAGCAATAAGGAGCAAGTCACATCTTACATGGATGGGAGCAGGCAGAGAGAATGCTTGTTCAGGGAAACTCCCCTTTTTATAACTATCAGTTCTCATGAGACTTATTCACTATCATGAGACCATCATGGGAAAGACCTACCTCCATGATTCAATTATCTCCCACCTGTCCCACCCACAACACATGGGAATTCAAGATGAGATCTGGGTGGCGACACAGCCAAACCATATCACCAACAGTCCCCAAAGTCTTAATGTATTCCAGCATTAACTCAAAAGTCCAAGTCCAAAGTCTAATCTGAGACAAGGCAAGTTCCTCTGCCTATGAGCCTATAAAATCAAAAGCAAGTTACTTACTTCCAAGATACAATGGGGGTATAGGCATTTGGTAAATATTCCTTTTCCAAAAGTGAGAAATAAGCCAACAGAAAGGGGCTACCGGCCTTCTGCAAGCCTGAAACCCAACAGGGAAGTTATTAAATCTTAAAGCTCAAGATAACCTTCTTTGACTCCATGTCTCAAATTGAGACCACACTGACACAAGGGGTGGCTTGCAAGGCTTTGAGAAGCTCCGTCCGTGTGACTCTGCAGCATACAACTCCTGTGCTGCTTTCATGAGCTGGTCTTGAGTGCTGTGGCTTTTTTAGGTACATGGTGCAAGCTGTCTGTGGATCTGCAATCCTGGGGTCTGGAGGAGAGTGGCCCTTTTCTCACAGCTCCACTAGTCAGTGCCCCAGGGAAAACTCTGTGTGGGGGCTCCAATCCCAAATTTTCCCTTCACACTACCCTAGTAGAGGTTCTCCATGAGGGCTCTGCCCCTGCAGCAGACTTCTGCCTGGACATTCAGGCATTTCCATACATCCTTTGAAATTTAGGTGGAGGCTCCTAAGCCTCAAGTCTTGTCCTCTGCACAGCTGCAGGCTTAACACCATGTAGAAGCCTTGGCACCTTCCAGCTTGAACCCTCTGGAGCAGTGGCCCAAGCTTTATTGTGGCTCCTATTAGCCACAGCTGGAGCTGGACCAGCTATGATGCAGAGCACCATATCTTGAAGCTGTACAGAGCAGAAGGGCCCTGGGCCTGAACCAAGATACCATTTTTCCTTCCTAGTCCTCCAGTCCTGTGATGGGAGGGGCTGTCATGAAGGGTCTCTGATATGCCCTGGAGACATTTTCCCCATTTTCTTGGCTATTAACATTTGGCTCCTCTTTACTTATTCAAATTTATACAGCTGCTTGAATTCCTTCCCAGAAAATGGGTTTTTATTTCCTACCACATGGCCAGGCAGCAAATTTCTCAAATGTTTATGCTGTCATTTTAAATATAATTTCCATCTTCAGATCATGTTTTGTTTAGAAGCAGTGAGGCTACATCTTGAATGCTTTGTGCTTAGAAATTTATTCTGCCAGATACCTTAAATCATCTCTTTCAGGTTCAAAGTTCAATAGATCCCTAGATCAGGGACACAATCCCACCAATCTCTTTGCAAGAAGTGCAAAGCACAGCAAGAGTGACCTGTATTCCAGTTCCCAATAAGTTCCTCATCTCTATCTGAGATCCCCTCAGCCTGGACTTCACTGTCCATATCGCCATCAGAATTGTGGTCACCACCATTCAACAAGTCTCTAGTAAAGTTCCAAACTTTCCCTTATCTTCCTGTCTTCTGAGCCCTCCAAACTGTTTCAACCACTGCCCATTACCCAGTTCCAAAGCTGCTTTCACATTTTCAGATATCTTCATAGCAATGCCTCACTTCTTGGGTACCAATTTTTTATATTAGTCTGTTTTCACACTGCTATAAAGGCTTACCTGAGACTGGATAGTTTATAAAGAAAAGAGATTTAGCTGGCTTACAGTTTCGCAGGATGTACAGGCTTCTGCTCCTGAAGAAAATTCAGGAAACTTACAATCATGACAGAAGGCAAAAAAGAAGCAGGCATAGCCTTCACATGGCCAGAGCAATAGAGAAAGAGAGCGAAAGATGAGGCGTTACACACCGTCAAACAAATATCTCATGGGAACTCTATCACTAGAATGGCAAGGGAAAGTCTGTCCCATAATTCAATCACCTCCCACCAGGCCAGTCCTCTAATACTGGGTATTATAATTCGACACAAGATTTGAATGGGAACAGAGAGACAAACCATATCAGCTATCAAGCTAGAGAATTTTTCTTTATCATGAAGTTAAGAGTTCATCTGGAAGTTTTATTTTATTTATTTATTTATTTTTATTTTGAGATGGAGTCTGGCTCTGTCACCCAGGCTGGAGTGGTGTGATCTTGGCTCATTGCAACCTCTGCCTCTCAGTTTCAAGCAATTCCCAGCAATTTTTTTTATTTTTAGTAGAGACAGGGTTTCACTATGTTGTCCAGTCTGGTCTCAAACTCCGGACCTCAAGTGATCCACCCACCTTGGACTCCCAGATTTCTAGGATTATATGCATGAGCCACCGTGCCCAGAAATCTGGAACTTTTCCTGAAATACTATCCATAAAATAAAAGGACAGTGTCGTTACTCTAAAATTAACTAGAGATTTTCTTAACACAAATGGTAACAGAAAATAATGCCATTGTGTTTCCATATGGTTATAGATTTCACAAATTGTCATAGTTTTGGACAGACATTAGTTAGTCTGCTCTTTTTATTTTTTGAGATGGAGTCTTGCTCTGTCACCCAGGCTGGAGTGCAGTGGCACAGTCTCAGCTCACTGCAACCTCTGCTTCCTGGGTTTCAGCAATTCTCCTGCCCTGCCTCAGCCTCCTGAGTCGCTGGGATTATAGGCATGCATCACCACGCCCAGGTAGTTTTTGTATTCTTGGTAGAGACAGGGTTTCACCATGTTAGTCAGGCTGGTCTCCAGCTCTTGACCTCATGATCTGTCCACCTAGGCCTCCCAAAGTGCTGAGATTACAGGTGTGAGCCACTGCTCCCAGCCTAGTTAGCCTTCTAATGTCAAATATAGACGGTTCTGCAAAGGAAACAAAGAGATTTGCCCAACTTTAAATAACAATGGTTTAGGAATACATAATACATTTGATAATTATTCAACAACTTCTTAATCTGAGGAAATAAACTACAAATTATTAATAGTACTTACAGAACAATTTCTAGCAGTTATCATGCTGAAGGTATTTTAAGGCCATTTTATTTGTCGTTTTTCTTCAGGCCCTAAGTGACATTTTTCTGCCTGGCCCTCAAAGCAACATAAAACCTATTGGCACAGGTAGTCTTGTTCATTGCTAGCTCAAAAACGGAAGATGATAATGTTATAGAGAATACCCAGGATGTACTTTTCAAATAGCAAGTCAAATACTTATACTTTTTATAATAATTAACAGAATAAAAATGTCTTTGAAGGAATTAGGTTATGAATGAGTGATAATTAAGTTTACCTATACATAGATATCAATAAGCTTATTCTCTGGACACTGAAAGAAAACGTCTTTCCCAGGTTTCTCGTAGATTAAATTTTCATAGCAATAATTTAAATAAAAATACTTTACTGAACACAATTTCTGGAGAGAAAATGAAATATCCACATTAGGGTGGTTGTTACAAGCTATAGCCGTTGAACAATTGCTAAATTGTATCAGGCCATCTTCAGCAAAATACACTGGGATTTTCGTTAAAATGTATGTTTCTGGTCTCCAACCCCTCCCGATGATTGACTCCTATGAGTAAAAGATTGAATATGCACTTTTTAATGAGCTGAGATTTGTATGTGATTTTTATGGAGATGAAGACTTGAGAATCTCTGATATAAAAGTAGACTCCTCTCATTTTTGGTTTGTTTTTCCTCCTGAATCTTTTATAATGCAATAATTAGTAAGTATAAATCTAGGAAGGCCATATTCTCTGTAAAAGGGGACTATGCTAACCAATCATGACATACAATTATTAGAGAAAGGTCAACATTAGAACATACAAAAGGGGAGGCTTGAAAGCAGTTTATGTGAAGGGCTAGCTGAGCTGACTTTGTATAAACTATGAAAAAGAACAAGGCACGATGCAAACTAACCTGATTGTAGTGTGAAGGTGGATTGGGGTGTTGACAGCAGGAAAAGAAGAAGAAAGAGAAAAGTGTTGGACAGAGTGTGCCCTAAAACTTCTCAAGGAAAATAGAAAAAAAGAAAATACACTTTTATCAAAGTTCACGAGTATGAGCAAGAAATGTTGGAATAAACATACTGCAAGTAAAAAAATTAACAACAGAAGATCCAGAAAGAAGAAAAGAATTACTGAGAAAGCTTCTTATATACAAGAATTAAGGGGGAACACAGCTCATGCATCATCAAATTGTTATTCATTTAGGAAGGAAGTAGAGAGACCTGGAAAATAATTCACTCTAATGTTGGGTGTGGAATGTTGTAAAAGTTATATCACTATAAGAAATATCATAGCAAATTAGGCCATTGAAAATGTGGCCTAAATGTCAAAAATATAATAAATGATATAATGATGTTTTGCTTCAGCAACTAACAAAATGCACGTTACAGAGAATAGTCATTTTATACAGGTGAAAACTATGCTGAGGGCTTGCTACCCAGTCAGATGAGTTATAGAGATATGACTGGTTTGCAATAAATTACTTTGATAGGGAAATGCCTTGGCATTTAGGGGGCAAGCAATTAATCCTAAACAAGTAGGAAGGCTATATTTTAAAGAACAGTGAGTAGGGAAACGACACAGTTCCCAGAACTACATTCTAGAACTTGAATGCATTTCTACCTAGCTCCTGCTTTAACCCATCCACAAATATTTGAAAATATTTTTCGTTTTCCAGTACAATTCAGATGATAACACTATCAAAGCTGGACTACTAGACATACAAACTGCTCAGCGGCAGTCCTTGCAGAAGAAATAGAAATTCACAGGTGTAGACATTGATTCTCTTTTTGTGTGCTTTTGGTCATTATGCAATTTGTTGTGTGTGTGATATACAATAACATATATAATATAATACAATACAATATAATAATGTCACAGTTCAAATCATTGTGCCTGTGAGCAGCAACCAGACTGCTTTACAAAATGGACAGGACATATATGAAATTAATGATTTACTTCATTTTAAAAGATTAGTAATGTAGAGAAATTTTCAAACCCGATGTCTGCTCTGCCTTACTGTCCACGAAGATGTTTGAAATTGGTGAGTGTATGCAACTGACAATGATAAGAATCCATTTAACATAATAAAAGATTTGAAGTTGTTGCGTTATAAGCATATATTATATGTATAATCAAAAGATCATTCTATTTAATACATAATTACTAAAGATGATGAGAAAGAACAATTCTGAAAAATTTACTTGTTGGACACCAGTTTAAAACAATTGCACTCTTTTGAAAAAGCCAATTGAGAACCATAATGAAGATTTTACTTAATCTTCCAATGATCACAAATGCAGTATCCTGGTCTTCGTAGGAACAGAAAATAATTCTGATACATAGTTTACTTATAATCAAATCAAAATATAAAACAATATGCATGGTTAGACACAAAACATAGGGATTTGTTCTTAGGGCCATTCAACAATTACCGTTATGTTTTGATTATCTCAATCTGCCCTCAGGTATTGCAAATGTATCTTAAACTCATTTCGTAAAGTGAAAAACTAATTCAGTTTATTATTATGTATATAATTATATACATTAATTATGTAAATATTTAAATAAGGAATATTTTATGTTTGAAAGAAAAATAAACCAGGATACTCATTAGGTACTTACATTAAAATTTAGATTTTAAAATTCAGGCATAGCACTTCATTTAACTCACTTCATTAGACTAGGAATATAATTGTTAAAGAAGGAATGTTTTACTTATTTTTTATAATTTTTGTAGTACTTCACCATAGCTATTATGAGCGTATAGTGAAAAATATCTATAAAACATACACTGAGTGATATTTACATTTATTATATAATTAAATAATGCTTTTCAGTAAACCTTGTATTATAAAATATTTTTGGTTATGTTTTATAAAAATCTAGGAAATGCTTTTCTTGACTATATTTGAAGGGGAATTAAGTTCATGTTCATTTTTGATTACAGAACAATAATCCTTTAAAAAAACACATGAACACACACAAAACACACAACCAAAAGTAAAACTTTGAAGTGTACTTTCTATTTTATTTAAGCCCATCAGGAGAAAGTAGAATACTTTTTCTTTTATTCTACAAGGCATATAATCCCAAGCCTTGATGGTAAAATCAGATACTTTGTGTTTCTCTGGAAAAAAAGTGAGTAAAATAAAATCAATCTATCAATTCAACATTATTTTAGAAATACAATAATATATAAACAATATAATCAGCAAATATAGAACTTCTAAAGTGGGTATAAAATGTATATTTGAAAGTGTAAAAAAGGAAAGGTGAAATGTGATAAGTTAATGTTGTCAAAAACTTTGAAAAGTTGATTTTGTAATAGTAATGGATTATAAATTCAATAGTAAAATTACATTATCTATCTATCTATCTATATTACTGTGAATGGGATATAGTATGCAAACATATTTGACCTTTAAAAAGATATTTTGATATTTTATCTATGCAAAACAAAACAAAAATATTGTCATAGATGTAAATGATTGTCTTAGCACTTTTTTTTTTTTTTTCATTTATATAATGAACTGTTCAATTTATGTCCTGTGTTAACTCTAGCAGAAAATGCTTTGGCAAGCTTTGGCAAGATGTATTTGATGGTGTAGTTTACAGGACAGTAATTTATGTGAAATACAAATGAAAAAAGTGGCTTTATTTCAGATGAAATAATGAGTAAAAGTTACCACTTCAGAAGTCATATAGACCACACACACACACACACACACACACACACATATATATATGCTATCAAGAGATGCTCTATTGGCTTAGAATAAATTTCTATCTATTTAACCAGCCATAGAAGACATTTCATATGTGACCCCTGCCAAAATCTGATGAGTTAATTTATTACTATATTTATGGAAACACGCATGTCCATAAATATACAGATTCCTATATTTACAGTCCCAAGCGCGTATTCTCACAATTGCTAATCTTTATACATATCCTTCCCATCCCTGCATTGTTCATCGAATGTCTCTTTTAAGCTGTATGACTCTTCTTTAAAGTCATTTTTTAAAAATGTTGCCTTTCATTACAGTTTGACAGCCCTTTTTAAAAAATAATTTCCTATTCATATCTCTGTTGAGGTGTTATTGCATCATTTTGCGATTAATTTAATTTGATCCCACTTTTCAACAAAACAGAGACAGTGTTACATGTATCTCACTTTGTATCTCAGGGAAAGGAATGGAAGCGATATGTACTCCAAAATATGTGAACAATAAAAATATATATTTATTAAGCACCACCTTTACTCTTTGCAATGTTATAAGGCTGTTGATTATCACTGTAATTTTGTAGATGGAGAAAATATTTATTCAGGGTCACATCAATAACTGGAATTCCTGGGATTTGGACTTAATTTTTTGATAATTTACTAGTTCTTTTTATTTTATATCACATTGATAAATTAATCTAACTGGGGAGTTCCAAGATGGCTGAATAGGATAAATTAATCTAACTGAATAATATTTTGCAACTTATTTTTCTTTTTATTTTATTCATTATGCTAGTGCTTCATATGAAAATAGGCTTTCGAAGGCAGTATTAAGGAGGTAACTCTTCCATATTTTTCTAAACTACATACTATTCGTAAAATTACGGTACATCATAGTTAAGGCAAAACCATAGTCATGGTTAGAGGCAGTAAATCAAGGCTGATCCACTTATCTATCTTTGATTTATGATGGATGAGCTCTTTTTCCATGGATATTTGAGCAAAGTTGTTTCATTCACCCACAGATGATTTATTTTGGGTGATCTACTTGTCCAATGAAGATTTATTACAGAGGATCCACTATCCACTGTGATTAAATATGTGCAATTGGCTTGTCCAGAAGTAAACAAGAAAAACGGAGACACACATGTACATTATATCCCAACCTAAATCCCTGAACCTAAGTCCAAAGCAGAAAAATAAATCATAGCTCAAGAAATTATAGATGGCCCCTTTGTGATTATATCTTTTCAACTTATTGTATTACTCTGTGTCAATATAGGATTATACCATTAGAAATATATTTTTGTGAATATAGGTGGACTCAGTTATTACTTTGAATCAAATCTTGAACAGATGTTATTCTAATTTATATAGTTCTGAAAATTTTAAATTAATTTTATAATTTCTGATTAGGAATCATCCTGAGTCAAGTCTGTTCAGTATGTGAACTAATGAACAGTTTCATCAACATGTATTAAAGCTTAGAGAAATATTACATTTTTATTGTGTCTATTTTTCTAAATAAATCAAACAAATTAAAACGTTAATATATATTTTATTTTTCCAAAAACAGCTCACCTGTATTCACATATTTTTTCTCCAATATACATAATTTTCATAATTATTCATTTACTCCTGTAGACATTTATCCAATTATTAAAAGGGTCATAATCTCCCCTAAATGTTGAAGTTCATTTAAAATCTCTTTTTATCTCTTTTATAAGATAATCTGATTCTGAATTTTGCCTCAAAAACTAGACCCCTAAAACTGAGGCAGAAACACTGATAACCATCAAGGTTGAGGCAAAAGTTGATTGTTCATTCACTCATTAGAAAAGGTCAATAATTGGACTTAGCTACCTTGTCAAAAATAATTTCGTATGGGATGGAATCAAAATATTCTTTAAAAATCTGTACAGATCGTCACTCTTCTTTCCCTTTGTCTGTCTGATCTCTTTATCACATTAGGATATTAACTGAGGTTAGTACAATTTCTCTTCAGAGAAATAAAAACCTCCAGTTTTTTATATTTGCCTAGATGGCTGCAATTGTATTCATGTCTTATTCTAATTTACTTGCAATGCTCCATGTTATGGTAATCTATCTGTAATTTTTTTTTTTTTTTTTTTTTTGACACGGAGTTTTACGCTTGTCACCCAGGTTGAAATGCAACGGCACGATCTCGGGTCACAGCCACCTCCGCCTCCTGTGTTCAAGCGATTCTCCTGCCTTAGCCTCCCGAGTGGCTGGGATTACAGGCGCGTGCCACCACGCCTGCATAATTTTGTATTTTCAGTAGAGACAGGCTTTATTCATGCTGGTCAGGCTGGTCTCTAACTCGCGACTTCAGGTGATCTGCTCGCCTCAGCTTCCGAAAGTGTTGGGATTACAGGCGTGATCCACCAAGCCTGGCCCTCTATCTGTAATATTTATGTCTATGTATATATTGATGTATATATCTTATTGGAATCTATATCCTCGTATGTAGCTATCCTTTTTAAATTTTATTTTATTTTATTTATTTTATTTTGAGATGGAGTCTCACTCTACTGCCCAGGCTGGAGTGCAGTGGTGCCATCTCGGCTCACTGCAACCTCTGCCTCCTGGGTTCAAGCAATTCTCCTCCCTCAGTCTCCCAAGTACCTCGGATTACAGGCACCTGCTGCTGCACCCGGCTAATTTTTGTATTTTTAGAAGAGATGGGGTTTCGCCATTTCAACCAGGCTTGTTTCCAATTCCTGACCTCAAGTGATCCACCCACCTCAGCCTCCCAAAGTGCTGGGATTACAAGCGTGAGCCACCACGCCCGGCTCATTTTTTATTTCAATCAGAAATGCATCAAAATTCCCATATCCCCACATCCTGACTAACATTTGGAGTTTTCAGTTTTCTGGATTTCAGTAATTTTAATGGGAATGTAGTAGTTGCTTTAATTTTCAATTCTCTAGTGGCACATGGTGTTTTCTACTTTTTCATATGTTAATTTGTCATTTGACAATCTTCATTGATGAGATACCTGTTCAAATCATTTGCCAATTTTTCATTGTGTTTAATTTCTTATTGTTGAGTTTTAAGAATTTTTTGTGTATTTTAGATAACAGTCTATTATCAGATATGTGTTTTACACATATTTTCTTTTTGTCTTTGCCTTGTACTTTCAGTCTGAGCAGTGTCCTTGACAGAAAAAAAGTTTTTAAATTGTAATAAAGTTCACTTTATAGAATTTTTATTGTGTAAATTATGGTTTTGGTGTTGTATCTAAAATGCCGTAACTGAACTCAATGTGATCAAGATTTTCTCTTATGCCATATTATGAAAATTTTATATTTTGTGTTTCACATTTAAGTCTATGTAAAATGTATAAAGTTTGTGTCTATATTCATTTTTACGTGAATATTCACTTGTTCCAGTATCAATTGGCAAGAAGATTATACTTTCTCCATTGTCATTGCCTTGGATTCTTTGTCAGATCAGTTGACTATATTTTCGTGTCTATTTTTGAGCTGTATATACTGCTCCATGGACCTATTTGCCCAATCTTTTGCAAATACCACACTGTGTTGATTATTGTAGTTTTATAATAAGTCAAAGTTCGGTAGCATCAGTCATGCAACTTTGTTCCCCTCCAATATCGAGTTGGTTATTCTGAATCTGTTATCTTTCTTTATAGACTTTGAATCAGTTTGTCAGTACCTCCAAAGAAATGTACTGAGATTTAGGGGAACTCCATTGAATCTATAAAGTTTGGAAGAACTGACATCTTCATGATATTGAGTTATTCTATCCATGTATATGAAAAATATCTCCAATTATTTGCTTCCTACTTTTCTTTCATCAGAGTTTTGAAGTTGCCCTCATATGGATTTTGTAGTTTTTGTTTGTCTGTTTGTTTGTTTGTTTTAAGATTTATACATAACTACTTTTTTTGTGTGCTAATGTAAGTGGTGTTGCATGTATTACTTCAAATTTCATTACTCACATTTTATATTTTAATGCAAATATAAAAATGCATTTGAGACCGGTGCGATGGCTCATGCCTGTAATACCAGCACTTTGGGAGGCTGAGGCAGG
>NW_012109763.1:37008-61614 GCF_000951045.1 Mandrillus leucophaeus | reverse complement strand
CTTCCATTACCATGTTGAATAGGAGTGGTGAGGGTGGAGGACGTTTTTGCCTTGTTCCTGATCTTAATGGGAAAGTACCTAGTTTCTCTCTATTAAGTATGATGTTAACTATAGGTGTTTTGTAGGTATTGTTTATGAAGTTAGTTTCCCTCTATACCTAGTTTTCTGAGAGTTTTTGTTAGCAATGGGTGTTGGGGATTTTATTGTTGCTGTTGTTGTTGTTGTTGTTGTTTTGTTTAGGGTCTGGCTCTATTGCCCAGGCTGGAGTGTAGTGGTGTGATCTCAGCTCACTGAATATGCTGCCTCATGTGTTCAAGCGATTATCACACCTCAGCCTCCTGAGTAGCTGGGATTACAGGTGCACACCACGAAGCCCAGCTAATTTTTCTATTTTTGTAGAGATGGGGTTTCACCATGTTGGCCAGGCTGGTCTCCACCTGCCTTGACCTCCCAGAGTGCTGGGATTAAAAGAGTGTGCCACTGTGCCTAGCCGGGTGTTGGGTTTTGTCAAATACTTTTCTGTACCTATTATGATTATATGATTTTTCTTTCTGAGGCTATTGATGTTATCGATTATATAAATTAATTATAAAATGTTGAGCCAGTCTTGCATTTGATTAAAATTTAATTGGTAATCACTTATAACTATTTTAGGTATTGTTAGATTAAATTTGCTAATATTGATTACTTTCATGCATGTAATTTCCCTTTTTCCTTTTGTATGTCTTTATCTAGCTTTGGTATCTTTTATTTTTATTTAAGAAAAAGCAACATTGTAGATATTATCTTTGTCTATGTTTGACTTTTTAAAATGGTGGTTTTATCAAATGTATGTTTTCACTGGTTTAAATTTATAGTTAAATAGGTTTTGACACAATAGGTTTTGATACAATCATGAAACATAGCACTACAATTAAGGTAAAAACATATTTCTCCTTTCAACATGTTTCTTCTTAAGTTAATTATTTTCATCTGTATATTCAGTTACTAATTTACTCTCTATTACTATACTTTTGCCTTTTCTCTAATTTCATGTATGGTATGTTGAATTCTAGAACAAAAGACTGACTTCTTTTGTATAGTGAAGCTGACTTCTTTTGTATAGTAAAAACTCTTTTGCTGAGCTGAGTCAAATTTTGTTACATGAATATATCTGTTCATAGCCTCACCTATTGATGAATGTTTAAGTTTGATCTATTTTTTTGTTTGTTTTGAATTTTCTATTATGAATAATGCTACTAATATTTGAGTTCATGTCTTTGTGCCCACATATGCTTTCATTTATCTCGAGTACACCCGTAGGAATGGAATTGCTGAATCATTTACCAAATATATATTTATTTTTTGTAAGAAGATGCTAACATAACTTCCAAAGAGGTTGTACCATTCTTCAACTCCACCAGCAAAATTTGAGAATTCTATTTCCTCATAAATACTTGAAATTGCCAGTCTTTTCCATTTTGGCAATTGTAATGCATACAATAGTACTATTTCATTTAGGTTTAATTTTAAATTTATTTTTTAAATAATAATATTGAGTTTTCTCTTTTGTTCTAATTCCCATTCCTGTATCGCTTTTGTTAATATCTTTTTCAGTCCTTTATTCTTTTTTTTTTTCCTCTGAGTTGTTTGTCTTCTTGCCACTTAATTGTAAAGTATCTTTATTATTCTGCACATACGTCCTTTAACAGATGAATGTTTTATAGAGATTTTCTTGCCCCATTTTATTTCCTTAACCTGTTTTAGTTCCTCTTTGCAGCACTATTACAATCTTCCTCAAGGCAGAAAATGGGAGTGACCTAACTGATCACCTGTCTTTCTTTCCCCTTCTCTTAGACACCATATTCCTGCTCTGCATGCTGTTCACTGCCTTGAAATTTTTGTTTGATTTATTTTGTACGGTTTTCTAGTTATTTATAAAGGCATGTCAATTTCTGTAACAATTAATCATTCATGAGTGTAGAATCCCTTCTCAAATTTCAAAGGTTGATATTTTTAAATAAAAATAACGTTAATTGGGTACACATGGACACAAACAAGGGCACAGTAGACACCAGGAATTACTAGAGCAGGGAAAAGGGGAGAGAGGTAAGGGCTGATGAACTATCTACTGAACACAATGCTCACTACCTGTGTGACGGGATCATTTCTACCCCAAACCTCAGCATCACATAATATACCTATGAAACAAACCTGCATATGTACCTGCTGAATCCAAAATAAAAGTTGAAATTATAAAACAAAAAAATGCTTAAACTTTCTTTAAAATTAGAAATAATGATTCAGTAAATGATGTTCTGGCAATTGGCTATCCATTTGATAAAAGTAGTTATCTCCTTGCCTTCTGTAATTAAATCGTTTAATGTTAATCTTAAAGGACCCTGAAAAATAAATAAAAATGTATAAAAATGTTAGAAATAAACATAAAAAAATATGTTTAAGATACTGAAATATTTAAGGACATTTTGAGCAAATATACAAAAAAAGACATACAAGAAAAAATGATGAATTTGGTTATATTGATTTCTTAAACAGATATATTCATATAACAAAATTCTACTCAATCGTAATTACAAATAATCCGTTCTTTCATTGTCAACAACATTGTAGTTTAAATAATAAATTATATGGTTGCCATAAGCAAAATGGTATGTAAACTCATAGGAAATCTGTATGTATTTATTAAGATCAATGTGCCAGCTTTTTACTTCTTTGCATTTATTCCATAGAAATTTTTACATATGTGCCTAGAAGGCCTCTAAAATGATATTTTTGTAAGCGTCATTTATAAGATTTGAAAAACCAAATCAGAGAAAATGAAAATTGTGGCAGATACTTTCAGTTTCTTACCAAATAACCATTTTCTCATTTCTCTGACTATAAAAACAAAAAACAAAAAACAAAACAAAAACAAAAACAAAACACCATTTTTCCCCCAGGTACTGAACATGTGTTCATGGGCACCTTCTGAGCCACAGCAAGAGACGAAAATGGGTGGCATAAATGTTGATTAGTCTGTTAATGATGCTAATTTCATTCACCTTGATGGCGATTACTGTAAGCATAAGAAGGTAACGTCAGTATAGCTAGTGAGACCTGAGGTAAGTTTGCTGAAGGTATTCTAGGAAAATAGCACTTCATGTGAATCCTGATCATACAGAAGTGACTGGCCGTTTTCTACCTATGAATATGGATAGGTGATGAGGTAATGACAGGCATAATTGCATTGACTTGTAATCATGAAATAAACCTTAAGAAGAGTAAAGATGTGTCCGGGCATGGTGGCTCACGCCTGTAATCCCAGCACTTTGGGAGCCAAGTCAAGACAGGTGGATCACTTGAGGTTAGGAGTTCAAGATCTGCCTGGCCAACATGGTAAAAATACCCATCTCTCCTGAAAAAAAGAAAAATTACCCGGGTGTGGGAGTGTGCACCTGTAGTTGCAGCTACTCAGGAGGCTGAGGCGGGAGAATCAGTTGAACCCAGGAGGTGGAGGTTGCAGTGAGCCAAGATTTTGTCACTGCACTCTAGCCTGGGTCACAGAGAGAGACTCAGTAAAAAAAAAAAAAAAAAGAAAGAAAGGAAGGAAGTTGGCTAAGCACAGATATAAATGGTAACTCGGGAATTTGATGATATAACAGTGCTCCTGGTTTACTTACACTGGAAAACACATACCTGTCAAATATCTTGCCATGTGAGATAATACCTTTTTTATTGTTTAAACTTCATCCCAGATTCCAATTGATCCAAATGCTCATCTATAAGGCAAGGAAAAAATAAATTATAATTTATCATTATGCAACCTTTTGTGTAGGTTAACAAAGATTGAATAGAATACCTAAATAGATCATTTTGTTGTGTGAAGGGGAAATACAGAGATTTGTATAAGTTCACATCATGTGCATCGATAATACAATGTCTCCTAAGGTATATATGCATATGATATGCATTTGCTATGCACACAGGCATATGCATTTGATGGTACAGGGCTTGCTTGGGATGAATATGCACTAAATGGACAACTGTGATTATGTTTAGAAAGGGTGGTGGGAACTGGTATGAAAAGTTGTTCAGTGTTGTCCTTATTTGATCTATAATTTTTAAAATATTTATTGTATAGAACATATTTATGTATAAATGCTATAATTAACATAATTACAGAAAATAAAGAAAAAATTAAAATATATTGGATAAAAATGATGAAAACTTATAGAGATTATTACTTTGTAGAAAATGTGCTGGTAGTAGATTGCACATTTATAGAATGCTTTGGGCACAGAATAGGGTAGGAAGAAAATCTTTTTTATGTGACAGTGAAGCAAGTGTCTCTAATCTCACCTGTAGAGGTTTGGCAATATACCCTGACTGAGTTATCATGAAAAAGAAGGCCTGCCTGACTCTCAGGGATCCATCAACCTCTGCCCATCATTAGTCTCTCCTTTGATATTCTAACATAAAATACCCTAGGCTACATTTATCTTTAATAGTTGAAAAGTTCAGGGTTAACATAAGAGACAAGTTAGTGCTATAATGATTTAGGTACCATTTAATACACTAAAGCAGTAATTTGCCAAATGGTACCCTAGAGGCTTAAAAAATTAATATATTTTCTAAAAGTGTCTAAATTAATCCCAGGGTATAGTTAATATACTGTAAGCCGTTATTTCAATGTTTCCATAAATTCTGGAGGGAGTTAATTTTTGTTATCAACTCAAGTGGAAAAAATATTTATTACACCTGTGTTTGAATTTAATTTTTTAACACTAATTGTTAATGTTTTATTAGAACTTTATTTGTTGGCACATTTTTCAAACTAAAACTTTGTTAATATTATTTAAATTGTGAGGAAGAAATAAATCATTACATTACCAGTCTCGTGCTCCTTATATTGTCTTACAAGCCAGACGGAATCCCTACAGTTCAATTAATAAAACTTTTTTTAAACCACATTTTTTCTGTAACCCAGGTTGGAGTGCAGTACAGTGATCTCAGCTCATTGCAGCCTCTTGCTCCCAGGCTGCAGCAATCCTTCCACTTCAGACTTGCGAGCAGCTGGGACCACAGGTGTGTTCCACCACGCATAGCTTTTTTTTTTGGTAGAGACAGGGTTTTGCCATGTTGCCAGGCTCGTCTGGAAAAACTGGACTCAAGGGATCCACCCGCTTTAGACTCCCAAAGTGTTGAGAATACAGACGTGAGTCACTGCCCCTGGCCCATAAACCTATTTTTAAAATTGTCTAATGGAATATGAATTCTGCCACAACTTCTGTCTGGAAACTGCAAGTGGATTGGTGGAAATATGGATGTTCCAAGTGGTTTGATTTGTGTTAGGCAAAAAGATAAAGCCCTGTCAGAATAAAATAAAGAAAATGCATGTACAACATAATTTTTAAATATATCCTTAACATTGAAAGGGGTGAAAATAACTACAGAATCCAAATTAATGCAATCCTAATATTTAATAATTCTTTTGTGTACTTGGTGGTATACAGATGCTGCCTCGATTATTTTGATTATAGAGTTTTCCGTGCATCACAATTACACCATATGTAATTTAAAAATACCAAGGCCGGGCGCGGTGGCTCAAGCCTATAATCCCAGCACTTTGGGAGGCCGAGACGGGCAGATCACGAGGTCAAGAGATCGAGACCATCCTGGCTAACACGGTGAAACCCCGTCTCTACTAAAAAATACAAAAACTAGCCGGGCGAGGTGGCGGGCGCCTGTAGTCCCAGCTACTCGGGAGGCTGAGGCAGGAGAATGGCGTAAACCCGGGAGGCGGAGCTTGTAGTGAGCTGAGATCCGGCCACTGCACTCCAGCCTGGGTGACAGAGTGAGACTCCGTCTCAATAAATAAATAAATAAATAAATAAATAAATAAATAAAAAGAAAAATGCCAAATTATACAGACTATATAATCTCAATAGCCTGCAATGTAAATTTATATAATACCTTCAATTTTTATGCTTGGTTTTGGTAAACGAGTTACTGAGGAGGACTCAGCTCTCTTTCCACCAAATATGCTCCATGTCACAAATAATATCACTCTCCAGCCTGCTGGTCTACCCTGAAGATTTTTGACTTGCCAGTTTTCGCTAGTGTAATACAATTCTTCAAATCTCTCTCTTTCTATTTTGTATCTGTGCATATATATGAATATACATATATTTATATATTTTGTTTGTAATACATTTATCTCTATTTTTTCTTAATATATCTATCCTTCATGCCTCTTGTCTCACCATACGTAGTTAATGGAACCACACCAATTGATTTACTATTTCTTGACATCCTATGATCTTATATTTCATTGTTGATTCACGTTGTTCACTTTGTTTTCTTATTCATCTATACACACAAAACATAGCTTTGAGGAACTGCTATTTGATAGAAACTGAATGGGGCTCCATGCTTGGGAAAGTAAGCCAGTCATGTGATAGAAGGAATACATACTATCACTTCTGTTCATACTCACACAATATGATAACCACTAGTCTCATGTATCTAATGAGCACTCAAAACATGTCTAGCCAAAATTGAGATGTACTATGATTGTAAAATACACACTGGACTTATAAGACTTAGTATAAAATTAAAAAATTATCCTCATCATTTACTTTTTACTCTTTTTAATATGTTTACTAGAAAATTTAAAATTCCATATGTGACTCTTCTGAATTCTGTTGGCAGTGCTGGGTTAGACCATCCTATCTTCTCTATCATCCACATGTCCTTTCTCAGATGTAATATTCTCCATCATTGACATGTATTTTCTCAGACTAATATAAGATTTACTTTACTGTATTCCTATCTACATATGAATAATTATTATACCATAATTTTTCATGGCATATTCCAAATTACCATTTGACAAACATTATCACTTGAACATGCTTGGCAAGTAGTAGATACTCAAGAAATGTTTGCCAGATTCATTTTATTGACGAATAAAATAGCACATATTTCACTTACAGATGATAAAGAGATCTTGTAGAAGTCTTACAAATCATTTTGTTTTTCTAGTTAAAAATATATTTTTACTATCTGAATCCTCCTTCTTTCTCTGTGTAATGTCTTCATTCTGTGTTTTCTTCAGACAGTAGTCTCCATTTGCCTTAATTCCTGAAGAACAATTCATGCCGTTAATTTCAACTCCATTCATTCTGCCACTATGTAGTTAACAACTACTATGCATCATGCTCTATGCTAAAAGGGAGCAGTGGACAAGAGAGAAAATTTCCTTGCTCTCCTGGACTTAAATTTGAGATAGAGTACACATGATGAAACAAGAAAATAAATACCTTCATTAAAAAATGTGTCAAAGACAAAAATATTAGTAAAACAAGGGAGTAGTTTTAGATTACGTGAGTAGGGATGTGAGCCGAGAACTCTGTAATGGAAAGAAACAGCAAATCAATGATGTGGGTTCAGAGGTACTGAATCATGAGTAGGCCTGGCATGTGTGAGGAATAGCAAGGAAACAAATAAAGCTGACTCTTAGTAGGTAACAGTTAGTAGAGCAGGAAATGAGGTCAGATAAGTGGGGAGTCCCAGCTCAAGTACTGTCCTATGCAGAAGGCAAGCAGTTTGGATACATCTTATAAATGCAATCGGAGGTCATTGCAGTGCTTGGCCCATGAAGGTAACATGATCTAACATACATATTAAATATGTCACTTTTTTGCATAAAGAATGGACTTTAAAGCAGTAAGTGTAGCTTGCTAGAATCAAGAGACCATTTAGCAAGCTGTTTTAGTTAATAAAAGGAAAAAGCTGGTGTCTTGGAAAAACAAGTTTGAAGTAGAGATGAAATGCAGAGACTGTGGTTTTATATGCCAAGTTCATCTTTGCCCTACACATAGTTTCTGGCACATACTAACCAATGATAGCTATTTTTGTTGAGTACATTTACAATGTTCCAAGGACCATTTAAAGCACCGTACACACACACACACACACACACACACACTCACACACAGGCATGCACGTGCGCGCGCACACACACATATATAAATAAATTTCTATTCATATTTAATAACCTAATTAGGCAAGTACTATAATTATTCTTAAGGAAATGTTGACAATAATTTTAGTCAATTATTTTCTTAACAAATTGTTAAGCGTTGGAGTGAAATTCCTCAGGGAGTTTGACAGTTTGAAACTATAGAACTACTCTTAAAATATACTATCACACTTATTTGTCAAAGAACTTATTGGATATAATAAATTTAAGTCTGAGGAGCAGATATAATGTTTATATACTATGATTTAGGTATGTAGAAATGCACCTTCCCAGGTTTCATGCATGCTTTGGAGGACAGGAATTGCTGTCTAGGCCTCTCTCATCTGAACCAAGCATGCCACTGTGTCTGCTCTTTTTGGTCTGCCTCGTGTTTCTGTTGGAGTACCTGGGAAGCATTCAGTTCCCACAGTCAAAGTGGGCCGATAAGCAGAGTCCGCTTCAAGTTTTAAGTTCTTCCTCAAAATAGCTCAGGTTTCAATATCCTTACAACTTAAACTTCCTGTTTCCTGTGAACAAGATCCTAGAGGGTTAGATCCCTACATCCTTTTTCTGAATTATCTATCTATGTATCTATGTATCTATGTATCTATCTATCTATCTATCTATGTATCTATCTATCTATCTATCTATGTATCTATCTATCTATCTATCTCTATCTCATCTATCTATCTCATCTATCTATATCATCTATCTATCTATCTATCTATCTATCTATCTATCTATCTATCTATCTATCTATCTCTAATATCTGTCTGTCTATCTATCTATCTATCTATCTATCTATCTATCTATCTATCTATCTCTCTCTCTCTCTCTCTCTCATCTATCTATCCACCTATCTATCATCTACCTACCTACCTGTCCATCTCTATCATCTATCTAACCATATATCTCTATCATCTATCTACTATCTATCATCTATCTATCTCTCTATCTCATCTATCTATATCGTCTATCTATCTGTCTGTCTATCTATCTATCTATCTATCTATCTATCTATCTATCTATCTATCTATCTCATCTATCTATCCGTCTATCTAACTATCATCTACCTACCTACCTATCCATCTCTATCATCTATCTGTCTATCTATCTATCTATCTATCTATCTATCTATCTATCTATCCATCCATCCATCTATCTCTATCATCTATCTACTATCTATCATCTATCTCTCTCTATCATCTGTCTATTTATCTATATCTCTATCTGTCTGTCTGTCTGTCTATCTATCTATCTACCTCTCTATCTCTCTATCTGTCATCTATCTATGTATATATATATTAGTGCATTGCATCTCCAAAACTTCTATATTTTTCCAGTTTCTCTCATTCCTACCCAAGCAAAATAACAATGTTTTTTCGTTCATAAATGACAGGAATTTCCTTCATGGTATATCCAACATGACCACTCCATGAGTAAATATGCTTTCTGATTTCTCTAATTTGTGCATTCGTGCTTTTTTTTTTTTTCCTCCAACTTTTATTACATGGATACAAATAAGAAAACAACAGTCACCAGGGCCTACTTGATGGTGGAGGTGGAAGGAGGAGGGAGGTTAAAAAAACTACCTCTTGGGTACTATGCTTATTATTTGCATGATAATTTGTGCATTGGAATACATTGTTTTTTTTTCTTTACCACTGAAACTTAAGACTTAATTTTTGAAATCATCCTGGGTTTTTGTCTTGTTTTATTTTCTCAGTTTAAGTAATATATGCCTTATCTTTAATGACTTAATAGGTTGAGAAGTACAGGGCAAAACAATAATAATGAACAACAACACAGAGTATGAATAAAAAACACATTGGGCAGTATTTCAAACTGACTTTTATCCTTGCAGGCTGTTTTGTGCCTCTCTTTTACTGTTTTGCTTTCCATCTAAATATTAGAGGATTAATTAGCCTGTGTTCATTTGTATTTGAGATTTTTCTTTTATTTTTTTTTAATTGTAATTACTTTAAGTAGCCTTTCCTCACCATGAAAAAAAAAAAAAAAGGAAAAAAGGAAAAAAAGAGTGTATTGAATGTTGGAAAATGCTATTAGATTCCTGAAAGTAAGTTTTTGGGTGGCAGAAACAACCTGCCACTCCATAATTTATATTCAACTCACAACTCACAACGACTGGACTGAAATGCTAATATTGCCGCTATATTTAATGACCAGGGAGGAAAGAGAGAACATCATCTAATCTTGATGGTCTTCTCAATTAATAATTATTAAATATGATCCGAGACTCTCTTCAGCTCTTCCCTTAAGTTGGCTCTAAGCTTGGAACATCATCATGGTTACCTACAGTCACCTTTCCCTGCAGTTTCTTATAGTTTTATTTGCACATAAAGCTGTTCATTCCAGTCAGCCTTCTGTCTTTCAGTAATTGCTGAAAACTATATTTTTTGTGACATTTTGTTATTTTCTAGCAATGCAATAAATTTATTTATTTTGAAATACTTTTTTCCCCCAGAGAGTTAGAGATTGGAGGGAGAATAGATATATGTGCCAATTTTGGAGTATTGGTCCATTCTCAAAATAATTTGATTTTTCTTTCCTAAAACACGAAGTTGAAATTCTCTCTTTACAGTTTAGAATCCTTTATTGCCTGCTTATCACTCCCAGGGCAATAACAACATTTTTAACACATCACTAGAAGGCCTTTATTATTATTATTTATTACTTTAGCTGAAACTCTAATCAGTCTCATCCCTCCACCCTGTGTTAGTCACAGTGAAAGATAGAGGTTATAATACTTGAAATCAATATGCTTCCTTTTACCTTTCACTGCAATATTTTTCATCTACTCTTTGCCTGGCTTGAGTTTTCTCAAGCTTTACGGTACAACTATAAAGTCAATCTAACAGTATACAATGAATTCTTTGACTTTCCCCTCAACCTAATTAGATGGCTTCTCTGTGCATTCTTAACATTTTGGGCGTATATCTATTTCAATTCTTGTTATTACATTATGTTACAATTTTCACATAAATGTCTCTCTTCTAGGCTGTTAGCTCCTTAAATAAAAGCTATACCTTCTTCATCTCCATAGTTTCAGTGCCTGGTGTCTTATAATATGTATGCTAAAACATTACTGTATAATTCAATGAACCACAACATAATCATGTAACATTATACATATTTTAATAATAGTATCAGCAAAGGAGAACATAATATCAATAGCTCAGTGACAATTGATTTTATAAACACAGTATCTTTCCAAAGTTAATCACAGGAACTTCACTTTAGGCCAAGCTCGACTTTGGTCTTCCTTATGAAGACAGAAAAAAACTTTGATCAAACTTGAAAAGCATAATTAAATCACTCTGAGGAGTTATCTTCCCACTCGAAATAGCTTAGACATCTTTCATCTTTGTACATAAGTATTCCTAAAACTTAGTCATCTTACACTTCTTCTCTGGAATGCATTTGAGTTTTTTATCCAAGTCTTGTTAAAGGAAAATGGAAGCAACCACAAATTTTAAGGTTTAAATTATTATCTAATAAAGTGAATTATTTTTCACTGTTGAAGAGCAGAGTTTCTATTTTCTCAATGACTGTATATGATTTCTATCACTTCAAATTTTAATTAAGTTTATCTGAAATCTGTGTTTCTATTCCTAAGGAAATTTTGAATTTCTCATTTGCCAGCTAACCTCTTACCAAGGAAATGTGTCTTGTTATCTATCAATTTAACATCAATCTCTTATGAAAACAAACATAAAATAACACTGATTGTGAGTGCTTTGAACGCTTGGAGATACAACCCTTAAAATACAAACTATTCAGGGACAATATATTAATATTACGTGTAAGTTCTCTTCCACAGATCTATGAATAACATTTAAGTTTTACAGTTACTAAATTTAATTAAGCAATTGATTGGTATTTTCATGGTCAGAATGAAAGATTTCCTTAGGTTTCATGACATATAAGTTGTAGAGTTCACTGTCATCCATCAGTAAAATTAATCATCTCAATTTTTTCTGCTAATCATTTCCAAAGCAAACTCATGATAGAAGAGTAGCTAGCTCAGTTATTCTACGAAGTTCAAAAGTTGAACTCAAAGAAAAATTAAAACTGGCAAATGGGAGCATAATTTCTGATGTAAATGATACCCGAGATTACTAGAAATGGGGTTGTGCAGATGATAAACTTTTCAAGGGGCAAACATTAGATGTAATACTGTATGATTTTGTGCTGTCATAAAATAATTATTGTCAAGGGAGGACACATTTTTTCTTCTTTCTTTATACACTTGCCTAATGTCATAGTCCTGGATCAATTATTATACGTACATTCTTTATCATTGTTTTGATATAGAGTTCAGTCCAGGTACAGTAAAAGTCTTGAACACAACAAGAGAAAGAGAATATAACACTGATGATGGAGAAATTCAATGAAATATCGAGGGTCCACTCTGCTGGAGGCTGAACCTGTGTGTAGAGCAAAAACAGTTTTATTCAGTGTGTACATAATAAAAAGATCTAGCAGTCTCATAGTGCTTTACATGTGCCCACTTATGGTCTAAGAACTTTCAGATGTCAATTCATCATTTAATTGATTTTTTAAGTGAGAATTGAAATAATTATCATTTCAGATAAATGAATTAACTCAGGTAGCTAAGTAAATGGTAGAGCCGAGGATTTAAAGAAGCCAAGGAGTCTATCTTAAGAAATAATGCCCTATTCGTTAAACGACACTCTCCTTCCAATCTATCGATGATACAGCTAATTACAAGGGACTAGGTTTAGGATAAAAATTTCTCCCTTCAATTCCTCCCTAATATCTGACTAAAATATCGAATAAAAGAAAGCAAACAAACCAAAACCAACTGCAATTGTATTAGATCAGTTGAATCTTGGAGGGAACCTTGAGAGATATACTATATAAACATTCAAATAAATTTAGTTTAAAAATTAAACTTACTTCCCAAATAAAAATTCAACAGGATCATCAGTAATCAGTACTCCTGTTTCTTAGTCACACATGTGAAAGATATACTTTAACCAATAAAGATTGAAGGAACTTACCTATATTTACCATTGTAACTAGTAATTTTACTTCAAGAAAAAAAGTTACAATAGTAAACTGAAAGTATTGAATTACACATAGAAATGTTTAACCTTTCGTCCTCCAAGTAATTTTTTAATCCCATCCAGACGTCCATTCATCTATTGATTTATTTTTCTTCATCTAGAACAATGCTTCCCAAACTTATACATGGAATAACAGAAGTAGAAAATGGCAATATGTGTATGGGGTAAACTGGTGAAGATTTTGAAGCATCTATATATAAAAATATGTTTCTTTCATTAAAGAAAGAATTATATAAAGAGGTAATTGCAATTATATAAAGAGGTAAAGAAAACTGAAGCACACATTTTTAGAGATGTTAAATACTAAGTCAGTATACAATTTTCAAAACAATATTTTATTTTATAAAGAAGTATATTTGAATACCTTCACAGATGAGAAGTGTTTTATTTCATATTTTACGCTTGAAATACTGTCTTCAAAATCTAGGTTATGTCGTTCAATAAAAACCTTTTTTTCTTTTTTTTTTTTTGAGACGGAGTCTCACTCTGTCGTTCAGGCTGGAGTGAGTGACGCCATCTCGGCTCACTGCAAGCTCCGCCTCCCGGGTTCCCGCCATTCTCCTGCCTCCTGAGGAGCTCTGACTCCAGGCGCCGCCACCATGGCCGGCTAATTTTTTGTATTTTTTAGTAGAGACGGGATTTCACCGTGTTAGCCAGGATGGTCTGGATCTGCTGACTTCGTGATCCATCCCCGTCGGCCTCCCAAATTGGTGGCATTACAGGCGTGAGCCAGCGCTCCCGACCAATAAACACTTTCAAATGTAAATGTTAAGCAGCAAATGGAAGAAAAATGAAAATATAACTGACAAAACAACAACTAAATTTATTGTTAACCATTCCGAAATAAGGTTTGATTTTTGTCAGTAAATATTAACATATATTTTAAGCAGTTCTTGAACATTTCATTACAATTAAATTTCAGTCAAAACAGTATATTTTAGTGATTAGTATCATTCAAATAAATTGCAAATCAAAAAAATTCAACTTTTTTTCAGTGTTTTGACTCATAACTTTGATAGAATTCTACTTTTGGTCATCAACCCGTTATCATGTTTTATAAAAGCAATTTGTTAAGGAGCACTCTTGTTTTGATGATGGTGACACATACATGGTTATTATGTCACTTTGGAAGCATTTAATACAGAAATCCAACCAAGAAGCAAGCTTGTATATAAGAGAACTCCTTTTCCTTTTTATGTCATCCTGTCATTGAAGCTTACTTTTACAACACACACACACACTTTTGTCTCATTTGTTAATATTTCATTCACATTCAAATTGTTGATATATCATTATGCATAATTTATTCACAGTAACCTGCTTAAGAAATTATATAGAGAATGCACAATATTCTCCTCAGCCCTTTTCTTCAATAAATCCATTAATATTTACTGAGAAAAAAGAGTAATAATAACTGTATATTTATTTGAGAAAAAGGAATAATAACTGTATATTTATCAATCTGCAAGGAAAACATTATAAATTTAATAAACTTCAAGGTAACGTTGTCACCCCCATGAATGCATAACCAATATGTTCACTAATACTGTCATGTGAAAATGACACTTTCTCTATTTCCTTTGATTTATTGATCTCAAACATAACAATGACAATTTCCAATATAAGGAAAATAATTAAGCTATTTTGTTGGGGCTATGAATTGTTCAACTTTGGCTGTTTACTGGAGCTGAATCTGACATCTTAGTTGCATCTGCATAGCGTACTTTGTAGCTAACCGTGTGATTTATTTTTATTATTTCTTTCTATAGAAAGAAGACATTTGGGCAGAAGAAGAGATAAATTTTCAGAATATAGTAATGCATAATTGTGATAATCTACATTCTGCTTATTTATTAATTTAAATTATGTATTTTGAAGTGTTCTTTCTGTGAATTGATAACTATTGATTTTATTTCAAAATTGTTGATTATGATGTGGAAGGGAATATCAAAACATTGTATCTAAATAAATTTAAAATATGTAACAATTGCCAACTTTCATGACCAGAAAATTCTTATTTTTACAAATATATAATAATCTGTATTTATAATAATTTTTATTTATATAAAATAACCAATTTTATTTAACCACATGTTTTGAAAACACTATGTAATAAGCAAAATGGGAAGAGATAAATATTACTTTTCACTTATTTTAATAATAAAGTTCAGGAACAAATACAGAATTCAATAGTATTCCCTTATAGGATGAAAACATACGCAAAACATATTTTTGAAACTCTTTGCACCCATGGTACCTTAGTAAATCACTAGTGCATACTGCACTGCAATAAATTATGTTTTCCATTTAAGAAATATTTACTTCTGAAAACAAATATTAATGTAATAAAAATTTTATAAATGTTGACATCAATAGCCAATGATTGATAAATATTTGAAATTAACTATTTGATAAAATCAATTTTGTTCTTTACATGGAAATATCTAATTCCAAGTAATAAAAATAGCAATTATAGATACTAGCTTAGAAAAATAGTTTTAAAAAGTTTTAATAACAATTCTAAATACTTAAATGTATTCTAATGATAAAGAATTTCTTTGGTGATATAAAATTCTTGACAATAATAAAATCAGATTAAGTGGTTTTACTCAGCGGAGAGTCAGGGCAACTCTTCTTATAGGCCTGGACACAAGTCCTGCAAATTACAATATTCGTTACTCAATTCATAACAATCGTAGAGAGGAGTCATCTAAGGACTCTTTTAGTAGATTTTCAACTGCTTAAAAGTCAATAATACATTTTAAGTATTATCTTACTATACATGTTTACACCCATCTTGGAGCACACCTCTAATCTGGGATTCAAGTGTTCATGTACCTCAGTGCACTGGTGAGAATTCCTAGCTTTGATCATCAGTAACTATTACTTTCTGCAGAAGCCTAGAAGTAAATTCCATATGTGGTACTTTTTTAAAAATCAAAAATAATGTTATAAACTTTTAATGAGATTTAAAAAAATAATTTTCCCACCACTGTAATGTAACCAATTACTAAAGAAAACAGTGCCACATAAAATCAGTGGATGAGTGGGATACTGTCATGTGCTAAAACAATTTCATGAAACTTCATTGCTTGTTTTAAATCTTGATTCCCAAGCTCAAAATTATTATTCTCTTAGTATCCATTAGGTTTGATGTGCTACCTTTTTAAAAAAATAACTGATGGAAGACTTACACGGTTTGGTGATTAGATCAACATATTTCTCTTTATTCACACATTTTGGAAAATTATAAAAATAAATTCTAAATACATAAGAAAATATGTTCATATATCATTGTATCACATAAATTAGACCATTATTTTTGTATTTAAATTCTTCACTTTCATTAAGTAAAAAGTGTCTCTCATTTCGCTTCAAATGAAGAAAATGCGGCATATGCTGTTTTATTAGGATCTGTATCTTTTAATTTGTATCTTTATTTACTATTAATTTCAGGAACAAATTTTGGATAAATGTGAATGTTAATTTGTTAAAATTAATAAAAAGATAACACTCTAATGTATTGACTTGCCATATTGTGTAGTATGCAGATTTATAATGTCCTTTAGAGTAAACAAATGTTATATCCTCCTATGGCATGTTTAATATTATCAGTTGTTACTCTTGACCTTTGAGTTAGATGAGCTTTCAAATGTTGAATTACCTTTAAACTAGGCATCCTCCGGGAGGCGGAGCTTGCAGTGAGCCGAGATGGCGCCACTACACTCCAGCCTGGGGGACGGAGCAAGACTCCGTCTCAAAAAACAAAAAAACAAAAAGGCCATTCTGTAGGTTCTGAGACCAAAAGCTCTCTGAAAAAAAATGTGGATGAAAGACAATTTATTCTAGTGTACAGTTTTCCAACTGGGTAGACAGTCTTCCATGCAAAGCAAAGGTATATTCCAGAGAATAAAGAGAGGGTATGGGTTTTATAGCAAAAGTTCCTTCCCAGGTTCCCAAACTGGTCTGTTTTGCAAAGGATTGAAACTAACTTCTGATTGGTTGGTACAGATAAATTGTGATTGGTTAATGTAGCTGAACCCTTATTGGTTGATACAACTGAGCTCCAATTGGCCCAGGCAGGTGAGCTCTGATTGGTTGGTGTCCAAGCCCAAACTCAAATACCTTTATCAGATGTTTATTTCATATGTTGGATAGGCAGGGAATTTCTGGCCAGAGTTTATGTTGGCACAGCTATCAGGAACTGGTTTACTTTCATTTTAGAGAGGAAGGCCCTGTGATACATTTACAACATCTTTCTGAGATCCCAGAGTATGTGACTGTTTGCCCACCAAATCATGACTCCCTGGTTCTAACTTTTTGCGCCTCCTTAGCCATGGTGAATTGATTTCCACTGTTAGCCACAGACAAGTTCTGATACTAACACATAGAGTGGGTGCCTGCTCCTCTCTTGGTTAGCCTGCACTAATTAGAAAACAGTGTACAAAGAGTTCCATGCAGGCCCTCTCAGAACATCCAGTTTATACCTGCTCCTCTTCTTTTCACCTTTCCATCACTTTTTTCCTTATAATACTTTTACACATATAACCACATGAAAATTACCTCAAGATTTTGTTAAAATGCAGGTTCTTTTTAAGAGATTCATGGTAGGGCTTGATTTTCTGGATTTCAAACATGTCCCAGGATTAGTGCAGATGTTTCTTAACACTTTTAATAGCGAAGCACCAAATCACTTCCAAGCTTTGTTGTTTACTAAATCTAAAGAATGAATAGTTCCCCTTTAATTATGCCATAATGAGCTTTTGTATTTCTACAAAATGTTATGAAAAATATGGACAACTTCTTAAACTTTTAATAAAATAAAGATATACAGCCAGTCTTTTATATCTATGGGTTTTACATTCATGAATTCAACCAAACCTGGATTGAAAATATTTGAAAAATATATTCCACAAAGTTTCAAAGAGCAGAACTGAAATTTCCCACCCATTACTACATTAAATTCATGTAAATGAGGTGATGTGTAGGCATTGTATAAGGTATTATAAGTAATCTAGTGATGATCTAAAGTTTATGAGAGGATGTGCACAGATTATATACAAATACTTTGCCATTTTGTAGAAGGAACCAGAGCATCTGTGGATTGTGGTATTGGGAGGGTTTGGGAACCCATCCTCCACGGATATTGAGGGATGACTGTAATCTCAAATGATAATACTTTATATCTGATATTTAAGATGTGCTTCTACTATGTTTCTTAGTGAATGAGCAAAACTAGTTCAACCAAGCATTGTTGAGACAATTACTTTGGCCAAACGGTATGTTGTTTGAATTAAAGTAATATTTCATTAATCTTTTTATTTTAACATTTTGTTTTTAACATGGAAATGATGACTGACCTAAACTCTGGGATATTAAGAAAATGCAAGCCAATTCAAATCAAATTAAAAATAGTCAAATATTAGATTTATGGCTAATTGATAAATATATTCACATTTTTAGTTTCATAAAATTTCTATTAACATTTCAAATTTTACAAACATTGGAAATCATTTCCTAGAATATATAAAATCTATTGAAGCAAAAAGTTTAAAAATGGCACAGAACAATACTAGAAAATAACAAAATAGGAAAATGGGCTAGGAGACCAAAGGTCTAGTTTTTAATTTCCACTGGAAAAATCGAAGAAAATTAGATTTATGTAACTCTATAGAAATTTTACCAACTTATTTCTTGGATATGATTGCATTACATTGTGTTTCCAAAGAAGATCATTTCCAATTTGACCTCTATTAAATCTCAGAGCGTCCAATTGTTTTCAATATCAACATTGTTTTTTTATACTATGATTTCATATCATATTTTTGATGCTCCCCCATTCTTTCTGTTGTTTCTACTATTAAACAACTGTAAAGTATCATTAGTTGATTCAAAATTAGAGTACATGGATCTCACTACCCCTTGACAACTACAGGCCTATACCAATTTGGCATCTAGTGTAGATTCTCTCAATTATTTAGCTATATTTAAATTGTGGATAGATCTCTTTTCCTACCTCAGGTTGAGTGAAATTACTAGTGCAGGAAAGTAATGTCATATGAGTTGTTCATATCAAACAAGAGTGAGAAAGTCTAAAAGATAGTCTACTATAAATATATGCACACAAAAATTATTGCTTTGTTTGTGTGGCATCAGCATAGACAGGGATAGAGAGGAATACAATTTATATAACCTGTGACATCAGAAGTGACAGAGGATTACGTTGGTTGCATCAGAAGAATATATTGTCTTCTGGGACCTTGAGTCTGAAAATTCCCTGTTTACCTATCACCAACCATGTTTGTGGAACATGGTGCTCAAGTCTGCATCTTGGAAATTCATAGTGCCAGATGTCCCCAAATAGGGAGTAGGAAATAAAATCTCTCAAATTCAGATTTTATCCTTGTTCTATCTACCTTTTCTCCTTGTCTCTTTGGGAGTTTGGCTAAGCAAGTAGAAGAATTAATACACATTTTATTATTATAGGATTCTGTACTTTCCCCACACATCTTCAGCCTTTCCCTTTAATATATAATTAATATGTAATTAATTATATATAATATGTTAATCAGAGATATAATAAATAATTATATAACTCACTACTCATTTTAAATGTGTAGTGTTTTAAATTCTATCCACAATTTAAATATTGCTAAATGATTGAGAGAATCTATACCAAATGTCAGTTATCTATAATACATGTTATATATTATATATATGACATAATATATAGTTCTACACTACTGAAGTAATGCTAGGGTCTGAGTTGATCAAGCTTGATCTTGATATGAAAACCAAGGAAAACCTAGTGGTGATAAACTTAAAAGGATAGAATTTTGTTTTAACATGACAAAATATTATTTCTGTTCCCATATAACTAGATACAACATTTCTAAGAAAATGCTTGAACCTTCGCAAGAAGTTGACAGTAAAATTTAAATTTCAATCTCATAATCGAGCATTATTGCTTAATCCATATTATGGTTGTTAATTTTATTAAAAGTTTTCTCACTTGACTACCAAGACTACTCCAGACCTGCCAAAGCAGATGAAGTAAAGGAAGGTGTAGCTGAATCGTGAGCAGAGGATGTTTGTACAATGCCTTACATTTCTTGGTAAGGAGTTTAAATTTTATAGAATTTTTAGCAGGTGAGTAAAATTTATTCTTCCTGCCTGTTATAAAAATGTTGTAGAGGTTGGACAAAAGTTATTGCAATAATTTGGTTTGGAGAAAACATTTTTAAAAATAGTGGTTTGGACAAATGTGAAAATTATATAGTTCCTAAAAATTGTGACAATCTTTCTCACATTTATTTTAGTAAAAAAGATTTATTTTATACTTGTAGGTGTATTGTTGTGGAAAGAAAGTAAGCAATATTTCTCCATTATTTTTGCCCTAGACTATAAAGTAATGGTGGTGCCAGCTGATGGAGTGTGAGCTTGAAAGAAAGACGTGTTAAGATTCATATGCCTCCTTGACATTCAAGTGGAGAAATCAATTCATATCAACAGATCTTGAAATAATTACAGAAGCTTCTCAAGTTATTTTTCTCTTAGGAAAGCCTTAGATTATGTAATGGAAAGTTGATTATTGACCTAAATTCTCATCTTAATCCTCAGTGAAACAGTGCACTCTTTCAAAAAAATGAGTTTAAAAATTATTTTATTTCTTTTTATTTGTAAATTTTATAGTAAATATATATATAGAAGCCTTATAGTACATATATAATATATACTTTTTTAAGCCTATAAATACTTGAAATCATTTTCATTGGCATTTACTGATATTTTAGAAGACCAAAACTCATGAAACAATTAAATTAATCCATTTGGTAAGACTAGGTTGTTTCTTAAATATAGATAAATTCTTATTGATTAATGGAAAAAGAATAGTGATACAATGTTTAATTATAACATAAAAACTCTCCTAACAGTAGATATATGTACACAATACAGATACAAATACATATACATATGTGTTTTAACATGTAGCACTTATTACTCAAGTTTGCTGAGGTCAACAGATGAGGAGATAATTGTTGCTGAAAAGATAGTTTCAGTTTCCAGGAGCAGGGGGCACACTCTGCCACACAAGGCCACACAGAGATACGCCAGGGTCAGTCGGGAGGAAGAAGGAATGAGGGAAAAGTGTGGACAGGAGCCTTTCTTGTGCTTTCTGTGGCGATGGCAAGGCAGGGTAACAAGATTTAGAATTAGCCAGTTCCAAATAGCATTGGTGGGCTCTAGGTGGTAGGAGTTGTCTTGAATTGTCTGTTACCAGGCCCTGAGGCGATGTTAGGCAAGGAAGACAGTGGCTAAATCTCTGAGAGCTGAAGAAAGAGGGTAGTTGGCCAATATGGGCTCTGAAGTGGTTGATTTGCATATGAAGGGTATGCTCCCATTAAAGTCATTTGCTCTTTCTAGAAATTAGCTAGTTTTGGGAGTGAGAGTGTTTTTAGGATTAGCAATATGTCAAAACACTAAAATACACACACAAAAAAGTGATTCATATAATATGCTTGCACATGATGCATATTATGTTTACCTAGTTTATGTTATATACATATACATTATACATATATAATCAATAGATGTTTATGTAGTAGATATTATATGTATTATATATATTTATAAATACATATCTAAGGAGGCCACAGAATATACAAATATATAGTTGAAAATGTATGCTTCCTTACGTTTACTTTTAATCAAAATATGTTTTCTTAGAATAAAGTTTTTAAAGTATTTTTAAATTGACAGATAAAATTACATGTATTTGCCACGTACAGCATGATGTTTTGAATGCAAGATTCACTTTGCATTATCCTTCTGATGCCCCTTGGTTTCCATTCATTAAATCAGCAAAGGAGAATGAGCTTCCTCATTGACCAAAATTGAAATAATATTAAAGTTCTAGCTGAGTGCTCAAATACATTTCCAATTATTATCCTGAAAATAAAATGCTGTAGTATCCTTCCACTTTCCAATATAGTAGAAGATGCCAAGTTCTAATCAAGATCGCAATGTTTAACTAAGAGATTCAAAAACTCTGTGTATGTGTGCTTTCTTTTCTATTTTTAAAATTCTTATTTTAAAACAATTAAGACAAAAAGCTAAAATATGTCATTAGAATAAACATAACAAAAACAAGCTCATTATTTAAAAAAAGTTTTGTCTAGTGTATTTTGAATTTGCTTTCAAACTGTTAGGCATAGTGTTATATTACAGCATATGTATATAAGCATTAAAAAAAATGAGGCTATAAAACTATAGTGAAAACTGAACTAAGAATATTATTAAAAATTTACTCAAAAAGCTAAGTTGAAAGTGCATTTTAAACTATGTTACAATGAATTGAAATTTAAGTATTTTTCAAAATTCAAGCTTAAGTGAGGCAGGTAAGAGCCTTCCTTGGAATTTCAAATCCAAAGTCAATTATTTTCCTCCCTAGAAAAGAGATAACAAATAGATTTTAAATCAAATACAACTCTAATCTATTGGTGTTTTCTCTCAGTTATGCCATAAAAGCAGTCAAAATTAAAATGGAGTCACTAATGTTAAGAAAAACCTCAGAAACAGAGCTAAGGAAGACCATGAAGAGAGTCCTCACACTTGTATGCCTGATAATGAAAAATACTACAAACAAACAAAAGTTCTACAAAGACATCTGCCCAGAAGTTGCCTGCCCAACCTCAGACTGATGTCACCCTTGTTATTTATCTCTGTAGGCAAAGATAATTATTTCAAAAATAATTATGTCATCTTTCTTATTTTGAACTTTAAAAACCTTGGTCTTTTTTACCTTTCTATATATGAACATAGTTTACGATGGCACACATATTCTTTTCTTTCTTTTCTTTTTTCTTTTCTTTTTTTTTTTTTTTTTTTTTGTGAAACGTAGTCTCGCTCTGTCGCCCAGGCTGGAGTGTAGTGGCACCATCTCGGCTCACTGCAAGCTCCGCCTCCCGGGTTCACGCCATTCTCCCGCCTCAGCCTCCCGAGTAGCTGGGACTCCAGTGGCCCGCCACCACGTCTGGCTAACTTTTTGTATGTTTTTAGTAGAGACGGGATTTCACTGTGTTAGTCTGGATGGTCTCGATTTCCTGACCTCTTGATCCTCCCGCCTCGGCCTTCCAAAGTGCTGAGATTACAGGCCTGAGCCACCGCATCCGTCTGGCATGCATATTCTTATTGCAAAACTACCTTGCCAAATAAATATGTTTCCTTTTAGAGAACATCCTTTTGTTCGTTATTGTTTTGTTCGTTATTGAACATCCTTTTGTTCATATATATGGTATCTGAAATGGGACCTGAATAAGATCACTGTAAGAAGAAATTGGCAATTCTTGGAATTAGTGTGCAGGACTAACTTGAGCCTCTGATTCCATGCTTCACCGTTCTGCCTTCATCCTTTTGGTAGAGGCTTTTTTATTTAAGTTGGGGAATCTTATTTGGATAAGGCCCCGTTAATAAGGAATGATATATTCCTCCAGGGATGATAAAAGACGTTTTGTCTTTTCTGCTAATTCCTTTCAGGTATGAAGATAAGGGTCTTTCTAATTGAGTGGTCTTGTTTCTATAGGTCTTACATGCTGTATTTAAAGTATGTCTTCTGGTGAGTAATTTCAGTCTAGTCTGTGCTTCCGGTTTAATCTTTTGTTTGATCTGCACACCTAGGTTACAATTTTTGTTCACATCCTTATTTTGGTTTCATTGAATTCGGTTTGACTCTTTTCCCTTTCTTGTTTCTGAAAATCTTATGAGAGAAAAAATAAACATTCTAAATAGTAAATGCAGGTTAGCTAATTTAAAGCTACTAGGACAATTGTCACAATCTAAAACCAGTCTAAACGCCTGACATTCCTTGACAAAATTTATATATATATAAAATATATATATATATTTTAGTATGTGTGAGATTAATAAGAAATGGAATGGGATTCTCAAACGTTAAAAAATGTCAGGTTTTCTGAGGCTCCAGCTGACTACATTTTTTGGTTTGTTTGTGGGCATACTTTTAAACTGGTGGGCAAATTACATCAAGGAAAATTCAGAGCTCAAATAGTCATCAGTAGAAAAATTAGCAGCTATAGAGTTAACATGCAGAGTCTTCTAAGTTCTCTGTCTAGGTCTCTGTATTTGTTCTGTCTACTTTGAATCTGCTGACTTTTCTAATTACATGAAACAAAATTCACTGTTTATGGCATTGCAGCCTATATATATATTATAATATATATACATATATAATATATAATATACATGCTGCTATATATAATATATATATGCTGCTCTCTCTCTCTCTCTACATATATATATATATGGCAACATGGCAAAACCCATCTACACAAAAAAATACAAAAATTAGCTGTGTATTGGCATATGCTGTGGTCCCAGCTACACACGAGTACACAGGAGGCTGAAGTGGGAGGATCCCTTGAGTCCCAGGGGTGTGTGTATATATATATAAAACACATATATAAAACATATATATAA
>NW_012109763.1:26564-36428 GCF_000951045.1 Mandrillus leucophaeus | reverse complement strand
TTTTATTTTATTTTATTTTATTTTATTTTTTGAGACAGAGGTTTGTTAACTCAACCAGGCTGGAGTGCAGTGGTTCAATCTCAGCTCACTGCAAACTTCACCCTGGGACTCAAGGGATCCTCTCACCTCAGCCTTCTGAGTAGCTGGGACCACAGCGTGTGCCAACACACTCAGCTAATTTTTGTATTTTTTGTGTGTGTAGATGGAGTTTTCCATGTTGCCCAGACTGGTCTCTAACTCTTGGGCTCAAGCAATCCACTGGCCTCAGCCTCCCAAAGTATTGGGATTACAAGCATGAGTCACTGCACCAAGACCTTAAACACATTTGAAACTAAAAATGGTGCAAGAAAATAAAAGAAGAGGTTTTTTTGTGTCTGTGTGTGTTTGCTTGTTTTATTTTTTTGTAAAATCAAACTGCCATGGGAAATGCTTTACCCAAAGTTTTGGTCTACATCCTTTGTTAGATTACATATTGGGGCTAAAAATGTTTAGTGAACTCGTTCCAATTTTGTCAGAAATACAATTTGGATTCAACTGTTTTGTATAAACTAGTATATTTGTTATATTACTATCTCGTGTCTAAAATTTTAAAATGAAACTATAAGATCTTTATTTGTGTATGTGTGTTTAGACTTGTTTATGCATATGTACATGTATGATGTTATATATTCTGACTACTCTAAAGATAAATGAGTGCTCATATAAAATATGTAATTAACCCAAATGTCTTTTTGCCATGTTAATTAAGCTAATATATAAGAAATTAGTTGGTTTTTAAATTATTTATTACATAAAAATAGTATGTCTTCAAATTTGCCAGCATATAGTTTTGCCTGTATTTACTGGTAGTTTTATATTTGTTTCTGCCAGATATTTTCAAATGTCAGGTTTTTATACAAAGGTTGTAAAAACCGTAAAACCTGTATAAAACAGAATGATCTTTGTGAATTTTTTCGATGAAATTAATTTAATATTGTTGGTTTGATGAAACCAGCTGTATGTTCAGATTTGTCAGCAAAATAACCACATATTTAACTTAAGTTTTTTTTTACTTAGGTAAACACCAGATAGTCATGGGCTATAAAAATGGTTAACAAGGAACTAACTAGAAATGAGGACTATCATTGTCTAATGTCTTGGTTTTTATAAGTAGTAGAGGTAACTGTTAAAAATTAAAAAATTAGATGAATGTTAATGTGGCAAATATCTATAAATGAACTTTTCACATAATTTGAAATCTTTAAGTTATGTTTAATAGTAGATACTCATTAAATGTCTGGGTCATACCTAAATAAGATTTAAAAAATTACTGACCATAAATATAACTTTATTTTTGCCTTCCTAATGTTTGTTGAAAGACTAAATATATTTGAGTCAATTAATATGTGTAAAATTATGTTATGAAGAAACACGTTTCTAAAAAATATAAAATGGTCTTCATCTATAAAGTAGTCATGTATGGGCAGACAATTCAAGATTGCTTGATTCCTAGGTTTTCATTAAAATTTAAGGTTATTAACAGTTTAAAATCCTAACATATATAAATAGTTATATATATAAGTGCATATACACCTAAGTTGTTTTTAATAAAACAAATTAAGAAAGGCATAAAAATGCTTTTTGTGTTGGTAGAAAAGCATTTTTGTCTAATTTAAAGAAAATTTAATGTTGCTTCAAACTATGGTTTTATGAAGAAAATAGAAACATGATAAAAATAAACCAGGAAGTAGGAGAAAGAGATGTGAAGAAAGTTATGAGGATTAAGATGCATTTTTGGCAAGGAAGGTTGATTAGAAGAGAGAATAATTTTGTATGAGAAAGAAACTAGTATGGGAAATTTTGTTCTAAAGCAAAATGACTTTTATTTTTTTGAAAAGAGGAAATATAGGACAAAGCAGAAATTTTAAGTGTGTTACCAACAGTCTGAGTAATTTATGATAAAGTTCATGAAAATAGAATTTATTAAAGGAATTTTATGTGTCATTAAGTTGGCTATAATAAAAAATTATTTATGTCTTTGTAAAAATTGAGCTTTGACATTAAAAATGAACGAATACAAAAACTTTTAAAAACGGTCCTTATGTTAGAACAACAAGGTTTTCTTAAGGTATTAATTTGCTCTTAGTAAAGTTGCAAAAGGTATTGAGTATTGATTCTGAAATCTGTTTTTTATAGCAATCATCTTCTAAAGTACATACAGTTTCTATTTTCTACTGAGATTTAAACAGTTTCCCTAGTTTCATACTGGAAATACTGTCTTTTTCATTTAGACTGATAATTTTATTTCTTGAGGTAAAATTTATCTTTTTGAAACTTTTGAGCTTTATATTTCAGAAGTTCAAATTTTGTTGTATCTCAGTGCATGTGATTTGCAGGTCATAAATCATTGCTTTCTGTTTTCTTTTTCTCTCTAAAAAGGTATGCCTCTGGTTGGCTGGACTAATGCCTCTCTCCTTCAACTTTTTCATCAACTCCTGTAACATTTCTTTCTCTGGCTCTAACTCTGCTTTTATGGCCTGATGCTGAAATGTTTGTCTTGAAGGTCTAGAAAACCAATGTTTTTCTGCAGTTTCACTTGATTCCATACACTTGGATTTTTAAAATATGCCTGAATTTTTTAATGTAACCTGGAAAATTCCCATGCTGTTACTTAAATCCATGTATTTCCCTGCTCAAGGTACTAATTTGTTTGTTTTAACATTCCTTTACAATATAGTTTACACTCATAATGCTGGGTACACTTTTCCTGTGTCTGATTAAATTCAAGTATCCTTTTTATCAAGTTTGACTCCCAGGTTATCAAAATGGACTTCCCTTAAAGAAAAACAATCACATTGTAGTATGTTTGTCTTTACTTTTATGGAGACTGGCCAAAAAAAAAAAAAGAAAAACAACAATTTTATGTTTTATCAAGATAATTCCTGTATTATCTTTATTAAGTTTTAACTACTTAAAACATCCAAACTATAATAGGGGTAATGTTTTTACATCCATGTAACTTTCTGTATTGCTTTAGAAGTGTTTTGATTATTATTCTGATTCAATGAATAACGATTTTTTTTAACATGACCTGTGATTCTTTTTTGATCAAGTGCTTTGGGGCTTTTGACATCTTTGATAGGTATCTTCAGAATCAAAATCCTAAATTAAGTCTTTTTGGCATAAACTTCATTTTAGGATATTTTAGTTGGGTCCCTGGATAGCTTCAAAGGATGTATCTCTCATCATGAAGATATGGTAAATGGAAATGGTAGGACTTATTTGGTAAATTGTATGAGAGCCATAGTTAAATGATAAGTGATATTAGACTTTATTTGCATCATATTTCTGAATAAGTTGCTGATATAAATGTCCCAGAAATTATATAAACATATAAAAATCAAATGTTTTGTCATACTTTTGATTGTTATATTAAATCTTTTCTAATGTTAATATAAATATATTGTTAATGTGAAGATTCTAAAAATTATATGAAATTTATAAAAGTCTGATGGTTCTGATGTGATGCTGTCATGATTGTGGATCTCATCTTAAAATGCCACATGTAATGCAAGTAATTACATTTCCTTGCCAATTGAGAGCTTTCATCATATTTTCAAAATGGTTATTCTGTTTGTCATCCACAGTTATTGTTTTGAATTCTTCTCCAGAAACATTTGCAATCAGCAATAGTCCAAAAATGCTTCTCATGGAAAAAAACGCTAACAAGTACTCTTGAACACAGATTTCTGATAATTTTAAGATCAATGGACTAAATAAGTGTTTCTAGAACTCTAGTGAAGAAACTCATGGGTTCATAAAAACTGCTAATTAAAATCAAAGTTAGTAATTGCATAAAATTAATAAACTGATGAAGAGAAAGTTTTTATGACTTCTATTTAAAATATTTTTGATTCTTTACTTAAATGTTTTGTTTTCCAGATTTAAGAAAATTTTATCTCATAAACTATCTATAGTTTTTAACAATTTGCAAAAGTCTACATTTGTGAACAAAGATGAAAGCATTTGCTTTTTCTCCCACTTGAGTCCTCCTAATTTCAGAAATTATTCATGTGTATTTGTATTTTTATTTATATAAGTTCAATAAGGATGTTCTCTCTCTTTATAAATAAGCAGGGCACAATTACAAACATTAGTTCTATTTCCAAGGCTTTAACTAAAATGTCATATTTAATAATGTGCATAAAATGGCTGGTTTCAAGGGTTCCCAGCTTACAATGAGTAAGTAAAAATTGTAGCTACCTGGCAGACTCCAGAACCTTAAGCCTGTGAGTAAATTCTAAATTCTGCCTAGATTCAAGATGTTATTAAATAACAAATTGCTGTAGGATCAATATATAGAGTAAAAGTTATCATAAAAAAATCTATTATATAGCTGTTATTAGATTGTGGTTCTATGCAATGTTTTCAAATTCTTGTTATCTACCTCTGGGCTGGACTAGGTCCTGAATTCTCCCCATTTCCTCCAATATTTGAGTAAAACTTTACAACTAAAAACAAAAAGTGTTTTCTTCCTAAAGCCTTGTAGGCTGGAACTAGGTATATTTTAGAGATCATTCTCATGTCTGATGCATAGACAACACAAAAAGTTCACCAAACTGCCAATGCCATGACCAGAGTCATTCAAACTACAAACTAGTAGAAAGAGTTGATGTTTTTCAGCTTTTCAAGACATTGGGACAAGACTTTATATCATAATGAAACTTTTACTCTTTTAATGCTACTTTTTCACTTGACAGGATAATGGTGGTAATGGAAAGTTAAAATCAATAGCTTCTGCTAGAACTTAACAGAAACTAACCTTAAAAGTCCTTTTAACTATTGGTTAAACAAGAAAATGTCTCTGCTATTGCTAATACTAAAAGCTGTACTTGGGTAAATACCTCTGGGAAAATAGAAAACAGACCACATGGTTACAGTAGGTCTCACCTAATTCCTTATGTTTATTAAATTTATTAAATTACTTGCCTTTAAGCCTAGGTTTGTGGCTAAAAATCATTATACACACTGGAATTTTCTTATTACTATTAATTTTACTTTGTATTTTCTCTTTTTAACTTTCCATCTATTATTTATTAAATTTTTGCAGAAGGACAAATCCTAACAAAGTAATGCTGGCGAAGCATTTTGAGGTGAGAACAAAAGACTACAGAACAAATAAAACTGAACTTAACCATGAACTCCAGGCAGACTTAGCCTGAGAACAAGTCTTTCTAATCTCCATCGTCATTCAAATGTGGCCACTGACTCCTAGTTTCCAGTCACTCTTCCCCATATGAGATAAGTCAAACAACTAGAATAGGCCCACTCACACACGGAGGGACATCAAATCCTAACAAAGGGGTGACTTATTAGTGATACTTTTGGAGAAGGACTTTAATCAAAAGGGATAAATGTGAAGGTTATCAGAACCAAAGTGGGGTTACTAATGTTAAAAAAAAGAAATAAATAATGGAGCCAAGGAAGTTCAAAAAGAGAGAATTATCATACTTGTATGTCTGATAGTAAAAAAGAGTACAAAAACTACAACTTAGCACACACGACCTCACACACACACAAATACTTCTGCAAGGATATCTGTCCAGCAACTGCGTGTGCAGTCTCAAACTGGTGACACCCTTGTTATTGATCTTTGGAACCAAAGATGATTATTTTAAAACACTTATGTATCCTCCCTGTTTTTCCTTAAATGTTTTTACATCTCTAAATATGCACATAGTATGCTACAGTACCTGAATTTCCATTATGATGTTCTATACCAAAATAATTATGTTTCTTATACATAGCCTCTCCCTGTTTGTTATTTAGGTTAACTTGCTGAATTAAAGTATTCTGTCGTCCAGGATTGGAAAAGATTTGTGCACTTTGTACTGTGATTAGCAGACTTTGTTATGTGTGTATTCTCACAAAGGCTCTATTCCTCCAAACAAAAGTACAACAGAGAACTTACGGTTTGCAGTCTGTCATGTGAGAAGGTTGGAAATTTTGCCACATCATTCCAACAATAAGTAAAGTGCTGAACAAATTGAAAAATCTGTAACCGGTTAATTTAGATCCATAGGAGAAATTAATTATTTTGAGCACAGAAACCCAAAAATTGAAACGTCTGCGGCTAGGGTAGGAAAATGCCAGGGTAGGAAAATCTAAACTGCAGTTAACGAATTTCTGCCGGCTCAGTATGGACAACTCTGAGTCAAAACTACAGAGAAACCTGTCATGGCAGTGGAGAGGGGATAATTTTTATAAATTTTATCCGGAGGAGCTTCACCTGTTTTTCACAGTGAGTATCAGAGAAAAGTCCCCTCTGAAAGGCAAAGAGGAAAGGAATCATTTTAAAATATATCAGAGTATTCTGTTCTTGTTACCAATGTCGACTGTGAGAAGAAACCAATGAACTGAAGTCTAACATTCTAGGGTTGCATCAGGGCCTAACTGACCTGGGGGAGGTAAGATACCCAACTCCAGCCCCCAGAAGTCTTCCAAGTGACAGAAAAGAAATACTCAACTCCAGCCTTCAGCCCACTTCAGTCATTCTGTCCCATATCATGGGGGTAGGAGGCAAAACAGAGAAGCACTTAGAAAGTTCACAATCTAGAAGCACAGGCTCACTAAAAGGTTGAAATGTAATCATAGGACTGCGGAATACTTCTCCTCCTTCACACCTTACCACAACATTACTAACAACCTATTTACAGCATTCCTTTGATCATGGAACCTGGATATCAAGAAAAATTACAAGGCATACTATAAGGCAAAAAAAAAAAAAAAAAACAAACCCACAAAAAAGGCAAATAAAGCACAAGCAGACTCAGACATGGCAGGGATGAGGAAGTGATCAGACTTGGAATTTAAACAATTATGATTAATATGTTAAAAGCTCTTCTGGATAAAATAGGCAAAATGCAAAGCAGAAGGACAATGTTAACAGAGATAAACATTCTATGAAAGAGCTAATATGCTAAAGATTAAAAACACTGTGACAGAAATGAAGAATGCCTTTGTGTGGCTCATTAGTAGGCTGTACACAGTTGAGGAAAGAATTTCTGAACTTGAGAATATCTCGATAGAAACCTCAAAAATTGAAAAAGCAAAGAGAAAAAAGACTGGAGAAAAAAGAACAGAATATCTATGTTATCCTGTGGGATAACTATAAAGGTATAAATGTACATTACAGGAATACCAAACTGTGAAGAAAGAGAAGAACAGAATCAATATATAAAACAAAAATTATGGAGAATTTCTACAAATGAATGTCAATATCAAGCCATAGATCCAAGAAGCTCAATCAGAATAACTGCCAAAAAAACCACAAAAAAACAAAAAAACAAAAAAACTACATCACGGTATATCACTTTTGAACTACATAAAGTCAAAGATAAAGAAAAATCCTGAAAGAAGCCAAAGGGAAACAAACATTGCCTGTAGAGGTGGACAGATAAGAATTACATCCAAGTTTTCCTCAGAATTCATTCAAAAAAGAAGATAATTGAATACATTATTTTAAATGCTGTGAAGGAAAATAATGCACACCAAACTAGAATTTGATACTCTGAATAATTATCCTTCAAAAGCAAAGAAATTTGAAGACTTTCTCAGACAAAGAGAAATTGAATGAATTTGTTGTTAAGAGACCCATCTTACATGATGTCACAAGTTCCTAAAGAGAAGAAAATAATATCAGTAACAACTTCAAATCTACATTTTAAAAAAGAGTATCAGAAAAGAAGTAAAGGTAAAATTTAAAAATTTATTTGTATGATTTTTAACTGATCTAAGAGATAATTTTCTTCAAAATAATAGAAACAATACATTTGAATATATATGCTTGTGTGCGTGTGTGTTTTCACATATACCTAGGTATAAGCAAAATGGATAACAGCAGTGATTCAAGGGATGGTAGGGAGAAATTAGGATTGTTGTGTTTTTATTAAGTACTTGTACTACCCCAAACCAGTACAGTCTTATTTAAACATGGACTTGGATTAGTTGAAAATGTGTATTGCAAACTCCAGTACAAACACTTTAAAGAGTGAAAAAAAGCGCAAGTAATATGTTAAGAAAAGTGAAATAATGGAGTCATAAAATGTTCACTCAAAGCCACAAAACACAGAAAAGAAATAAAAGAGAAAAAGGATAATAAATAGAAAACAGAAAAACATACGACAGATATGATTCCAGCCATACCAATAATCACGTTTAATTTGAATAGTCTAAATGTACCAATTAAAAGATACAGCCATTTTAGAATACAATTTGGCAGATTTAAAAAAAAAAAAAAAAACTGATTATACTCTTAACATACAATCCAGCAATTACTATAGGATCCTTCAATCATGTCCTTGGTATTTACCCAAAGTAGTTAAAAAGTTTTGTCAACACAAAAACTTGCATATGGGTGTTTACAGCAACTTTATTCATAATGGTCAAAACTTGGAAGCAACCGAGATGTCCTTCAGAAGGGGAATAAATCAACAAACTGCAGTACATCCAGGCAATAGAATATTATTCAATACTATAAAAAAAAGAGGTGTCAAGCCATGAAGTACATGAAAGGGAACTTAAATGCATGTTACTAAATGAAAGAAGACCATCTGAAGAGGCTACATACTATATGATTCTAATTATATGACCTTCTAGAAAAGGCAAAACTATGGAGACAGTAAAACAATTATTGGCTACCAAGCATCAAAGTGAAGGTTGAGATAAATAGAGCACAGAAGATATCTGGGGAAGCAAAACTTTTCTATATGATAATAAAATGGTGAATTCACATAATTTATACCTTTGTCCAAACCAATACAGTGTACAACAGTAAGAATGGACTCTAATGTAAACTATGGTCTTGATAATTGTAGTGTCATATGTCTAAGGGTGTGTCAGTGCAGGTCCATCGATTATCACAAATATCGCTCTGATGGGGGATGCTAGTTATGCGGAAGGTGATGCATGTGTGGAGGCCAGGGATATTTGAAAAATCTCTGTACCTTCCTCTGAATTTACTGTGAGCCTAAAACTACCAAAGCAATTAAATAAGTAAAGTCTATTTTTAGAAGTCTAGCAAAAAATTCCAGGGAAGAAAGAGGAAAGATGATTAAATCACCAAATTTACAATGCAGAAGTTGCTGAAGAGTGACACTAGTGAATATCTGTTTGCCCCTTCATAGGGTGATGATGACTGAAAAGCTAAACTGATGCTGGGATAATATAAATTTTTAAAAATATATTTAATATCTACTGACAGCAGCAGGAGACAGATAAATCTCCAGGCAGACAGGGGTGGGTCCCCAGTGAAACCTGACCTTCAAGCCGGAGATAGCCCCAGGTGAATCTTCAGACCAGATTGAGAATGTCTCTTCCTGTTTTGCATGCTTTTTGTTTTCTGATTGATTCCCACCCTTTACCTGTTTTACATATACCTACCCTTTCCTAATTGGTTTTCTACAGTGTCATGCCCACCTGTGAGTGGTGCCTTTGTTTTAGCCTTTTGTGCATACTCACAAACCAACCAGCATGCACTTTCCATTCCGAGCCTATAAAAGCTACAGACCCAGACACACTAGGGGGAGAACACCCCCATGTACCCTCTCCACTGAGAGTTGTTCTGTTGCTCAATACAATTCCTCTTCGCCCTCCTCACTGTTCAATTGTTGGCATACTCTGATTCTTCTTGGATGCACGACAAGAACTTGAGAACTGCTGAACATGGGTACATGCTACAATACAGGTGGGTTGGGCATGGGAGGGCCGCCTCCTGCAGCAGGTAGCATGGCCAAGTGAAGCCCTGACAGGGGCATCACCAGCTGGAAGTCCCCCACTAGCAAAGTGACCAAGAAAAATCTTGCATCACTACTAGGTACCAGAAAA
>NW_012109763.1:24039-26469 GCF_000951045.1 Mandrillus leucophaeus | reverse complement strand
ACAGACCAGATTGAGAATCTGTCTTCCTGTTTGGCAAGAAGCCCTCTGATTGATTCCCACCCTTCACCTGTTTTACATATACCTACCCTTTCCTAATTAGTTGTCTACAGTGTCATGCCCACCTGTGAGTGGTGCCTTTGTTTTAGCCTTTTGTGCATACTCACAAACCAACCAGCGTGCACTTTCCATTCCGAGCCTATAAAAGCTACAGACCCAGACACACTAGGGGGAGAACACCCCCATGTACCTTCTCCACTGAGAGTTGTTCTGTTGCTCAATACAATTCCTCTTTGCCCTCCTCACTGTTCAATTGTTGGCATACTCTGATTCTTCTTGGATGCAGGACAAGAACTTGAGAACTGCTGAACATGGGTACATGCTACAATACAGGTGGGTTGGGCATGGGAGGGCCGCCTCCTGCAGCAGGTAGCATTCCAAGTGAAGCCCTGACAGGGGCATCACCAGCTGGAAGTCCCCCACTAGCAAAGTGACCAAGAAAAATCTTGCATCACTACTAGGTACCAGAAAATATTGTTTTCTAGAAACACAAAGATGAGTAAAATGCCCTCTGACCTTCAGGAATTTACAAGTGATAAAGATTATTAGTAACCAAAGAATAAGCACAATGATACCCAGGGCTTGCAAGAACTAACATATATTTCTTGCTTACATTGCTGCTGTAGTTATTACAATCTGCAGGGCTTTTCACAGTCTGCTGTATGTAGCTTCCACCTTCTGGAATAAAGTAAAATGGATCCACCCGAGACCTGATGAAACTGCAAAATTGCTGTTTAAAGTTTTTGCCCAGAATTGGCAGACAGTCATTCCTACTCTCATTTTCTTGGCCAAAACAAATCACAGACCAAAATGGATGTAAATGTAGGAAAGCAGTATACTCCTCCATCAAGAGAGAAGTCATACAGCAACAATCAGGAAAATGTGTTCATATGTGTGTGTGTGTGTGTGTGTGTGTGGCTGTGTGTGTGTATACATTTCCTCCTACAAGGAACTCAGGCAGGGGGTTGCAGCAAACACTTGAGGACAATTTCAGAGACAATATAACCTACCAGTGTAAACACCTAGCTATTGTCTTATGCCACTTATTTCTGATGTCCCAACAGAATGATGTAGTGAATATCCAATATATGCCCTTCCTGGGAATGCTTCAAAATTTTACTGGGCTCTATATCCAGTATATAAATTAATAGTCTGATTTTGACGATGTAATCTCACTTCAAAACCTACATGCAGCATATAACGTTTCTTCTTCCCCACATTTCTGTTGGGATTTTCTAACTTTTTAAAGTTTGATAATTTAACAATACAAAGTGAAGTGTTATACTTTTAAATTGTTTTATCGATGTCAGTTTTGCTACTAGTATCCTTATCTTTTTTAAAGTAGTTAGTAGAAGTTATTTTATATTATGTTCAATGTTGTCACTTTTGGACACTAAATTTATATTCTTCCAATGTCGTGTGTTAAATTTTATTCACACCTGTATCCTTTACATCACCCTCATTCAATCATCCACTAAGTATTGTTCATTCTATTGCACCTTGCTGTTGAGAAATAAAAATGAAATCCTAAGCCCCATGACTAACTAAATGGACTCCTCTTGGCCAAGGGGACCCCAGAGTAACCTTGAGAACTGAGTTCTTGGTCATGATGGGAGATCAGATATGCCTTTTTCTACCTCGTCCCTCGCTAAGTGCCCTTGGGTTTCCTTCCCTAATGGCTACACAGAAACCAGTTTCTTTAAGAGACTCTATTGCAGAAAGTAGAATCTACCAATCTTTCTTCTGCCCCTCCCTTTTGCAGTTTCAACAAAACAAGCAACTGGCATTTCTTCCTGATAAGAGACCATGGACCATGCAGCAGTTCTGGTATCTATGGCGGATAAGCAGTAAGCTTTTTCACATCTTCTGCTTTACCTTTTGACATCATGGGACCCAAATCTCCACCCTCAGATCCTGTTAACTTGGCCATTTTTTGTACATAGTACCCGTGAGGGGGCATGAAGCTCAATTTCACATGTGCATGTTTCTCCTTTAATAAATATTTTAACTCCACCTATAGCTTTTTAAATATATATATATTCGTACACCCTGCTCAGCATAAATTCCTTTTCCCTTTGCCTCTCTCTTGAAGTGTCTGCTTCTGGCTTCTGACTGGAGGCTATGCTTTCCTCCCTGATAGAGTGACCACTCAGCAGGCTGCAATTATTTATGTGAAATAAAGCTCTGCTTTCCCAGTTAGTGATTCCCATCCATTCGTCAGTTGACTCCTGTCAAAACTGTTTCCATCCTTCTCCTCAGCCCATATGTTAATTTGGTTGAGCATCATCTATTGCTGAACCACTGTAATAATGTCTAACATTTTTTTCTGTGCTGTTTATACATCCCTGATGTATTTTTCATAATGTAAACAGA
>NW_012109763.1:15871-23326 GCF_000951045.1 Mandrillus leucophaeus | reverse complement strand
AAAAAAAAAAAAAAAAAAAGACAATCTTCGTACAAAACCCTGGTCTCTGAGTGAGTCCGCACAATGGCAATCATTTATTTGGTGTTTACTCTTTACCAAACATTATTTTAAGTCCTCAACATGTATTAGGTACTATAATCCTTAAAATAATCCTGTTAAGTATGTACCATTAATACATACCTAAATGTTCCCATTAATATTTTAGCTGAATGAACTGAGTTCAAGGGACAGCATAGTGAAGTGATTAGACTATGAACTCTAACACCACAATGCTAAGGCACCAGCATTTACTGTCTGTACACTGCTGCTTAAACTAATATTCTAATCACGCCATTCCTTAGGTTATAAGGTTTAATGTTCTGGCATTACTTACAAGGAGTTGTAAATCTCACCTCTGCTTACACTCTGACCTCAATCTTTTATATTTCTTCATATTTCTGAAAGTCTATACTGAGAGGTACCCTCCCCTGACCCCAGGCTTTTGTGCTTGTAATTCTTTCTTTCTTAAGGTCTCTCTTATTTCCCATAACCGTCTAACTTTTATTTAATATTCAGGTATCGAAAATATCACTTTCTCCAAGAAAATTTCTTTTCCGTACAGTGGGTGCTTCTCTTATGTACCCTCATTGTATCTTCAAATGTTCTTTCCCTAGAATGCGTTGCACTGTATTTACCTTCCTTTCTGATATACTAGGCTTTAAGGCTTTGCAAAGGTATTTTATTATTCACTGTGTGATCCCCAAACTGACATTATGCTTGCCACATAACAGACACTCAAGAAAATACTATGTATAGAAAGAAAAAATAAAAGAAAGAAGGGAAGGATGCAAGGAAGGAGACAATTAAATATAATTGCAAACTTTAAAAAGATTAGGTGAGAAAACCACTTGAGGGCAGGAGTTCAAGACCAGCCTTGGCAAAAAAGTGAGACCCCATGACATGGTTTGGATCTATGTTCCCGCTCAAATCTCATGTTCAATTGTGTCCCCATTGTTGGAGGTGGGGCCTGGTGGAAGGTGACTGAATCATTGGGCAGAGTTCTTATAAAAGGATTAGAACCATCTCGTTACTGCTGTTCTTGTGATAGTGAGTGAGTTATCATGAGATCTGGTTGTTTATTGAATAGCCCACGCCCCTCTCTATCCCTCCTGCTCCAGCCATGTGAAGTGGTGGCTCTCCCTTTGCCTTCTGCTGTGATTGTAAGTTTCCTGAGGTTTCCTTGGAAGCTGAGCTGATGTCAGCATCATGCTTCTTGTACAGCCTGGAGAACAGTGAGCCAATTAAACCTCTTTTCCTTATAAATTGCCCAGCTTCATGCATTTCTTTATAACAATGCAAGAATAAACTAATGCACTCTATCTCTGCAAAAAATAAAAAAAATATTAGCCAGGCATGGTTGTCCCCACCTGTAGTCCCAGCATCTTGGGATGCTGAGGTAGGAAGATCGCTTGAGCCCAGGAGGCTGCACTGAAGCATAATCATGCCACTGCCTGGGGGACAGAGTGAGACCCTGTCTCTAAAAAAATGTGAAAAAATTATAAATAAATATAACTGGAACTAATTTATAACTTTATGTGAGTGATTTGAAAAGTTAAATGAAAGTGTTTCATGACATAAAAGTTCTTAGAACAATAACAGTATCAACAATGCACAAGTGAAGAAAATGGGTAATTATTAGAGTACGAGTAGGAACATGGCCATTTCCTGTTTCTGTCTTTATTTCTATTTCTGTTTGAGAGTGCAGGCCAGAGTCTACTCTAAGCAGGAATTGTGCTTTCGTGTTGTGTTTTTCTGACCTGGTTAAAAGATATCTGTCATGTGTTCAGCTGGCCAAAGGACATCAACATATGCCATTTTCAAATACAGGAAAGATTGCCAGGATCAGTCCCAGTTGCTTGCCCTTGCCAACATTTTGTGAAACACATACTTGTTTCTCTTTAGAGTTGCCAGTCTCCAGCCTTCTGTGAGCCAGAGACTGAACAGATTCTACCCGGACTGCTATGTTGCCCTGCTTCCCGTCATATGTCATCTTCTTATCTTCTTTTCATGTCTCTACAAACAGCAGAGTGAGAAATAACACAAATAACATTGGATATGCTGGTCATGCTTTTATAATTTTGTTTCTTTGAAACAAGAATATTCAAAATGGAAGAATTTACTTTCAAATTTGACATGTCCCATGATGATAGGAAAAGCTTTTCTTTTTTTTTTTGTCAACTGGCTCAATTGGAATCAAATTCTGTCTAATAAGCTTTGGATCTTTCTTGGAGAAAAATGTAAAGAAAAAAAAAAACAGTCTCTGAAAGTGATGAAAAGAAAGTTCAAGTTACAAGGAAAACTTTTGTCCATTTCTCCAGTCAGCATCAATATTTCCCTGTGGGTGGCCTGCCCCATATCCAGATGTTTCCCTAAATATGTTGCAAATGCCAAAGAAGGGAAAGGGAGAGGAAACTGGACCCACTTGGCTGTGTGCTCATGTACTCAGCAGTCAGTAGCTTCCTGCTAGATAAGAATCTACTACCTGCTCCAGAGGGAAACAAATGAATTGTTCACAAAAATAAATTATCCAGCGAGTTGTTCACAACTATGACTCTTTCAAACAATTTGACATCACATTTTCAGCTATTTTGTTTTTTTCTTAAAATATGTTTTTGTCATTATATATATTTTTTTGGGCAGAGTGAGGCAAATTCTTTAATGCTGCTGGGAAGTCTAACAAATTTTGTGTGGATTTTCCATTCTTTAAAAAAGTCTAATTAATTTTGTGTTTATTCTGTTTGGCAACCTAAAACAAAACAATCTCCCACTACTAGAATGAAAACACCTGAAAGCAAATACTGTGCAAGTGAACAGTTCAATTTAAATCTAAAAAGCATGTGATCATCTTGATAAATTGGGAAGAATTAATGCACACTACTCAACATTCCTGTTTGATTGTCTTAATACGGCCACAACTCAATCGAATCTATAGCATAGTAATGTGTCAATATTCTACTAATAACAAACTATGTGACTAAAACTTTGAAGGAAGAAATATTTCTCTGTATTTTCTATCAAGCCTAAATATAAGCTATTAAGAAATTATAAACAAGAAATGTATTTTGTGGATGAACTAACTCCATAAAAAGTATAAAATAAATAAGTGAAAAGTTTATAAGAAACAAGAATATGGGAAAATCACAAAACCTCATCCTGTTCAAATACTGAGATTGTTCTCAAACTCAGAGCCCGTTAACTAAAGAAGACACCTGATTCTCTTAAGAAAGAACCTGCAATGTGACCTCTGTGTGTGTGTGTGTGTGTGTGTGTGTGTGTATTTTCTCCAATCTTTGCTGAAAGGATCGTACATTCATCACAAAGGAAAGGGACTATCCAGATATTTGAGAATTTTTGGATTTTGTACCTGAGACCCAAAATGCTAACATGCTTATATTCTTTGACTATGGACATATCAAAACCAGGTGATATATAGATCATTCTGGCCCACATCCTTTACATTGAATGCAGTGATCCTTAGACCCATCTTGAAGTTATTTTTCCGATCCTTGAACCTTCACTATCATTCAAGGACATCAACTAGTCTTGTACCCTGTCTTTCTTTTTCTTTTTCTTTTCTTTTCTTTTCTTTTTTTTTCGAGACAGAGTTTCGCTCTTGTCGCCAAGACTGGAGTACAATGGCATGATCTTGGTTCACTGCAACCTCTGCTTCCCAGGACTCTCTCTTTCCTGAAAGGGCCAGAAGTAGCAAAAATTTATAGTTACTGAGATTTTCACAAATTCTGGAAATGAATTTGTCTTGTCTAATCACATTGCTTCTGCCAACACCACTCACTGAGGGCTAGCATGACACACAGCATGACCTCAGTCCAAGAGGGGGATAATTTTATAGTGAAGGAAAAACAATGAAGGGCACATGTATAGAAGCAAAAATTTCTGCCCATATCGTCTGTGCAATGCTGATATGATAGAATTTTAAATAGCCTTTCAAAGGCTCAGGAAAATGCATCAGGTTGATGAATACATGATGTGGAGTTGGGAACCCCAGTATACATGTTAAAACAACAACTATTTATGCTGCTGCTGTTTTTTCTCAATAACTAGTCTGGGAATCAAAGAGTAGAAATAGGAATGCCTTCTTTCTTCATCATTTCTATTGTCTCACTTGGGGATTTTTAAGTTCTCATCTGTACAATATTGGAGTTTGTGGGATTAAAGACTGTGGTCCCCAGAGATGAAATACTTTGACCAGAGGGTGCAACAAATGCTTCAGTACATGAGACACCATAATGTCTACTTCATTGTGGGACAGGATAATAGGTCAGAATCCAAAGACAGGATCTCCTCTCTTAAAAAGACTAATTGAAGCTCATTTGCTTGATGTGCTAAAGTTGTAGCTATATAAAGGTTAATGAAAATGTTGTGTGGAATTCAAGGACTTATTGAAAGTTCTTAGTTGTACTTCCATTTCTTGTGATAACAGTGGATTGGCAATTAAAGCAACTGTAGGGTAATAAAAAAACAGGTAATTGGGAAATCAGAACCCTGAGGAATTAAGACCTTAGTCAACTCACCAGTACAAGTACCTAGACCAGTGGAATGCTGGCCAAGAGAGATGGGACTGAGAAATAGAAAGTAGAGGAGGAAAGTTATGAATACACAAAATTGTCTTGGGACTAGCTGTAGCCGTAGGAGTGTAATTTTTCACCATCCTTCCCGTTTCAAATATTCTTTTAGAGGTTGATACTAGCTACCACCTGGAAGCCTGAATATTGTATCTCCACACTGGGGACTCAATGTGACCATGACTAAAATAGGATAGTACAAGAGATATAACATACACAATTCATGAAGTACAGTCCACTTCAGTTTATAGGCAACTATATTAGATCTTTTCCCAGCACATAAATTACAGCTTCCCATCTTAAAAGACTGTTTTTATTTCCTGTTCCTGAGAGCTTTCTTGCACTGCAATCATTCAGCATCAATTGCGTACTAACCCAGGGAAGGAGAGGTAACTCCCCAGGGAAGATAGAAAGCCCAAACCTATTTGTCTGCGATATGAGTCTGCACACTAATGAACCGATGATTGTCTTTTCTCTTGTCTCATATTTTTTATTTCCTCATGAGTGCTTCGTGGGGTCACCTCTCAAAGTACCTAACTCTATATCTCAAGTATTTCTTTGAGTGAACACAGATAAAGGGTTGAATTATCATCATTAGCCATGTATACAGGATGCTCAGGCCCTCTTAAACAGTGTATCCATCCCCCAGCTGATATGTATGTTGGTTGCTAGCAATTCACAGCTTTACTTTCTCTGGAGCACTGCCACTCTCTTCTTCCAACAGGTCAGAGTTGCCTTTCCTTCAACCTAGACCGAAAGAAGGTGAGTGATCCTGCCTAAGGTAAGACAAACACTGTTGCACAGTTTTTGCCTAGAACCTCTTTGTGGTATCAGACTGAAGCTAGCCTTCAACTGAGGCACAGGTTTGCTTACTGTTCCCCCGACACTGCCTTATCCTTCCTTTCGCCTCAAAACATCACTTGAGTCAGTGAAAAAAAAATCACTATCACAGACTTTGCATCTAGAGAAGCTGACTTAAAACACGTGACACTGTAAGACCCTTACATGCGTGGGAACTCCAGAGACTATACTGATCCTACCTGTGTTGGGGGTAGAAAAAAGAGTTCAAAGGCAATTAGATCATGAGAACGGGGCTTGTGCCTGCTATTCCAAGGTATTAAACCCTAAAAGGAAGCACTGACCTAATCTCCAGTGAGATTTGAATGACTGAAAAGCAAAGAAACTTTTGCCTCATTCTCTATTGTTTCTTTAGAAAGGTACAGTACATGATTACACAAATAAATGGCCATGTGATACTGGAACAGGCCTTATAGATTTTCTTGGGTTCATCTTCTTTTAAAGGATGATGTTTTTGTAAGCGTGCATAACAAATAAGAAGTGCTTGTCTTAATATTGTGGAGTTCCATGAAACACAGCATGGAGTTGGAACTACAAAATATGTCCTGTGCATACAAGAGTAAACCACACGTAACACAGAGAGCCACTAGACCTAAAGAAACCTAATGGAACAGAACAAAAAAACTTTACTATAGTGACATATATGGAATGAACACAAAAAATCAGAAAAAATAATTATGATCAGCACAACAAATGATGGCTAAGAACAATTAATGTTCATCTCTCTCTGAAAATATAGCTTGGTTTGTTGAAATAGTCAACTTATTTCAGATGAAACTTTAAAAGAAAAATGGAAATTCCCTAACTTTTTACAAATCAATAAAAGGGAATTATGACACAGAACTTTTTTTATTCAAAGGTTTATCATGATCACAATAAATATGATTTTCTTTCTTAAATAATTTGTAATGTAGAATAGGACATCAGAAGAAGGTGTCAGTGAAAAAAGATCAAATATATCTAAAGAAAGTGTCAACATCTATTATTGTAAAGCAGATGATAGCAAGCGATAGCAAACACAGAGTGACAGCAAGTGATAGCAAAGCTTTTGGGCATTATTTATAATAAACATTTTCAGATATACATGCTTTGGATACAACTCTCTGGGAAATATACTTTTTAAGGATATTGATAATTTGGATTCTTATAGGCTAAAAATTACATGAAGATATACAAATCCAGAAATATATTTTTAGGCAAAATAGCTATTAAGAACATAACAACATAATAGATATTCACTATTTAGCAAGGAGAAACAAATGCAATTTCTTTGTTTGCACAAAGGAAAAAATCAAGGATATTTTTGTATGAAAGGGAATTTGTGTTTTATTTAGTCCAGCTCCTTTAAAGATCAGCATATGGAAATGGGAAGGTGGAAAGTTCTTGTTCATTGCTTCTCCAGCTAGTGCATAGCAGATCTAGCATCTCAGCTATTAAAGTGATATTTTTCAATAGCACAAGCTGAGAACAGTGAGAACCTGAGATTTTGACATTCAAGGTTTCTTTTTTAGTTTGATGTTTACTTAACTGTTATTGAAATAGTTTCACCTTTAATTAGATTAATATGTATAACATCTTAAAATAACCACATAGTGAACACAATATGTGGAAAATAAAACATCTAAGAGATGAAAACAATATGAAGCATAGGTGGGATATTTTTATAAAAACTACATTTTAAAAGGTTTTTCAGCAGCATAATTTTATTATGAAGTATGTGAACTTTATCCTTTGGCATTTAGAACAATTTCCAGAAGTAGTTCTTCAAGCAATTTCCAATTTTATAGGTATAGTCCATCAGAAATTTCTGTATATGGAAAACAACTTTGATATATAAATTTTTAGTTTTATTTCCTTTTAAAATTTGTAAATAGGCCGGGCCCGGTGGCTCAAGCCTGTAATCCCAGCACTTTGGGAGGCCGAGACGGGTGGATCACAAGGTCAGGAGATCGAGACCATCCTGGCTAACACGGTG
>NW_012109763.1:0-15726 GCF_000951045.1 Mandrillus leucophaeus | reverse complement strand
AGGTCTCCTTATGTTGCCTAGGCTGGTCTCAAATTCCTAGCCTCAAGTGATCCTTCCACCTCAGCCTCTTAGAGCTGGGAGTACAGCATTATCCACCATGCCTGACTGATACATGATTCTTAAAATTGCAATTATTTTAAATTATTTTAAATTATATTTGCAAGATGATAGAATTACACCTCACTGTATACTTTGTGCATGCATTTATCTTATCGGAAACTATTAAAGGAAGGGATCATCTTACCTTGTTCTTAATTATTGCATGAAAGTCAGACACTGTGGTTCATGTCTATAAACCCAGCACTTTGAGAGGCCAAGGTGAGAGGATTACTTGAGGCCAGGAGTTTACGACTAGCCTGGGCAACATAGTGTGAAGCTGTCTCTACATTAAAAAAATAATAATAATTATCTATGTATAATGGTATCTGTCTGTAGTACTAGCTATTGGGAAGGATGAGGAAGGAGAATCGCTTCAGAGCAGGAGTTCAAGGTTACAATAAGCTTTGATAACAGCATTTACTCTTTTAAGCTTAGGGATTCATTAGTCTGTTCTCACATTGCTGTGAAGAAATACCTAAGACTGGGATAATTTATAAAGAAAAGAGGTTTAATTGACTTACAGTTCAGCATGGTTGGGAAGGCCCTAGGAAACTTACAATCATGGTGGAAGGCACCTCTTCACAGGGCACCAAGAGAGAGAATGAGTGCCAGCAGGGGAGATGCCAGATGCTTATAAAACCATCAGATCTGATGAGAACTCACTCACTATCATGAGAACGGCATGGCGGAAATTTCCCCCATTATTCAGTTATCTCCACCTGGTCCCGCCCTTGATATGTGTGTATTATTGCAATTCAAGATGAGATTTGGGTGGGGACAAACAGCCAAACCATATCAGGGTAAAATAATAAAAACACAAACTGATAGCTTATATGAGAATCACAATTCAGTGGGATAGATGAAAAAGTTTGGGTTATATTTCTCTGCTTCACCAAGCCTCAGGTAAAGGAATATTTTTAAAACACGTGATTTTCCCAACTGATTTGGAAGTTTTGATGGTTTGTAAATATTAAAGATTTAGAACTGCAAGTCATAAATTTTCTGTATAACAATTTCTCTGTATGACAAGAACACAATGTTTTATGGACTGCTTAAGTCACTTCATTCACCATTGAACTGAAACTAAGAAGAAACATCGTATGGAACAAAGTGACATGACTCAAACATTTCAAGAATAGAAATGAAGAAGAAATCGATGATTCATCATATAACCAAAAAATGAATTTATTTGTACAATATAATTATCTTAATTTGGATTAGTTAAAACTGAGGCTTAAGTTTGCCAGTCATATTACATTACTACCAGTTAATTAAGGGAAAGTACAGGAAAAACTTAACTTCAGCAAATATGACTGCACCTGCAGCTCTGTTTTTACAAACACATGCATTTTAAACATCAACTTAAATAACGCCATGCGCTAGGGAAGAAATAATAAAATAAAGTCATTATTTGGCTTGCTACTATATTAGTGTTTTGAGGTAGTTTTTCCTTGTGTATTTCTCCACTTTTTAAATTTCTATGCTGTTACATGCACTGTAAAAGATGTGCTTAATTCTATGACAAATTCTCAAAGCTATTAAGGTTAACATTATTATACAATTTTAGCCAAAAATAAATAAGAATCTTTTATATTTAAAATAAGTCTAATTGCCCTACTTATGATTTTTTCTTTTTTTGGTATCAATTGCTGTGTTTAAACCTTTCATTTGGAGATAACTTCTGACTTAGGGAAGTATTGCAAGAAAGATGCAAATAACTCTAATATAACTTTCATAAAGATTCCCCAAGTGTTAATATGTCACCCTATCTGCTTTATAATTTTCCCTACATCTATACATATACATTATTATCTTCAAACTGTGGAGAGTAAATTGACACTCCTCATCCCCTAAATAGTTCATTTTGCATTTACTGAAATCAAGAACATTGTCTTGTGTATTAATGCTATAGTTATCAAAATTAGGAAATTAACTTTGAACTATTATCTGTTCAATAGACATTATTTAGATGTCACCAAGTGTTCCTATAGTGATATTTCTTGTAAAATGTTTGTTTGTTTTAGTTTCTGCTCCAGGATGCAATCCAGTATTAACACAATACATTTGGTTGTCATGTCTCTTTGGTTTTCTCTAATGTAGAATAGTTCCTCAGATAATCTTAGTTTTTCAGAACCTTGATATTTTTGAAAATTATACATCAGTTATCTTGTAAAATGCCCCTCAATTTGGTTTTATCTGGTATACCCTAATGACTAAATTCAGGTTATGCAATTTTGGTACAAATATCACAAAAGTGATGTTCTACTGTTCTCAGTGTACCATGCCAGGAGATGATAGATAACTTGATTATTTTAAATAGCCTAGCTTAAATATAATGCTACTTTTACTATCATTCTTGTCACAATGCCATTCTTTTCAGTGTATGTAATATGTTACAAAAACCATTGTATTTGTTGCTTTTTGGGAGCTCAGGATTTTCATATTGTTTAACAGAGTTTATAACTATTTTTACTCTTTTTTCTTTTGATATTTCTTTCTTTTATTTATTTATTTTTTTTAGACGGAGTCTTGCTCTGTCACCCAGGCTAAAGTGCAGCGGTGCAATCGTGGCTCACTGCAACCTCCGCCTCCTGGGTTCAAGCAATTCTCCTGCTTCAGCCTCCAAAGTAGCTGGGTTTACAGACATCTACCACTGCACTTGACTAATTTTTGTATTTTTAGTAGAAACTGGATTTCGCCATCTTGGTCAGTCTTGTCTTGAACTCCTAACCTCATGATCTACCCACCTCAGCCTCCCAAAGTGCTCAGATTACAGGCATGAGCCACCAAGCCCAGACGACATTTGTATTCTCTATTATTCCCTATATAGATTTAAGTTTGATGTTTATTAGTTGCTGTTCTTTTTTTCCTTCAAGTTTTTTAATTTATTATTTATTGTACATGGCCTTATCAAGTGCTTCTGTCTTGTCTTCTATCATCTGTATGATAGCGTTACACTGGAAATATTTTTTAAAAAGAAGAAGAAAAAGAAAACTCTCATATGGTTACCACTGAAATTTCACTTTCTTTCAATTTCTCCTCTATGTGGTTATGACTTCCCTTCATAAATATTAATCACTAACACAAAGTTTAGTTTCCTTACTCAGTAGACCAATTGTTGAGGAAAAAATAAATCAAATTGATTAAATAAGATTCACAAAACTGTTATGAAATCTCAAATATATCACAAGTAATCTAACATCTCAAGACTTGGAATTTCTCCTGAATATAGTTTGAAAACATGATGAAATATAGTCTGAAAATATGATGAATACAGTCTGAAAATATGATGAATAGGATGAAAATATTATATCTCATCAAGTAATTTTATAGATGGTAGTAGAGCATCTCATTAAATAATTCCACAGATCACTAATTTAATTAAAATGAGGTGCATTCAAAAAAGTATTTCTTTTAATCCACAATAAATTTATATACCAACACTGAGGCAATGTAGTTGGTGCTTGAAGTTACCCCCAACAACATTTTAGAAGTTAGTTAATTTATATTGTGTAACTGCAGGCCATGTATATACTGCTGACGATGTAGACGAAATTCTGACTCTTTGAACTTTAGACATAAGTAATCGATCCAAGACTGTATTGAGAATAGTTCTTGTTGTTCCTCCATTTCATCATGTAAATTCCCTGAAAGCAACTGAATGTTAATCACTTTTGTTGATTTCCATAAAAGAGTCATTTCAATTATATCTCAAATAAAATACACTACTTCAGCTTGAGTTTATATACCTCTTATGTGTCATAAGTTACTTTTCCTTTCTATGGGGAAATTTGTAATTTACCAATTAGGTATTGAGAATAATGGTGGATCTGCTATTGTGACACATAATCCCTCAAAGTCATTCTACTCTTCATTCTATAAATTAAACTAGGCTTTACTTCATGCTTTCATGGTCTAGGCAATCTAATCTTTTTTTTTTTCCTTCTATTTTGTTATTAGATATAATAGACCTGCCATATATGGCATACTTACTTTCTTTCTTTTTTTTTTTTTTTTTTTTTGATATGGAGTCTTGCTCTGTCACCCAGACTGGAGGGCAGAGGCCCAATCTGGGCTCACTGCAACCTCTGCCTACTGGGTTCAAGCTATTGTCCTGCCTCAGCCTCCTGAGTAGCTGAGATTACAGGTGCGTGCCACCCTGCCTGGCTAATTTTTGTATTTTTAGTAGACATGGGGTTTCACCATATTGGTAAGGCTGATCTCAAACTCTTGACCTCATGATCTGCCCACCTCGGCCTTCCAAAGTGCTGAGATTACAGGTGTAAGAAACCGCACCCAGCTAGGCATACTATTTTTAATCATGTTATGGGATTGAATATGGACTTGGAAGAGTATTTTTTTCCTCAGAATCTTATAATTGGTAACATATTCTCTTTCACATGGTAGTAGATGGTGAATGTTTCCCTTTCTGATCACCTGAACCAGCTGGTGCATGCATCTCCCAGCTATTTGTGAGGCCTGTGCTTAGCAAATAACTCCTATCTGACTTCTTCTCCAGAGAACTGCTCTCAGCCAAGCAGGATCCACCATAGCAGAAGTTATATGCCACTCCCTGTGTGGAGGGCAGACTTTTGCTCCTGACTGACTAGTATAGGGTCCAAGGTAATTTGTTGCAAGGCATCAGTGTATTGTTGTAATTTGTATTCTATAGCTTCCACATGGTATCAGACTGAAACGAATTTCCAGCAGATACGGCATTATTGCTCAAAGTTTTTCTCTCCTAACCTTCATTGTTTCGCTGTTTTCCCTTCTCCGAGCTTTCTGTAATAAGTTACATGGAAAAAAATCTCCTCTTAGATTCTGTTTCTAGGAAATTTAAGACAGAGTATGCCAGGAGTCATCCTAGGAAGGAGTCCTGGATGATGTAATTCTAAATGACAATAAGGATCTCAATGCTGATTCCAAATCGAGTCTGGACAGTCCTCAAAATGCTGTAGCAGGCCGGGCGCGGTGGCTCAAGCCTGTAATCCCAGCACTTTGGGAGGCCGAGACGGGCGGATCACGAGGTCAGGAGATCGAGACCATCCTGGCTAACACGGTGAAACCCCGTCTCTACTAAAAAATACAAAAAACTAGCCGGGCGAGGTGGCGGGCGTCTGTGTTCCCAGCTACTCGGGAGGCTGAGGCAGGAGAATGGCGTGAACCCGGGAGGCGGAGCTTGCAGTGAGCTGAGATCCGGCCACTGCACTCCAGCCTGGGCAACAGAGCGAGACTCCGTCTCAAAAAAAAAAAAAAAAAAAAAAAAATGCTGTAGCAGTGGAATTGGTAAGGCTTCATCTATGATGGTCTGGAATGGGATATAGCAAGAAGAAGATGCGCTCGCAATGCAATGTCTCAGGTGTTTGAGATTAATGAGAGAGCTGGCAAGAACAGTAGAACAGTAAAATAGGATTGGTGTTGCTAAGCTCCAATGATTCATTTATCTGAAAAAGTGACAGTCTCATATCTATTAATCAACAACTGAAAGCAATTTATGAAAGTCAGAACGCCTCTTTGGCAGTTGTTAAAGAAACCATCATTTTCTGCAGCGAGGCAGTGAAGACAGTTGGATATCAGGCATAGAACATAATTGTAGAAAGTAATGGCAATTCAAAGACTGAATTCTCAGCCTAGGAGCATTCCCTGTGCCACAGTCAATACAAGTGGAGGAAAGAAGGGAGAAATGAGATTAGGCATGGGGATATAAGGGTAGATGCACCAAGATCCTGAATGCTTGGGTCCCTTTGTAGAGGACAGTGGCAGTCCTTTTCTTGACAATTGTGAAGAGGCTTATTGGCAGGACAATTCTCTTCTCAGAATCTGACATACCTATTTCTTTGCCAGCAGACCAATAAATGAAGTCTAGTCTTAACATAAAAAAAAAAAAAAAACCAGAAAAGTATCTTGTCTACTAAAAGGAAAAAGGAATTTTAAACTGGAGGAGCTATAAAACCTAAACAATATACATTCACAGGACCATGAGACTATGCATAGGAGTGAGTATTTTAAGGGAGCTAAATGAGATATGTGTATGCACACATATTTTAAAAGCAGATAATGGATTTTGTCAATATCTGAGCACTCTCCTGTGAGTTAGGACGTAATGCTCTGGAATGGTGCTCAGGCCAATTCTGATGCATGTGGAGTTGAGTTGGCACGTGGAACCTAAGAAAATAGCCACAACGCACATTAAACAAAATGACGCTTGCAGAAGAGCAAAGGCTGAGAATAAATGAAAGGAGAAAAGTCCCAGAGAAGTAAGAAATACCAAATGTAAGATACAAGAAACTAGAAATCTTTGTTCCTCGACAACACAGGTATGACACTTCATTTACAATGGCTGCAATAACAGCCTATTTGAGGTGGGTACCGATATCATAAAGAGGCTCAGTGGCAGATGTTCTCTGTAGACTAATACTAAAAGTAGGAGATGCTGTTGCAGAACTGGGCTCTCAAATTGACAGTAATATAATTTCTGAAAGAAGCAGCCAGGTAGAAGCATTTCAATCCTTGAGGTAAGGTGAACATCATTCCCTTTATGGAACAATAAGTGTATCCTTTGTAACACCACCTTAATCCACTGAATCCACTTTATGGCGAAACAGGTGAAGTAGTGAGCACCATGGGATCTGACAGCTCTATCATATGCCACATTTTAAAGATGCTGCATTCCTGGTACAGCATAGTCAATAGTACTAATAGGGTGTCAGTATGGTGATGACATATCACAAACATGGTGAATTGTAAGGGAATACAACTGAAAGGGATGTACTATGTGATTCAGTATCTTGTCATTTAAGATATATAGGATAAATAATAATTATAACCACTTTGAAATTGGGTGCTCACAGTTGAGTGCCTCTGATATATTGAAGAGAGAAAATAGCTTACACCAATTACCGACTTCTTTTCATCATTCTGGACTCTGTTCAAACGTCAGTTCTTTAGAGAGACTTACTTCCAACTAATGACCAAGCACAGTGAGTATACTAGAACACTAATCTTGCTTGATGTAGGATCCCTTAATGGGAAACAGTTGCTTGAAAACTCGCCAGCAGCCTACCAAGGCTTTATCAGGGATAAGCCTCATCTGAGGCTGGTTCTGCCTACCTCATCCTCCCCTATTTTTCCTTGCAGGTTAGAACTTCCATCTTGATCTGAAGGCTCTCACTGCCTATGCCAACATCCTGCCCCTTAGTCAGTTTAGTAGCTTACAACCAGGCTGTTTGATCCTGCACTGTGACAGTAGCTTAGCTGAGGAGCAAAGTCGATATCTGAGAGTAAGGGTTATGAAGCTTGAAAGATTTAAATTCTCACCCAGGCCAGCTCTGTGATGACAAGATCAGGACCCTGGTTGGGGAAACCTAAGATATTAAAACATAAAATGAGAACATTTGAATGAATGCCCTAAGAATTTTGGCTTTGCAGATTCCTGTGAGTCCCCAAGGCTTGCCGAGCTGGCTCAGTCCTCTAGAGTATGAGCTAAGATTTTCTCTCTGTGGGAACAGACGGCAGAGGTGTTTCTATGGCAAGTCAAGAGATGACCTTTAAGGTAATTTATCCATTTTGTATTCTGGCTGCCAGGTTGGTAATTAGACTAAAATATCAGCATGATGTGGACAGGGATATGCTGGGCCTGATAAACAGTAAAGTCACTGCATTCTACAGAACTTCAACAACTAGCAGGCATGTGTCAGCAGGAGCAGGGGAGCAGACATGGGATTAAATTGTGAGGGTCCTTTATCAGAAGGTCATAATAAAAACAAGTAATAAATAAATAAAGTAGATAAGTAAGAATTCATTGGCCTCATGGCCCTTTCTTGGCAGTTATGTTTTGCTGCACAGGTCTCCTTTCCAGACATGGAAAGGACAAATCTCCTTTCCAGATATTTATCTCCAACTCAGAATTCTGTTGTGATTTTTAGATTCAGCTTCACATTACTATATTTCCCTCATCGAAAGCATTTAGTGGTGGTAGCAAATTATTACAAATAAAGCTAAGTTCCTTCCTGTAGTGTGTCTTCAAATCCAGAAAATGCTGTTTTTCTTCCGCAGTCCTTTGCTTGGGCTGATCCTCTTACATGAAATTTTCAGTTCTTCACATCTCTCACATTATTCTTTTCATCAGTAGCTACTGAATCTAAAACCCTTATTCCCAAATAAATGTATTCCTATATTTAGAAATTTCTAATACGTGGCCAGATGTTATGACAGTCAAGAATATATATGTTATGACAGTCACTCAATATAGTGTCCAAGATGATGCCCGGTCATTTAATAATTTAATCTTAGACAAGCTTTTAAATTTCTTTAAGCCATAATTTGACATTATTAAATTGTAAACAATAGTATTTACTATAAATATAGTAAGAATTGAAATATATAAGTTATGGCCTGATAATTAAATGAGTTATGTGCCTATAGTTTATTTTATTTTTATAAAATATATAAATAATATTTATTTTGGTTTATTTTCTTCAATATGTACACATTTACATATACATATCCTTCCTCCCCCATTTATTCACTTCCCGCTGAATTTCTTTTTTTTTTTTTAATTATACTTTAGGTTCTAGGGTACATGTGCATCAATTTCTTATTAAAAATATATCCCACTACTTCTGGAGTACAGCATCATAATCTACATTGCTAAAGTGTGTTGCTGGCCTCCTTCCCACTCAAATGTGCCTAGGAAAATTTTACAGTGAATTAAATTTGGGAAACTACTTTAAATATTTTGAGTGATTAATATGTTTTTGGAGTTGGTCACAGAAAGATTTATCAAGCATGAAAATTGATGCCCTTTATCACATTGGTTCAACCTAAAATATTGATTGTAGAAGGATACAATTAAGAAGAAATGGGATATAATTTTTATTTATGTGAAGTTATAAAATCTTGACTAAACACAAATAATTTACATTTTTAGTTTTTATTCACTACTTGAAGAGGGTGAAGAAGACGGTAATATATTGGCACCTTTGGCTTAAATCAGAATTTAATTTTTCAATAGAAAATTATATAACAATTATTAACTTTTTCTTTCATTATAAAATATAAAAAAAAACTGGCTAGGCAGTTTCTCCAAAAATTATTACTACATACGATGTATAATTGATGATTATGATGGTAAAATACTATTGAAATAAATGATCTATAAAATTGTTATTAAAATGCTTCCCAATATAATGTGTAACATATATTAAAATCAAAGTGAATTATTATCTGGAAATATATATATTTTGCCATGTAGCCATTCCTACTCATTAAGCTGCTAGATGCTTCATAATTCTCTTTTCAAAAAAAAATACTTAAAGTCTGAATTTTTACTAGAATTAATAGAAAACATTTATATTTCCCCATATATAAAGTCATATTGACGTATTCACTTAAAAATGATAACAGTGCATTTCCGGTATTAGATAAGGTTGATTTTATAATAACTTTTTAAATCTCACCTCACTTATATTACCTCACCAATAAGATGTAATTTTTCTCTTTAAAAATAATCATTTTGAATACATATTTTTATATGAGAAACAAGAACATGTTGTGTACATGGAATACAACAACTTTTACAGACAGCTCTGTCATCTACAAAATTTTGTGTTGCTGATCACTTTAGAATATACAAAGGTGTATACCATATAGCTCATTTAACCTCTACTCCTAATTCTTAGAACGATATCATATCTCAATACTGATTTAATCGAGTGGGCATTTAAATCCTAAAAACTCAAGAAAGGATTGTGGGTAGGATAGAACCCTATCAACGCAATCAAACATCTGAATCTAAACAGTCTACCTAGACTTTATATTAGAGTATGTGATTCACATCCCAACCCATCAAAATATACTCTAGTAAAGTAAGAACAGTACAATAAATGAATAAGTCCATGTTCTATAACGAAAACACTATGTATTCAAAAACAATTCTGTACCTAAAATAAATAATACTGTAAATTAAGTTCTGACAATTTCTGGTTTCTTCTTACTGAAAAAATGGTGGTAAATATCACCTGTGTCACTGGGAACTTTTCTTGACCAGTCTGGGTAATATTGTGTTGAACAAGTTCTTATCCTAGTTGGTTTAGCCTGTGTCCAAACATGTTTTCTTTGCTCACATATCTGTTTAAAATCTTCAAGTACCTGATGTTCGAAGCTCAATTTCTGGGAAAGTTCTTTCTTTTTTTCAATATACTCAATGATTTCAGTCTGCTGTTGAGCTCTGTATAACTACCCCAAACTCCTTTCATATAGATTGATCTTCTTGCTTATGTTATGTTGTCATTGCGAGATCAGAATGAATCAGGGAGCTGTGGGACAGAATACTCATTTTAAAATCCTTGAAGACAGAACATTCGATATCTGCTTTGAGTAGAACTAAAAACTTTTTTCTCATTTACTCCATACCATGCAATCTCCTATATAATAATATTTGATAGCTTTTTCACAGCAGTAGTGGTGGCATTGATGCTTAATTACCTTAAACCAAAAATCATGTAATGTTGTGTTACTGCTTATACATTTTCTAAAATATTCAGAACATACTGGCCATTATTGTGTACTTCTTTGCATCAGGAATTATTTACTTAATAAATATATTTTGCTTATTTGAGTTTACTACTATGGTGTTTCTGTGAAGAGAAATATTAAAAGGCAAAATCAGAAGTTAGCCTCTAGTGCTACCCAGTTCAATCTTTGTTCTCTAGGCATCATTTTTGTAGTTCTTGAATAATAAAGGAAATAAGCATATGAAGTAATGAGCATTTTTTTTAATATTTATTTTACATGGTACCAATTTCTCTCAACACAACAGTTAATTCATAGCATAGTGTATAAGTAAAAATGAATAAATATATCTGCAGTATAAAATATACTGTATGCTTTGAAACATGCAGTTTCGGTAATGATTACATTATAAGAGAAAGGCTGCACTGTGAAAAAGGAAGGCAATCATAATACTGGAAATGTCCATTTTATTATTGTGTAACGATTAGTTTCACTGACAAAAAACTACTTTATAGAACTCTGAAATACAGTCAATTTTTTTGTAACTCTTGAAGGAAAAAGCCTAATCAGAATTTAGAGCATTCCTTTTAGAAAGAGGATCTTTTTAAAATAATTTCTTTTTCTCTACAAGCATTTTTATATTTACAGTATTATGAAAGATTTTGAAAGTTGCTTATGTATATTTTAAATCAGAGGTTAAAAAATAATTTCTATTTGCTTGATTTTGTTGAACGTCTTCATTAAAATACAGTCTATATGAAAATTTTTCTTACCACTAACAGTATTTTTATATGTAGACATACATATATGTATACACTGTATACATATATATTTCTCTGTGTATATGCACATATATATCTATCTGTATATAATGTATAAACATATTTTGAAAGGAACTGAGTTTACTGACATATTTAACATAAGCATGCAATGTGCTAATATGTGCAATTAAACGCACAATGTGTTAATAAATCAGAATCTTGCCTGAAAAAAATTAGTCATATCATATTTTATAGTCCTACTGTATGAAAACCATCAAAATAGCATTATAAACAATGACAAAATGTTCTTTTTTGTTTATAAATAAAATCTATGTTTCAAGGACTTCTAAAAATCATTAAGACAGACAATTTAACTTCATTTATGTTGCAATTTATGAGCTGTAATAGGATGTACCAAGAGAATAAATAAAATTTCAGCCCACTAAAGACACATTTCTTTCATCTTCCAACATTAAATAATTCCAATATCACATCAAGACAATGACATTATTAAAACAATTTTGCAGTATCTCTTAGAAAAGCATAATTAACATACATTGGAAATAGATATCAAACCTCTATATTTTCATGAGGTACCTTAAATACATTTTTAAGAAATCTTAAAGACAAACAATAAGTATATTTTAGTTAAATGTTTATATTATTTATTAAAATATTACTTTGAAATTGTCTCTTCAATTTTATTTGAAATCACTTGGAATTTTTTCCTATTTTTAATTATTCAAGGCCAAGAAAATTATCATGATAGGTTAAAATATTAATTTAATGTTAATAATAATAGCACATTATTACATTAAGCTAACATGTAGATTTGGATTTGATCCTAATAAACTGACTTTAGTGTTTGCCTTTTAAGCATTTTGTCTATATAGTTTGCTTTAATATGCATAAAATTATGTTCTCAATTGCAATGAACTAAAAATAAGCAAGACAATTACAGTTTTGGAGCATATTTGAAAAATAATTTGATTATTAGGTGAAGCAGTTGTCCATCAAAACAATTCTAAACAATTACATTTTACATTCTTTTGCCAACTGTTCCACCAGACATAGAAGTTGGGATAATGGTAAAAACAAAATAGCTTTCCAAACTCATAGTGTAATTTTTGAAAATTTTTCTATCTCTAGAGAAGTAAAACTCAGAAGACAACATATTGAAAGTGGGACAATACAGAACATTGAAGGGAAAAAATTGTTGGCAAGTGATATTAGCAAATGCCTGCCTAGAGATTACATGGTTGAAACTAATTATTAACTCGTTGCACATGAGTCCAAGGGAGATGCTTATAATATTTCATACCCTGGACAAGAAATATTTTAATATTAACTAATAAATGGAAATATTCTATATGTTTTAGATGAAACAAGAAAAGAAAATGGTAGAAAAATTCTACGATGATATAAAACTTAGCCTCAAGTAAAAAGAAAACATTTTTCTTTAGGTACAGAAGAATGTGGTAAAATAGAAATAAAGAAAAAAATTAAAACATGCTTTGAAAATACATCTGGATTACTGTGTTGCGGTTTGCTACAATCGGCATTGACTTGATATGGGACTAGAGATTGATGCAATATAAGAGAAAACGCAATCATTTATATGGTATTTGTATTAAGGAAAAGCAAATTTTAGTGTCAGTAAAAACCTATCAAACATATGGTAAAGAACGCTCAGAAAAATGTGAGTGTCAGGTCTGCAATGGGCATCTGTTTGTTTGTTTCATTTTGATGTTTCCCTGGAACATCTTACCTTTTCTCTAGTAAAGAATCTCTCCCAACACATGGATGACATAATTAAAGTATCCTTTCATTCAGACCACAGTGATTGGTTCAAGGCGGTCTCAGCTAATCAAATCACAGTTGTCTCTGTGAAATTGACAGATCTAAGGGCAGAAAAGTTATGGAGTTGCTATTTGAGAAAAAAAAATGTGAAAGTAGGCTACCAATGACCCATGTTTGCTACACTGTATGGGTTTATCTGAAAGATGGAGAAAGGGAGACCAGATGATACTGTTTGAATTGGTGTCCTTCTGTTTCTGAACTTAATTTTGCCTTAGATGTTTTGGTTATTTGAGAGAATTAATTTCAACTTTTTAATTAACTAGTTTGAAATGAAGTTCTCATATTGCAATTGAAGGAAACATCAATTCATCTCTTACAAATGTACAATAAACCTGACTAGGAATACTTCCTGCAAAGGAAAGTACTACCTGGTTTAGTTTTTCACAGAATAGTGCTTATAACTTTTTTGTCATGTGTAATTTTTACCAAGCTTTTTAAAACCTCTATTTAAATCAAGGTATGTTTGCATTCTTCTAGTCTGACATTAATTTTCTCCTTGCCCTGGCAAGATCCTGCCTAATACTGCCACATGTTTACACTAAGATGATTGTTTTCACGTAGTAGAATTAGTATTATTATTTTCATTACACTCTCATGTTACTGGCCAAAATCTCTTCCATTTAAAAATATCTAGACTTTGTATTGTGTTGCTTTCATACATACTTACCACTTTCAGCTTTTACACTTATTACATTAGAATGCCATGTTAAAATATTTGTGGTATTATTCCTTTCCAAATCACAATAATAGCTTTTCATATGCTATCTCTTGTCTTCTCTTACAGTATACTTTTAATAAAAGTGATAACTTTAAGATCACCAAGAGAAAAAGTATTCCCCCATTATATAGAAGTTTGGACTCTATGGCACTTTTATAGAAGACAATAATTTTTTTATAGCTATACAACAATTTGATTTAATTAAACAATTATTTCATGTAAAATATCACAAGCCTATACATACTCCACAAATGTGATTAAATTCCTATGGCAAGAAAACATTATATGAGATATCAAAGAAAATTTTTAGTATATTTGTGTAGAGGTCTTAAGAAATCCAACTTAGGGTCCCAGAGCAAGATGGCCAAATAGGAACAGCTCCAGTCTCCAGCTCCCAGCGCTAGCGACACAGAAGATGGGTGATTTCTGCACTTTCAACTGAGGTACCGGGTTCATCTCACTGGGGAGTGCCAGACAATCGGTGCTGGTCAGCTGGTGCAGCCTGACCAGCCCGAGCTGAAGCAGGGCGAGGCATCGCCTCACCTGGGAAGCGCAAGGGGGAAGGGAATCCCTTTTCCTAGCCGGGGGAACTGAGACACATAACTCCTGGAAAATCGGGTAACTCCCACCCTAACACTGTGCTTTACCAAGGGTCTTAGCAAATGGCACACCGGGAGATTGTATCCCACACCTGTCCGGGAGGGTTCCACGCCCACAGAGCCTCACTTGTTGCTAGCACAGCAGTCTGTGATTTAACTGCAAGGCAGCAGAGAGGCTAGGGGAGGGGCACCTACCATTGCTGAGGCTTAAGTAGGTAAACAAAGCCGCTGGGAAGTTCAAACTCGGTGGAGCCCACAGCAGCTCAAGGAGGCCTGCCTGTCTCTGTAGACTACACCTCTGGGGACAGCGAACAGCTAAACAAAAAGTAGCAGAAAGCTCTGCAGATGCAAATGACCCTGTCTGACAGCTTTGAAGAGAGCAGTGGATCTCCCAACACTGGAGGTAGAGATCTGAGAACAAACAGACTGCCTGCTCAAGTGGGTCCCTGACCCCTGAGTAGCCTAACTGGGAGACATCCCCCACTAGGTGCAGACTGACACCCCACACCTCACACAGAGGGGTACACCCCTGAGACGAAGCTTCCAAAGCAGAATCAGACAGGATCACTCTCAGTTCAGCAATATTCTATCTTCTGCAGCCTCCACTGCTGATACCCAGGTAAACAGGGTCTGGAGTGGACCTCAAGCAATATCCAACAGACCTACAGCTGAGGGTCCTGACTGTTAGAAGGAAAACTAACAAACAGAAAGGACACTCATACCAAAACCCCATCAGTATGTCACCATCATCAAGGACCAAAGGCAGATGAAACCACAAAGATGGGGAAAAACCAGGGCAGAAAAGCTGGAAATTCAAAAAATAAGAGCACATCTCCCCCTCCAAAGGAACGCAGCTCATCACCAGCAACGGCTCAAAGCTGGACGGAGAATGACTTTGACGAGTTGAGAGAAGAAGGCTTCAGTCCATCAAACTTCTCAGAGCTAAAGGTGGAATTATGTACCCAGTGCAAAGAAACTATAAATCTTGAAAAAAGAATGGAAGAATGGATAACTAGAATAATCAATGCAGAGAAGGCCATAAACAAACTGACAGAGATTAAAACCATGAAACGAGAAATACATGAAAAATGCACAAGCTTCAGTAACCGACTCGATCAACTGGAAGAAAGAGTATCAGCGATTGAGGATCAAATGAATGAAATGAAGCGAGAAGAGA
>NW_012109762.1:0-4579 GCF_000951045.1 Mandrillus leucophaeus | reverse complement strand
TGTATCTTTTTAGTAGAGACGGGGTTTCATCGTGTTAGCCAGGATGGTCTCGATCTCCTGACCTCGTGATCCGCCCGTCTCGGCCTCCCAAAGTGCTGGGGTTACAGGCTTGAGCCACCGCGCCCGGCCTATAGTTATTTTTAATACCAAAAAAATCAAAACTCAAATGTTCAAAACTAAAGGTTAATATTCTGCAAGTAATTAAAATCATGACCTTTAAGAAAAATAGTTAATGACATGGTGGTAAAGTTCATTATACCTTGTTGAGTAGAAAAAGCAGATTACAAAACAGAATGTCTAGTATCACCACAGTTTTATTTATAAAATTGTGTGCATGTGCATGAAGATGTTAGCAGTGATTGAGTCTAGAAAGAGATTTGGATTTTCTCCCATGGACATTGTTGAATTTTCCAAATGTTCTACAATGAACCTTTAATACATACACACTTAAAACATAGATATATTTATAGCATTAAAACATAATGTTAGTTAAGGAAATGTTTTTTAACTTTTTTTTTCTAGACAGAGTCTTGATCTGTCTTATTCCACCCTGACAATGCTAAGCATTTGGTTTTTTGTTTTTGTTTTTGTTTTTGTTTTGAGACAGAGTCTCACTCTGTCCCCCGAGGCTGGAGTACAGTGGTGCAATCTCAGCTCACTCCAATCTCTGCCTCCTGGGTTCAAGCAATTCTGCTTCAGCCTACTGAGGAGCTGAGATTACAGGCACACACGTCCATGCCCGGCTAATTTTTGTATTTTTAGTAGAGAGAGTGTTTCACCATGTTGGTCATGCTGATCTTGAACTCCTGACCTCATGACCCACCTGCCTCGGCCTCCCAAAGTGCTAGGATTACAGGCATGAACCACCGCCCCCGGCCGGAAATGTTTTTTAAAAGCAAGATTCTGGAAGAGGAGTCTACAGAGAAGTGATGGGAGGAGGCTAGAACAACCCATGTGGTAATGGACTGGAGCTGGAGATGTCAGTACGAACATATTTCACTTAATATACAGATAGCTATATATAAAAATATGTGTATATATGCAGGTAGGTATATACATATTTCCTTATTCTGTCAACTGAGGGGGTCTAGAAGTAACAACACCCCAGTAGCATTGAGCAAATCCACTGCCCAGATCTGGATTTCTAATACCGTTCTCCAGTAAAAAGAACAAGAGTGTTTTTGCTTTAGAGAAATGGCTGATTCTAGGACTAGGATGGGAAATACACAAGATGAGCCTGGAACATCTTATGAGTCCAGAAAATAAGGAAGTGCTCAAAAATAAATAAACCCACAGTGATGAGGGCATGTCAAAGAAGCCAACTGAAAATGTTGCCAGTGGTCAAAGCTGGAACAATTTGAGTACAAAATAAATGCAGTAGTATTGGATTAAATTCAGAGTATAAAATAAATATTTATGAGTCAATAGTGAAATAACTAAATAAATAAGTAAATGGTTGAGAACAGACATTTTCCTGTGCAGGAGAATTCCAAGTGATGTATATAGATGCTCCAGTCTCAAGGAGATTGAGCATAAATCCCCACTCCTTAACAGTGGGGTGCACATAGTGACTTCCTTCCAACGAGTACAGTATGGAAAGGGTGAGGGGGTGAGCAGTGATAACCTTACCTTAGAGAAACCTGACAAACACGACCTTAGCCAGGTGATCAACACCAACAGCAACAGGGACAAATCATGTGAACAACATGTACCCTTGATACAATATGATAAAAATGCTATTTTCCTCAAAAACCCATAATCCCAGTCAAATCATGAGAAAAACATCAGACAAATCTCAGCCAAAGGGCATTCTACAAAATATACAACTAGTACTCCTCGGAACTGTCACGGGTACCAAAAACAAGGAAAGTCTGAGAAACTGTCACAACCAAGAAGAATCTAAAGAGACATGTCAATCAAATGTAATGTGGAATCCTGGATGGGATCCTGGGACAGAAAAAAGAATATTGGTTAAAATTAAGGTAATCTGAAGAAAATACGGACTTTAGTTAATGAGAATGTATCAATATTGGTCACTAAGTATGACAAATATGCCATATTAATGTATGGTATTAATAATAGGGAAAGCTGAGCAATATGTGGATCTCTCGCTATTATCTTTGCAAATGTTCTGAAAATCAAAAAATATTTTAAGAAATGACATTTTTTAAAAATCTAGGTCCTTTAACAACAACAAAAAAAAAACAATAAAAGCATTTTCATAAATTGACTCTTCAGAATAAGTGGAAGACCATTAAAGGCAAAGTTATTTCTGGAGAAAAGTATTATTTTATTGATCTAAATTAACAGTATAGCTAAAAATACATATTAAGAAGAATATTTTTCTCTTAAAAGTGAATTATTACACTTTGCTGAATGTATAATTATCTACAAAGCTGTAATTTCAGTATTCTTCAGCACAAGGTAAGTGGGAAGATAGGGAATTTAATCTGAGAAAAGACACACCTACTAAATAATAAGAAACCCAGGAACAGCCTACCTCTAAAGATAAGCTACTCCAAAATTCAGAAGAAAAATTTCAAAACCTAGCTGAGATTCTCAAAAAAAGAACGAAAAATAATAAGCTTTTATAAATATTTTATAATAATAGAGACTCGTAAGGTAAGATTGAGATGAATAGGCAACAGAGATTTTTTTTTTAATGTGAATGACAGAAAAGATTTCAAGGAAACTGTAAATGCTATAAAATTAAAATCAACATTGTAAGGCTGGGTGTGGTGTTTACACCTGTAATCCCAACACTTTGGGAGACCAAGACGGGCAGATCACTTGAGGTCAGGAATTCAAGACCAGCCTGGCCAACATGGTGAAACACCGTCTCTACTAAAAACAAAAAACTAGCCGGGCATGGTGGTACCTACCTGTAATCCCAGCTACTCAGAAGGCTGAGGCAGAAGAATCACTTCAATCTGGGAGACAGAGGTTGCAGTGAGCTGAAATTGGGCCACTGCACTCCAGCCTGGGAGACAGAGTGAGGCCCTGTATCAAAAAAAAAAAAAAAAAAGAAAGAAAAACCAACATTATAGACAATTGACAGTATATGATGCGGATAGTAAACTTCAGAATACTCCCTTTCCCCTTGACCCGCAGAATTTAGCATAAAAAGACAAAGATTTTAAGATGAAGAAAGAAAATATGGTAATTATGGAAAATGGAGATTGGAGAACAAAGATATGATAAAAATTATGACTAAAGAGAAAAAATACAACAGAAGCAAAATCTGAAGATATCATAGAAGAAAGTGGTGAGCCAAAGTTTTAACAGGTTAAAACTGTAACCATTTTATACAAAGAAAGTAGTTATTTACATGTATAGACAACACAATAACATTCTCATATTAACAAGGACTCAGTAAATATACTTTTCATGTGCCCTTCTTGAAAAAGAATTTGCCTGATTGTATGCTGTAATCAAAATTTAAATCTTAGGAATGGGGCTGCAATAAAACTGAAGTTGGTAAAAATACTTAAGTTTAAGTCGTTTTAAATCTAGTTTTTTGTTTGTTTGTTTGTATGAGACAGCCTTACTCTGTCATCTAGGCTGGAGCACGATCTCGGCTCACTGCAATCTCTACCTTCCAGGTTCAAGCAATTCTCCTGCCTCAGCCTCCCGAGTAGCAGGGATTACAGGTGCCCGCCACTGTGCCTGGCCTAAATCTAGTTTTAAAATGGAAAGCGGAAAGTAACGATGTAATAATAATTTGGTACGAAGATCTGTGAAGAAGGAGGAAGTGAATTTTACTAAATACTTTCTCTCACATGGAAGACAGAGCATTGGGAGCCCCAAAATAACTGCTTTGCTCCTGATCCCACAATTAGAAAAAGAAACAAATTTAAAACACCAAAGATAATTCATTAATAGAACTTATGTGCTATATTAACCTCTAAAACATCAAAAAATATAATAGTTAAGTCATTATACTCTACACAGCTTAAGGTAGAAAATAAAGGAGACAGCGAGAAGTTAACAAACAGAAAACATGAGTTAAGGTAGCAGGGGCAATATCTATCATAAGGACCAAGGTGAATGGGATAAATGCCCAGAGAGAGGCAATGATTCTTAAATTAGGCCCCCAAAATACAATGGGTCAGAAACGACATGTTTTTCACAAAATACAAATATATAAGTGATTATAACATGTTTAAAAAACAAAAACTGTAAGAGACATGGTACAAATGTAAAATAAATATTAGATTTTTTTAAATCTAGACAAAAACACTAAATGGAACAAAGAGGGACATTTTATAAGAGTAAGAGTCATAATTCAAAATAAGGATATGATGCACTATTCAGCAAATACTTACCAAAACTCACAGCTTTTCAAAGAAAATCATGTAAAACATCTAATGCTAACTGCTACTAAAAGTTAAAGTAAGATAAACAACTTTTTTGGGTTGTTCTATTCCTCAGAATATTCCATTTAAATACATTTTTTAATGTTAGCAATACAAAGAAAAACTGACACCAACTGTAATTTGGAAAAACTCAAACATGCCATTTCTGTTTTAGGAAGGTCAATTGGACAAAATATATATATTTTTTATTTATTTATTTATAT
>NW_012109761.1:0-1061 GCF_000951045.1 Mandrillus leucophaeus | reverse complement strand
GCATTTTGGGAGGCCGAGGTGGGTGGATCAGGAAATCGAGACCATCCTGGCTAGCACAGTGAAGCCCTGTCTCTACTAAAAATACAAAAAAAAAATTAGCTGGGTGTGCTGGCAGGTGCCTGTAGTTCCAGCTATTTGGGAGGCTGAGGCAGGAGAATGGCATCAACCCGGGAGGCGGAGCTTGCTGTGAGCCGAGATTGTGCCACTGCACTCCAGCCTGGGTGACAGAACGAGACTCCTCTCGAAAAAAAAATTAGCCGGGTGAGGTGACAGGCACCTGTAGTCCCACTACTCAGGAGGCTGAGGCAGGAGAATTGCTGGAACTCGGGAGGTGGAGGTTGCAGTGAACCGAGATAGCACCATTGCACTGCAGCCTGGGTGACGATCCTGTCTCAAAAGAAAAAAAAAAAAAAAACTCTCCTCCTTTAGCTTTAGTGACATTATTGTCTTGATTTTCTTTCAACTTTTCTAAACACTCATGCTCAGAGCCCCTGTCTGTACTTTTCTTTCATAAATCCTCTAAGCACTGGTCCCTAGTGGAGGACCCATTTCCCTCTCGCTTATAAATTGCATGACCACTGTGGCCTCAATTACTAAAAATTCACTGATGGCCCCAAAATCTCCATCTCCTGTCGAGATACTTCTTGTGCTGAAGACCTCAAAATCCAGCTTGGATATCTACACAGGCATCTCAAGCCCCAAATGACCAAAACAAAGTTAATTATATCCCTCCTTGACCCAGAACCTATTCATCATCCAGACACTCTGACTTCATAAATGACACTCACCCAAATGAGAACCATGTTATTCTAGACTTCCCTGCTCATCCTCTGTATTCAACTGGTGATATGGTTTGGACTTGGGTCCCCACAAAATCTCATGTCAAATTGTAATCCCCAGTGTTGGGGGTGGGGCCTTGTGGGAGGCGATTGGATCATTGGGGTGATTTCACACGAATGATTTTAGCACCAGCCCTTTGATACTGTCCTCATGATAGTGAGTGACTTCTCACGAGATCTGGACATTTAAAAGTGTGTAGCACATCCCCTGCCCTCACTCCT
>NW_012109760.1:0-4816 GCF_000951045.1 Mandrillus leucophaeus | reverse complement strand
TTTTTTTTTTTTTCATAAGGCAGTAGACGAGTGTTAAAAGGAGATTGGGGGTTAAAAACAAACTAGTGGACCAGAGAGTAAAATGTTCAATAAGAAAGCAGGTGCTAAAAATAATTTTTTTAACGTCAAAGTTTACATGCCAACATTAAAATTGAAAATTCACAGTGAAGATATAATACTTAGGAATATTTATGCACCAAATAACATAGCAACCACCTTTGTAATGCCAAAAGGTATGGAGACATGGAAGCACAGTAATAATAGGAGATTTAATACATGGCAAGTCTCAGTACAAGGCAACTCCAGTGGTACAGTAAAGAGACGTATACCGAAAATGTAAACAACACAATTAATAAGATACATTGTGTGTTTGTATACACACATAGGCATACATACACACACATAAATCTATACCTTGGAAATAAAGAATATACCACCTTGTCAAAAGCTGATGGCACGTTAACAAAACGTGATCAAATTACCTCACTAATTTCCATAAAGTAGAAATATCACAACCAACCCTCTGCAATCACGATGCAACAAAAGTAGAACTTACTAACACAAACTGAAAGCAGAAAGGATCTTCTACCTGGAAAACATGTTAAGCCTTCTATTAAGCAAATGTCGAGATAAAGAGGAGATACAAACTGAAGTTACAGAAATATTTAAGAAGAGTGACAATGAGAGTTTACATATGAGAATCTGTAGAAGATATTTAAAGCACTGATTGGAAGCAGATTCAGAGCACTAAATACTCTCATCAGTGAAAATGAATGAATAAAATTAAATAAAGTAAAGCATTGCCTCAAAAATCTAATAAAAGAAGAACCCAGGAAACCAAAATAAACACAAATAAAGAAATAACATAAAATCAGAAATTGCCGGGTTTGGTGGCTCACACCTGTAATCCAACCACTTTGAGAGGCTGAGACGGGAGGATCTCTTGAGGCCAGGAGTTTGAGACCAGCCTGGGCAACATAGGGAGACCCTGCCTCTACAGTAATAATAATAATAATAATAATAACAACAACAATGATTCATTAGCTGGGCATGATGGAACATGCCTGTAGTCCTACTTACTGAGGAGGCGGAGGTGGGAAGATTGCTTGAGTCCAAGAGCTCAAGGCTACAGTGAGCTATGATCACAACGCTGCACTCCAGACTGAGTGATCCAGGGAGACTCGGTCACTAAAATGAATAAACGAATGAATGAATGAATAAATAAGCAGACATTAATAAGATACATAGTAGAAAAACAATGTGTGTATATTTATTAAATCAAAATCCTATTTTTTTAATTGGACAAACTCACTAGCTAGACTAATGAAGGAAGAAAGGGAGAGAGCACAAATATGCAAAATAATAAATGACAAATGATAATCATTTAAACAGAAAAGATTAGGTTACTTTTCAAACCTGTATATAAAGAAATTAAAAATACACATGAAATAAATAATTTCCTAGGAAAATACAGATTATCAAGATTTTTACTCTAATGCTGGAAGGCTTAAATTGGCCAATTTTCACAGAAAAAAAAAATAGAAAAAGTTATTAAGGAATAACTCCCAAGGAGCACCTGGCTCAGATGCTACTACAGGTGAATTCTACTGAACCGTCAAAGATCAGATAGTACCACAGTGCCAATGCTCTATAAATTATTCAACAGCATTATAAAGGAAATTTTCATAACTCCCTTTACGAAGCAAGTGCGACATGGATAGATAAGTGTAGATGCAAAAATGCTAGATAAAATATTAGCAAACAACATCCAACAACACATTTGAAAAATCATAATATACTTTGGCAAAGTGGGATTTCTCCCATCAATACAGATTAGTTCAATATTAGAAAGTACCTTGATATCACCCACCATATTAATACACTTAAAGGCAAATATCATATGGTTATCACCGCAGATGTTGAAAAACCTTTGGAAAAATTCAATTCCTCTTTCTGTTAAAAAATAGAAAAGCCTTAAGAAAATAGGGACCACAGGATGCTTTCTTAACATGATAAAACATATATACCTAAGTCCTAATGCTAGCAACTCATTTAATGGGGTTGCTGGGGGACACTCAAAGTTTTCCCCTGGGATCAGGAACAAGGAAAGCATGCCTACTACCTCACACCTATTCAATCTTGTATTACAAGTATTAGTCAATTGACTAGAGAAATCGATCATTTTCCTAGGAATGAATAAGAAGAACTAAAAAGCACAGCAAAGAAAACAATCAAGAAAATGAAATGGCAACTTACACATTGGGAAAAAAAATACTTGCGAACCACATATATGAACAAGGAGTTAATATCCAAATTTTGTAAGGAAATCACACAACTCCGTAGCAGAAAAGCAATCAAATTTAATCAATCGGCAAAGGACCTGAATAGACATTTCTCCAAAGAAGACATACATAATGACTAACAGGTATATGAAAAAGTGCTCAACATCATTAATCATCAGGAAAATGCAGATAAAAGCTACTATGAGGCAACACCATACAACCATTAGGATAGCTATTATCAAAAAGTCAAGAGATGGCAAACATTACCGAGTCTGTGGAGAAAAGGGAACCCTTGTACACTGTTGATGGGAATGTAGATAGGGACAACCATTATGGAAAACAGTATGGAGGTACCTAATAGATTCTTTTTTCTGTTTTAGAAATAAAATGGTCATTCTAGATTTTTCTATTTTACACACACACAAAAAATATGGTAGTGAAAAACAAAACTATCATACGACCCAACAACTCCTTTGCTGGGTATCTACTCAAAGGAAATAAAATAACCACCTTTTAAAAGCAGCTGATCTTTGAAAAGTATCTGAACTCCCATGTTCACTGCAGCATTAATCACAATAGCCAAGATATGGAAACAATCTAGGTGTCCATCAAGGGACGGACGGATACAGAAACTGTGTTGTATATATACACTTTAAAAAGGAGATCTTGTCATTTGCCAAAACATGGATGAATCTGGAGGACATTATGCCATAACAATGAAATAATAGTGAAATAATCCAGATACAGAAAGAGAAATACTGCATGATCTCACTTATATGTGAAATCTTAAAAAATGAAAGTAAAATAAAACTCAAATATACAGAGACACAGAATAAAGCAGTGGTTATCAGGGTCGGGGTGGGGCGGAGGGGATGGGAGGAGGAAAGGGGAAGATGTAGGTAAGAGGATGCAAAGTAGCAGATATATAGGATGAAAGAGACTAGAGATCTAGTGCACAACATGCTGGAATACAGTTTATACAATTGTACTATAAAATGCAATGTGGGATTTCTGCTAAATGAATAGATTTTAGATACGATGTGGGATTTCAGCTAAATGAATAGATTTTAGCACCTCCTGCTACCAAAACCAAAAATGGGCAACTACGTGACATAATGGGTATGTTAATTTGTTCCACTATAGTAACTATTTTACTATCTATATGTGTCCCATAACACCATGTTGTATACCTTAGATATACACAATAAAACTTACTTTTTACAAAGAAAAGTAAAGCCATCTCTATGTGCGGATGATATTATAGTATACCTGAAAACCCCTATAGAAACAATGATAAATCAACTGAACCAGTAAAAGAAGTCAGTAAGGTAGCAAAGTATAAAATTAACGTACAAAAAATCAGCAGTCTTTTAATACACACACAAAAAATAAGCAGCTGGAGGACGCATTCACAGACAAGGCCCCATATACACTAGCAACAAGGATTTAAGTTTAGGAATAAACTTGGTAACAGCATGTATACAAGAAAAATTGTAAAATATGCCTGAATGACACCACGGGAGACTTGAACAAATGGAAACACATACGCTGTCTGAGACGGTCTGAATGTTTGTGTACCCCCAAAATTACTATCTTGAAATCTCTACCCGCAAGGTGATACCATTAGGAGGTGGGGCCTTTTGAGAGGTGACTGGGTCATGAGGGTGGAGCCCTTATGAATGGGATTAGTTCTCTCATAAAAGAGGCTCCAGAGAGCTGCCTCGTCCCTTCCACCATGTTGAGGAAACAATTAGAAAGCACCATCGATGAGGAAGAGGGCCCTCACCAGACACCAAATCAGCCCGCATCTTTATCTTGAACTTGTCAGTCTCCAGAACTGCAAGAAATAAATTTCTGTCATTTATAAACAACCTAGTCTACGGTATTCTGTAATAGCAGTCCAAACAGACTAAATCACTGTCCTAGATGGAATAATTCGGCATTAAAAAGATGTCAGTTCTTCCTCAATTGGCGTATAACTTTAATTCAGCCTCAGAAATGCCAGCACACATTTTTATGCATTTAGGCAAATTGATAATAAAGTTAATATACTTTTTGAAAACATGCAAGCATAGCCAGGAAACATGTGAAAAAGAAAATATATGAGAGGGGACTTATGATACCAGCCAGAAAAGCACACTATAAAGCCCCTGTAATTACGACATTGTGGCACTGGTGCAAGAATAGACTAATAGCCCAGTGGACTAGAATAGAAAACTCAGAAATACAACCAAATCGTATGAAAGTTAGTACATGATAAAGATGGTATATAAACTCTCTAGGGCAAAGATGGACATTTAATAAATGGCCCTGGAACAACTGAGACGTCCGGAAAAATAAAGGTAGATCCACATAACACAGCGTGCACAAGAATAAACTGCAAATACGTTAGGGATCTAAACATAACAAATGAAACCATGTAAGTTCTTGAAGAAAACATGGCAGTGGTCGGGGAAGGAGGGGTGGCTCACGCCTGTAATCCCAGCACTTTGGGAGGCTGAGGCGGGTGGATCGCCTGAGGTCAGGAGTTTGAG
>NW_012109759.1:0-2004 GCF_000951045.1 Mandrillus leucophaeus | reverse complement strand
TTTGTGTATCCCTTCATGAGTTGATGGACATTTGGGTTATATCTACCGGCTGTTAAGAACAGGCCGGGCGCAGTGGCTCACACCTGAAATCCCAGCACTTTGGGAGGCCGAGTCAGACAGATCACCTGAGGTCAGGGGTTTGAGATCAGCTTTGCCAACATGGTGAAACCTCGTCTCTACTAAACATATAAAAATTAGCCGGGCATGGCGGCAGGTGCCTGTAATACCAGCTACTCATGAGGCGAGGCAGGAGAATCTCTTGAACCCGGGAGACAGAGGTCACAGTGAACCAAGATTGCACCACTACACTCCAGTCTGGGTAGCAGAGCGAGATTCCACCTCAGGAAAAAAAAAAAAAAAAAAAAAGAAGAAGAAGAATGCAGTTGGTCCGGCATGGTGGCTTGTGCCTGTAATCCCAGCACTCTGGGAAGCCAAGGTGGGCAGATCACCTCAAGTCAGGAGTTCGAAACCAGCCTGGCCAACATTGTGAAACCTCGTCTCTACTAAAAGTATAAAATTAGCCAGGCGTGGTGGCAGGCACCTGTAATCCCAGTTACTCGGGAGGCTGAGGCAGGAGAATCACTTGAACCCGGGAGGCGGAGGTCGCAGTGAACCGAGATTGCACCACTGCACTCCAGCCTGGATAGCAGAGCGAGATTCTGCCTCAAAAACTAAAAATAAAAAATAAAAATTAGAATAATGCAGCTGGCCCAGCATGGTGGCTCATGCCTGAAATCCCAGCACTCTGGGAAGCCGAGGTGGGTGGATCACCTGAAGTCAGGAGTTTGAAACCAGCCTGACCAACATGATGAAACCTCGTCTCTACTAAAAATACAAAATAAGCTGGGCGTCGTGGCACATGCCTGTAATCCCAGCTACTTGGGAGGCTGAGGCAGGAGAATCACTGGAACCTGGGAGGCAGAGGCTGCAGTGAGCCGAGATCGCACCATTGCACTCTAGCCTGGACAACAAGAGCAAAACTCTGTCTTAAGAAAAAAAAAAAAAAAAGAACAGTGCAGCTGTGGCCAGGCACAGTAGCTCAAACCTGTAATCCCAGAACTTTGGGAGGCTGAGGTGGGAGGGTTGTTTGAGCCCAGGAGTTTGACACCAGTTTGGGCAACATGGCAAAACCCTGTCTCTATAAAAAATGAAAAATTTAGACGGACATGGTGGTGCACACTTGTAGTCCCAGCTACTTGGGAGGCTGAGGTGGGAGGATTGCTTGAGCCTGGGGGAGGCTGCAGTGAGCTGTGATGGCGCCACTGCACTAAAAAAAAAAAAAAAAAAAAAAAAAAAAAAAAAAAAATTCAGCTATGAACATCCTTGTACAAGTTTTTGTGTGAACAGGTGTTTACCATTTTTCCAGGTATATACCAGGGGATGGACTTGTTGGATCAGGTGGTAATCCCATGATTAACTTTTTGAGGAACTGCCAAGCTGTTTTCCAAAGTGACTGCACTGTAGTACATTCCATCTAGAAATGTTTGAGGGCTCCAATGTCTCCACATCCTTGCCAACATTTGTTATTGTCCATCTTCTTATAGCCCTCCTAGTGAGTGTGAAGTGGTACCTCATTGTGGCTGGCCATCTGTATATCTTCGGAGAAATGTCTGTTCAAGTCCTTTACCCATTTTTTAGTGTTGAGTTGTAAGAGTTCCTTGTGTAGGCCGGGCGTGGTGGCTCAAGCCTGTAATCCCAGCACTTTGGGAGGCCGAGGCGGGTGGATCACGGTCAGGAGATGGAGACCATCCTGGCTAACATAGTGAAACCCCATCTCTACTAAAAATACAAAAAAAAATTAGCTGAGCATGGTGGCGGGCACCTGTAGTCCCAGCTAGTTGGGAGGCTGAGGCAGGAGAATGGTGTGAACCCGGGAGGTGGAGCTTGCAGTGAGCACAGATCGAGCCACTGCACTCCAGCCTGGGCAACAAGAGTGAAACTCTGTCTCTCTCTCAAAAACAAAACAAAACAAAAACCAATGTAAAACATGACCACATTTCCTTC
>NW_012109758.1:0-1323 GCF_000951045.1 Mandrillus leucophaeus | reverse complement strand
AAAAAAAAAAAAAAAAATTAGCTGGGTATGTTGGCACATGCCTGTAATCTCAGCTTGAACTTGGGAGGCAGAAGGTGCAGGGAGCTGAGATTGCACCACTGCACTCCAGCCTAGGTGACAGAGCGAGATTCCGTCTCAAAAATAAATAAATAAGAATAAAATAAAATATATGGTGCACTATGTTGTATGATGCCCCTGTGAAATTGGTACATACTGGAATATGTTGGGAAAGTATTTGTGGTTAGCTTTCTGTTTGAGACGGAGTCTTGCTCTGTTGCCCAGGCTGGAGTACAATGGTACAATCTCAGCTCACTGCAACCTCCACCTCCCGGGTTCAAGAGATTCTCCTGCCTCAGCCTCCCAAGTAGCTGGGATTACAGGCACCCACCACCATGCCCAGCTAATTTTTATATTTTTTAGTAGAGGTGGGGTTTCACCATGTTGATCAGGCTGGTCTCGAACTCCTGAACTCAGGTGATACACCCGCCTCAGCCTCCCAAAGTGCAGGGATTACAGGCATGAGCCACCATGCCTGGCCCACTTGTGGTTAGCTTTTAAAGTGGAGTTTTAAAAAGTAAAATTATTATACTACTTTTCTTCAAACTACAGTGGTCAACCAAGTGTCAACCAAAAATAATCAAAGGGATCAGAATCTATTATTTATTTATTTTTGTGACAGAGTTTCACTCTTGTTGCCCGGGGTGGAGTGCAATGCACGGTTTCAGCTCACTGCAACCTCTGCTTCCTGAGTTCAAGCGATTCTCCTGCCTCAGTCTCCCAAGTAGCTGGGATTACAGGCATGAGCCACCACGCCTGGCTAATTTTTGTATTTTCAGTAGAGATGGGGTTTCACCATGTTGGTCAGGCTGGTGTCGAACTCCTGACCTCAGGTCATCCACCTGCCTTGGCTTGCCAAAGTGCTGGGATTACAGGCATGAGCCACCACGCGTGGCCAGAATCTAGTTTAAAGAGTTTATTCAAGCACAAAAGTTGAGGATGGATCACCCAGGGAGGCACAGATTCCAAAGAAGTCAGTGTTTTAGGCCGGGCGTGGTGGCTCACGCCTGTAATCCCAACACTTTGGGAGGCCAAGGTAGGCAGATCACGAGGTTGGGAGATCGAGACCATCCTGGCTAACAAGGTGAAACCCCGTCTCTACTAAAAAAATTCGCCGGGCATGGTGGCGGGCGCCTGTAGTCCCAGCTACTCGGGAGGCTGAGGCAGGACAATGGTGTGAACCCGGGAGGTGGAGCTTGCAGTGAGCCGAGATTGCGCCACTGCACTCCAGCCTGGGTGACAGAGCGAGACTCTGTCTCAAAAAAA
>NW_012109757.1:0-2215 GCF_000951045.1 Mandrillus leucophaeus | reverse complement strand
TTGCTCTGTCATCCAGGCTGGAGTGCAGTGGCATGATCTCTGCTCACTGCAACCTCCACCTCCTGGATTCAAGGGATTCTCCTGCCTCAGCCTTCCGAGTAGCTAGGATTACAGGCGAGTGCCATCATGCCCAGCTAATTTTTGTATTTTTAGTACAGACAAGGGTTCACCATTTTGACCAGGCTGGTCTAGAACTCTTGACCTCAAGTGATCTGCTGGATTCGGCCTCCCAAAGTCCTGGGATTACAGGTGTGAGACACCATGCCTGGCCATGGGGGATTAAGTTTTAACATGAATTTTGGAGGGACACAAACATTCAAACCATAGCAGTTGTGGTTCTGACATATACACAAGTGTAACCCTGTGCTTTCTTTTCTTTCTATAGAATATTATAATTTTTTTCTCTTTTTTACAGGATATTATAATTGCCCAAGGCATTGATTATCAGGTCTGGGACACCAAGTGTATTAGTTTGCTAGAGCTGCTATAACAAAGTACTGCGGACTGGGTGGCTTAAATACATTGCCTCAAAGTTCTGGAGGCTAAGTCCAAGGTCAAGATGTTGGCAAGGTTGGTTGCTTCTGAAAGCTCTGAGGTAGAATCTGTTCCAGCCCTCTCTGGAAGCTTCTGGGGCTTTAGCTGGCAATCTTTACTGTTCCTTGGCTTGTAGACAATATAACATCCCAATTTCTGCCTTCATCTTCACATGGTATTCCTCCTATGTGTCTCTGTGTCTAAATTTATCTTTTTATTTTATTTTTTAAAGGGATGAAGTCTCTCACGCTGTCACCCAGGCTCCTAGGCTGGAGTGCAGTTGCAAAATCATAGCTCACTGCAGCCTTGAACTCCTGGGCTCAACAGATCCTCCCAACAAAGCTTCCTAAATAGCTGGGACTACAGGTGCACACTACTGTGTCCACTTGGGTTTTCAAAAACCTTTTTTAGAGACAGGGTCTCACTGTGTTGCCCAGGCTGGTTTCTGACTCTGGGCCTCAAGCAATTCTCCCACCTCAGCCTCCTGAGGAACTAGGATTACAGGTGCAAGGCACCACACCCAGCCAAATTTCCCCTCTTCATAAGGACACCATTTATATTGGTTTAGGGCCCACCATAATGACCTCATTTTAACTTGATTAATTACATCTGCAACAACCAGTTTGTCAATCTGCAAATAAGGCCACAAGGCCATGTTCTGAATTACTGAGGGATAGGGGTTAGGACTTGAACATATCAGTCTGGCAGGGGGACACAATTCAACCCCTTACAAAAAGAAAAAGTGACCTTGCTATCAAACAATTTCCCAGGGTCCTGTGGAATAAAGGGATTGATTATGAACATAGCAAAATGCAATCATGAAAACCAGTGTCCTGGTTTACAAGAATATCTGTTGAGCACCTACATGGAGTAGGCATTTCTTAATTATGGGATTAATTGAAATTCTCAAGTGTTGTGATTTTAAAATTTAAAAAAAAAGCTCTCACATTGTGCATCTAAGAAATGTGTTCTAATATCTTTCACTAAGTGAAATCATAAGATTATGAACTGTCAAAGCTGTAGGAATGATAATGACCATCTCGAGTCATGGAGAAAAACTGGAGACCAGAGAAGTTAAATGAGTTAAGATCACATGGCTAGTTAGTGGCAGATTAGAGACTGAAACCTTGGTCTCAGATTTGGCTTTCTAATGCAATGACCTTTCCATGGACCCCTGAGTAATAAGCTGATCATGCCCTACTGCTCTGAGTTATAGAAGGCCATGTGATCCATCACACTTTTGCATCTATTTTTTAAAATAGAGGTCTGCTCCTCAACACTCTTGTATCTAAATTTCTATTTGTATTGAAAAGTTATCTAAACCACTAATTGGAGTTGATATATATATAAGGAAGAAAAGAAGCAAATGGATTCCACCCCACCCCTCCAATTCCAGGTCTTTGACATTCTCTCATCATTAAAGCAGTGGCTATTTCAGAGCTTAAAAGACAAAAAAAAATTTCTTTTCAATGAAGAGTTCTAGTGGAGACCACTTAAACTGAGAGATGAACTTAGTAGGGGAATAAGTTGATGTCATACTCCTCCTAATAGGATGCTATAATTATATAGCTTCACTTACTAAATATTCTTCTAAAAATATTTAACCTGGATTTAATCAAACCATTAGAGTTCAACTCCAAATTTGCAGATCCTGGGAATAAAAAAGCAGGATTAACAACAC
>NW_012109756.1:0-1382 GCF_000951045.1 Mandrillus leucophaeus | reverse complement strand
CTTAAACCACGTGAGGGAGAGAAAAGATTGAAAGCCATGAATACGACCTTAAGGGATGAATCAAAATTCATTTTGTTTTCATGTTCCTTCTGTCTCTCTTCCTTCTTTTACCTTTTCCTCCTTTTTCCTTTTGCTTCTTTAAAAGTCCTGAATAATTGCTTTTATGCAATTTTGTTTATTTTATTCTAATTACTTTTAATTAGTTTTTCTCTGTGAGTCACGTTCACTCACTCTCATTGGCATGTATATGCAAAATCTGTGTTGCCAACAATGCCTTTTTAAAAAAACACTTTTTTTTTTGAGACTGAGTTTCACTCTTGTCGCCCTGGCTGGAGTGCAATGGTGCGATCTCAGCTCACTGCAACCTCCGGCTCCCAGTTTTGATTGATTCTCTGGCCTCAGTCCCCTGTGTGGTTGGGATAACAGGAATGCACCACCACGCCTGGCTAATTTTTTTGTTTGGTATTTTTAGTAGAGACGGGGTTTCACCATGTTGGCCAGGCTGTTCTAGAACTCCTGACCTCAGGTGATCCACTCACCTCGGCCTCCCAAAGTGCTGGGATTATAGGCCTGTGCCACTGCATCCAGACTAAAAAAATACTTTTAATTTTTATGGATGTATAATCGTTGTGCATATTTATGGGTACATGTGATATTTTGATACAAGTATATAATGTGTAATGACCAAATCAGGACATCACCTCAAGTATTTATTATTTCTTTGTGTTAGGAACTTTCCAATTCCATTCTTTTAGTTATTTTGAAATATACAATAAATTATTGTTAACTATAGCCACTCTATTATGCTACCAAACACTAAATCTTATTCCTTCTAACTGTACTTTTGTACCTATTAACCAACTCCTCTTTATTTCCCACACCCCACTACCCTTCCCAGAATCTGTTAACCATCATTCTACTCTCTCTCTTTGAGTTCAATTTTTTTAAAGCATCCACACATGAGCGAGAACATGTGATATTTGTCTTTCTGTGATTGATTTAAAAACACTTAACATAATGTCCTCTATTTCATCAATGTTTCTTCGAATGATAAGATTTCATTCTTTTTTATGGTTGAACAAGATTCCACTGTGTATCTGTAAACAACCCGTCAGATTTGGTATTTGCTGAGGTCTGCTTTGTGATTTATAGAGCCTCTAGCTGTGTCCTCACCTGGTGGAAGGGGCAAGACAGCTCTCTGGGGTCTCTTTTATAAGGACACTAATCCTATTCACAAGAGCTCCACCCTTGTGACCTACTCATCTCCCAAAAAGCCACACCTTTTAATATCATCACCTTCAAGTTAGAATTTCAACATGAATTCTGAGGAGGACACAAACATTCAGACCATAGCAATAATTTAGTTTAAAATATTATTTTCT
>NW_012109755.1:0-1244 GCF_000951045.1 Mandrillus leucophaeus | reverse complement strand
GACAGACTGGATTAAGAAAATGTGGCACATATACACCATGGAATACTATGCAGCCATAAAAAAGGATGAGTTTGTGTCCTTTGTAGGGACATGGATGAAGCTGGGAACCATTTTTCTGAGCAAACTATCACAAGGACAGAAAACCAAACACTGCAAGTTCTCACTCATAGGTGGGAATTGAACAATGAGAACCCTTGGACACAAGAAGGGGAACATCACACACCGGGGCCTGTTATAGGGTGGGAGGAGGTGGGGGGATAGCATTAGGATAAATACCTAATGTAAATGACAAGTTAGTGGGTGCAGCAAACCAACATGGCACATGTATACCTGTGTAACCTGCTTGTTGTGAACATGTACCCTAGAACTTAAAGTATAATTTAAAAAATACAAAATTAAAAACAAACAATCTCTGAGGTTCCAATTAACTGTAATTATTCATGTTTAAATTAGCCTTACCCTATGAGGTATCATTTTTCACTATTTTTAGCAGTATCCTCTATATTTACCTCCATGTCTGAATAATATGTTCATAATCCTATTTCTTGATCTGACAATTTTATACTTTATCTATTGACTTCCTGTTATAGCAAATAAGGATTTATTTAGTTTTTTGTACTTTTTCCCCTCCTCTCATCCTACCAGTAGAGTTATATCACAATATTTTGCTAAATCAATTACTCTGTTTATATTATTAATACTATGAAAATATTGTTCCCTGCAAAGCTAAATAAACCTATGCTTTTATACCTTTTATTATATACTTATTTTTTTCCTAAGATTAATAATTGCCTGGTTTGTTTATTGGTTCATTTTCTATGTATCTACTCTTAATTTTTAAATATGCTCCACTAAATCTGTTATATGCCCACTAATATAATTTTCAAGTATTCAAAACAGAGATATTTTGCCCATCTCATTTGGAAATCTGTGCCCTCACCTTTTCATCCATTTGCTGTGATTTGAACTGGTTATTTTCTGAAGTCAGCTATGCAGTTGACATTCTGGATCTTGCCCTTGACCTTTCTTCTCACACTATATCCAGGCAAATATGCTGCCTTTACCTTCAAAATGTATTTGGAGTCTGAGTCTGATCCCATCTTTTTTTTTTTTGAGATGGAGTCTCACTCTGTTGCCCAGGCTGGAATGCAGTGGTGCGATCTCGGCTCACTGCAACCTCTGCCTCCCAGGTTCAAGTGATTCTCCTGCCTCAGCCTCCCGAGTAGCTGGGATTACAGGCATGC
>NW_012109754.1:0-2926 GCF_000951045.1 Mandrillus leucophaeus | reverse complement strand
AGCCTGATCAACATGGAGAAACCCCATCTCTACTAAAAATACAAAAAGAAAAGAAAATAGACGTGGTGGCACATGCCTGTAATCCCAGCTACTTGAGAAGTTGAGGCAGGAGAATCACTTGAACCCAGGAGGTAGAGGTTGTGGTGAGCCAAGATTGCACCACTGCACTCCAGCCTGGGCAACAAGAGGTTAACTCCATCTGGGAGGGAAAAAGAAAGATGTCCTTAAAACTAAGCCAACCTAATAAATGCAGCTGTTTATCAAGCTATAGAATCAAATGTGGTAGATGCATATAATAGTATATTACTTGGCATAAAAAGGAATGATGTGACTGGACAAGGTGGCTCACATCTGTGATCCCAGCACTTTGGGAGGCTGAGGCAGGCAGATCCCTTGAACCCAGGAGTTTGAGACCAACCTGGGCAATGTAGCAAGACCCCATGTCTACAAAAATTGAAATCAACCAGGTGTGGGAGTGAGCACCTGTGGTCCCAGCTACTTGGGAGTCTGAGGCAGGAGGATTGCTTGAGTCCAGGGGGCTTTTGAGGCTGCAGTGAGCCATGATTGTGCCACTGTGCTCCAGCCTGGGTGATAAAACAAGACTGTGTCTTAAAAAATATATATACTAATACATGCTACAAGACGGATGGACCTTGAAGACACTAGGCTAAGTGAAGGAAACCATCACAAAAGGATACGTATTGAATGATTCCATTCATATAAAATGTCTAGAATCAGCAAATCCATTTAAATACTAAAAGTAGACTAGTGGTTGCCTAGGGCTGGGGTGAATGGGGGAAACCTAGAGGGTGAGGACTAAGGGCAGGGATTCTCTGAGGGTGATTAAAACGTTCTAAAATTGTAGTGATGGTTACAATCTGAATATTCTCAATCACGATTGCACACTTTCAATGGGTGAATTGTATGGTTTGTGAAATTTGTTTCCATAAATCTATCGCAAAACTCTGGAGAAGACAATAAGATACATCCATCTGAGGTCAGCATTGTACACATGATGACTCCAAAACCCAGAGACAGATTTGCCCAAGGGAGATCAGTCGAGAGAAAGTCTGATTTTTTTTTCCATACTGAGACGTCATCTTTGTGTTAGATCTTTTTTCTTTTTCTATTTCTTTCCTTCTCTGCCCCCCCACCCCCACCCACACACACACAGTCTCACTCTGTCACTCAGGCTGGAGTGCAATGGTAGGATCTCAGCTCGCTGCAACCTCTGCCTCCCAGGTTCAAGCAATTCTCCTGTCTCAGCCTCCTGAGTAGCTGGGATTACAGACACCCGCCTCCACGCCCAGCTAATATTTGTATTTTTAGTAGACAGGGTTTTGCCATGTTGGCCAGGCTGGTCTCGAACTCCTGACCTCAGGTGATACACCCACTTCGGCCTCCCAAAGTGCTGAGATTACAGGTTTGAGCTACTGCGCCTGGCCTAGATCTTATAAATTCTATATAACTTCAGATTCTTTCATCTCTTATATGACAAATCTATTTAGTCTAATAGATCAAATGTATTATGATGCTCACAACATAGCTCCTAATGGAAATCCACCCCCACAAGGAAAGCTGTTCCTCCCCTAGTGGCTTATTTTTTGTTTTGCTTTTTTTTTTGGATGGAGTCTCGCTCTTTCACCCAGGTCGGAGTACAGTGGTGCGATCTCGGCTCACTGCAAGCTCCCTTTCCCAGGTTCACGCCATTCTCCTGCCTCAGCCTCCCAAGCAGCTGGGACCACAGGCACCTGCCACCACGCCTGACTAATTTTTTTGTATTTTTAGTGAGGGGGGGTGGTTCACCGTGTTAGCCAGGATGGTCTCGATCTCCTGACCTCGTGATCTACCCACCTTGGCCTCCCAAAGTGCTGGGATTACAGGCGTGAGCCACCGCGCCCGACCTTTCTTTTTCTTTCCAGATAACTAGATGCCGGTTTACATATCATGAAATCTTAAGAATACAGTTCAAGAATTTGTAAACGTGAAACGATCACTACAGTCCAGTCTTAGGACTTTTCTATCACCCAAAAAAACATCCTTCAGGAAAGACAAAAGAACAAGGTGGAGAAAATGGTCCTGTTTTATTTTTGCATAATTTGGAATGATCTTAAAATTACTTTCCCTGAACCTGTTACTGTAGTGAATGACACTTACAGATTTCTTTCTAGTGTTAAATCATTCTTGCTTTCCTGGAATACATGTGACATAAGCAGCATTACTTACCTTTTGATACACTTCTGGACACAGTTTGCTGATAAATCACTTCGAATTTGGCATCTTTGTTTGAGTGAACCGGTCTGTAATCTCTTCATATACTTTGCTTGCTTTTTTAAAGTTGAGAGAAAACTCACATATCATAAAATTCATCCTGATACAATTCAGTGTTTTATGTATTAACAAAGTTGTGCCATGATCACTGCTATCTAATTTCGGGAAATTTTCATCACCCCAGAAAACCACATACCTATTAGCCGTCATCCCCCTACACCCAAGCCCTGGAAATCAGCCATCTACTTGGTGTCTGTGATTTTTGCCTTTTCTGGACCTTCCATATAAATGAAACCGGATGCTTTGTTGTATTTTGAGCCTGGCTTCCTTCATTTAACATAATCTTAAAGATTTGTCAATATCATAGCCTGTTTCAGGACTTCATAACTTTTTATGGCTAAACAGTATTCCAGCTGGGCATGGTGGCTCATGCCTGTAATTCCAGCACTTTGGGAGGCCGAGGCGGGCAGATCACGAGATCAGGAGATGGAGACCATCCTGGCTAACACAGTGAAACGCCATCTCTACTAAAAATACAAAAAATTAGCCGGGTGTGGGGGCAGGCGCCTGTAGTCCCAGCTATTCGGGAGACTGACGCAGGAGAATGGCGTGAACCCGGGACATGGAGCTTGTAGCGAACCCAGATCATGCCACT
>NW_012109753.1:0-1667 GCF_000951045.1 Mandrillus leucophaeus | reverse complement strand
TACATGAAAACTTCCATAGATTCTCAAAAGTCCACAATCATGATTTTTGAGAACTATTACCAAAAGGAAATTTCCTGGATCAGGCATGTAAGGAGCTTAGCCATTGCCACTCCATCCTAAGCAACAAGCAAAGAGCAGACCAAACTGAAAAATAAACAACACTTCTTAAATCCACTGGAGAAGCGTAGTCCCAGGGTAAACTGTTGCCCCCAGAATTGGAGAGAAAGGCAAATACAGAGCACCACAACTGACTGCAACAAAAACTCCTAAGCGGGGAAACCAGTGCCCAGGCAGGAAAATGTGAACTGTAATGTCAAATTGCTGGAGGCTCAGTGTAGACAAGTCAGAGAGTTAAAAACTTCAGGGGAATTCAGTCACAGAAGGGTCCTCACACTTTTGTGAATTTTAACTCCAGGAGCTCAACCAGGTCCTTCCGGTGAATATTTGAGAAAAATCTCCTTATGCTCCTGGCAGAGGAACAGGGAATGAGCAATTTTGAAATACATGAGAGCATTCTTTTCTTAGCAAGGCCCGATCTGAGGGGAAGCCATTTTACCAGAGCAGGATCTGCTGGAATTTTTTTAGGTCTTGTCCTAACTAGGGGAGGAAAAATATCCACCGCCATCAAACTCTAGCCTTTCATGTGGAGAATGGGAAATAACAAACTCCAATCCTCTCTGGGCTTCCTGTCCCACCTAAGGTGCGAAGGATTGAGAAACAAGTATGAAGTTTACCATCAGAGGGTACAGGTCTACAAAAGACTGAGACCTAATCACGGGACTGCAGAATGCTTCTTCTCCCCTCAAACCTTACCATTGCGTTAATGAGGGCTTATTTACCGTAGTTTCTTTTACCCAGTAAAAAAGGTTCACCTTACAACAAAAATATTATAAGGCACACTGATATGCCAAAAAAACCCCACATAATTTGAAGAGACTGAACAAACCTGTGAACCGGGTAAAATATAACAAGAATGTTCACTATATCAGACCAATTTTTTTTTTAAAGAAAAACCATCACTATGATGAATATGCTGAAAGCAGTAAAGGAAAAAGTAAACGGCAAAGTAACAGATAGATTATGTAAGCAAAGAGATGGACATCTTTAGAAATATTCAAAAGGAAATACTAGAGATGGGAAACATTACAATGGAAATGAATAATGACTTTGGAAGGATCCATAGTAAGCTGGACACAGTGGAAGAAAGAGCATCTGTGCTTGAGAATATTACAACAGACACCTCAAAAAGTATATATATAAAAAAAAACAAAACAGAAACTAAGAAAAAAACCCAAAAACAAACAACAGAACTGATATCCAAGAACAGTGAGACAACTAAAAAACATATAACTTACAAAAAATAAAAATAAAAGAATAAGAAAGCAAGAAAGAAAAGCAATATTTAATGCTTGGACACACTGTCTCACATCTGTAATTCCATCATTTTGGGAGGCCAAGGAGGGAGAGTTTCTTGAAATCAGGATTTCAAGACCAGCCTGGGCAATATAGCAAGACCTCATCTCTAAGAACAAAATAAAAAAATATATATTTTAAGCAGTAATGACTGAGAATCTCCTTAATTTAATGTCAGACACCAAACCACAGACCCAGGAAGCTCACAGAATGGCAAAAGGGATAAATACTACCCCCAAAATTAAAGGAAAAAA
>NW_012109752.1:599042-610924 GCF_000951045.1 Mandrillus leucophaeus | reverse complement strand
GGAGGTTGCAGTGAGCTGAGACCGCACCACTGCACTCCAGCCTGGGCAACAAGAGCAAAACTCCATCTCAAATAAAAAAAAAAAAAAAATTTTTAAAGTAAATAAATAAAAATAATAATCCTAAGTGTGGCCCAGGCACAGTGGCTCACACCTGTAATCCCAGCATTTGGGGAGGCTGAGGTGGAAAGATCACTTGAGCCCAGGAGTTTGAGACCAGCCTGGACAATATAGCAAGACCCCATCTTTACAAAATATTTTTAAAATTAGCTAGGTGTGGTGGCATGCACCTGTAGTCCCAGCTATTTGGGAGGCTGAGGTGGGAGGATCATTTGAGCCCAGGAGGTCAGGGCTGCAGTGAACCACAATTGCATCACTGCACTCCAGCCTGGGCAACAGAGTGAGACCCTATCTAAAAAAGATTTTAAAAAAAAAAAAAGTGACACTCTGGCTCTGTCACAGCTCTGGTTCCAACCTGAGCTGGAAGATGCTGACCATAGAAGTCACCCCTCCCACCAGAGGATACAGGTCAAAGGACAAGGCAGAGCAGGGGGCACTGCCCTCCACATGAGCAGGTGCATCCACTCCCATGCACACACATGCAGAGGCACTCGCACATACACCTTAGGCCCATCCGTAGTGTTGTCCCCACAGTGGAAGAAACTCGGCCTTTTTTTTTTCTGTCACCCAGGCTGGAGTACAGTGGCCCAATCTCTGTTCACTGCAACCTCTGCCTCCTGGGTTCAAGCAATTCTCCTGCCTCAGCCTCCCAAGTAGCTGGGACTACAGGTGCCGGTCACTATGCTCGGATAATTTTTTTTTTTCTTTTGAGACGGAATCTTGCTCTGTCGCCCAGGCTGGAATGCAGTGGCGTGATCTCGGCTCACTGTGACTCTCCTGCCTCAGCCTCCTGAGTAGCTAGGACTACAGGTGTGAACTACCACATCCAGCTAATTTTTTGCATTTTTAATAGAGATGGGGTTTCACCATGTTGGCCAGGCTGGTCTCGAACTCCTGACCTCAAGCAATCTGCCCACCTTGGCCTCCCAAAGTGCTGGGATTACAGGCGTGAGTCACCACACCCGGCCTCACCCAGCTAATTTTTGTATTTTTAGTAGAGATAAGTTTTCACCATGTTGACCAAGCTGGTCTCGACTCCTGATCTTAAGTGATCCACCTGCCTCAGCCTCCCAAAGTGCTGGGATTACAGGCATGAGCCACTATGCCTGGCCTTTTTTTTTTTTTTTTTTTTTTTTTGACACGGAGTTTTGCTCTGTCACCCAGGCTGGAATGCAGTGGCCCCATCTCTGTTCACTGCAACCTCCGCCTCCCAGGTTCAAGGGATTCTCCTGCCTCAGCCTCCAGAGTGGCTGGGATTACAGGCATGCACCACCATGCCCAGCTAATTTTTTGTATTTTTAGTAGAGACAGGGTTTTCCCATGTTGCCCAGGATGGTCTAAAATTCCTGAGCTCAGGCAATCCACCCACCTCAGCCTCCCGAAGTGCTAGGATTACAGGTGTGAGCCACCGCGCCCAGCTGAAGCTCAGTCTTTATTCCTGATGAGGAAGAACCCAGAAAGAGGGTCTCTTCTCTCCCTTTCACCGTATGCCTCACTTCTCACATTCACACAGACACACACACTCTCACACACAAATACACACACATTGTGCACATGCTCCCACACGTGGCACAGCAAAGAGAAAGACTAAAGAAGAAGGTAGGTGGAAGGCAGAGTGTGTGCCCAGAGGGCAGTTCCTAGGGTGGGGGTATCAGGGTGCCCAGGGCATGGAGTGGGCAGGAGCCTTCATGGCTTCCTCTCTTCCCTAGCCAGCGACCAAAGGTCAGCCCAGGCAGCTCATCCACGTGCGGTCCACCCACCCTGCCTGGTCAGGTCATGTGAGACCAGGACCGAAGCCTCATCAACACTCCATTGTCTTCCAGAGCCCAGCCTTATGCTAAACCTAACAAAAGCCCCTTCCAGCCCAGGGCTGGTTGGTGGCCCTCCAGAACCTTTGGTTCCCTCCTGAGGGATCCTCTGCAGGGGTCTCACAGCCCCTGCCTTGAGGAAAAGCTGGGTGATGTTCAGCCAGATCCCAACCTTCTCTGGGACTTTACATCCCCTTCCGAGAAATGGGGAGGAGCTGGCCTTCCATTTGCACAGAGAAAGCCTAGGGTGAGGAGTGGGGAGCAGGGGAAGAAGGACCCTCTTTCTCATGTTCCCGCTGGGGGCACATACCCCATCCCATGCCACCTCCTTGCCCATTCTCCAGATGCTCAGCAGGGAAGGAGAGAACAGCAGAGGGCCAAAGCGCGGCCCTGAAGGTCATCTTGCACGTCAGCACTGGGGCGGCCCCAGAACCCCTTGCGCCCTGGCTCCCCGCCTGGTCCACAACACAGGCTCCATTGACTCCTGTGCGCCCTCCTTCCCAAGATGCACACAAAGCCGTGGGCTCGTGGTTACTGCCCACGGGCCCCTGAGCCCCACAGGACCCACCCAGGGAAGGAGGCCAGAGCTGGCTGGCTGGCCGCAGCTCCCAAGGGGCTGGCAGGAGGGAAGGATCGTGTACCTACGCAAGAATCTCCTGGTTCTGGGCAGAAAGCCCTCATAGCCGACCTCTAGGCCCTGTTCTACCCAGGCTGGAATGGAGTCAAAGACCTTGGGGACCCAGCTGGGACAGATTCTCTGCCAGTGCCACCTCTACCCACCCTTCATCCTGTTTACATCTTGCAAAATCAAGGACACCCACCCTTGCCACTGAGACTAAACCTGGAGCAAAGCCACCCTGGCCCACCCTCTGTCTCCCACAGGGGAAGTCAGGTGGGGAAAGATGCTTGTGTCTGGGGGAGGGGGACTGGAGGAAAGCCGGGGCTGAGAAGCTCCAGCCCCTCTGGGGGCTTCAGTTAGGGGAGGGCTGCCCCAGCAGGATGACAGAGAGATGATTAAACCCACAGAGAAGATTGATAAGGGAGCTAAACAGCTGCAACTCTGCAAGGTAGGCTGGGACAAATCTCATCTTGTCCTGGCGGCACTCAAAGCACTGGGGGGCTGGGCCAGCCTGGCTGAGCTCATGACCTACACAATCTCCAGAGCAGGAATGGGGGCAGGGGTGGTAGGCTGCTCCCACCTTCCTCCTCAGGGCCCAGCCCCCATTCCTGCCGCCTCAGAGCTCCCTCCCTGCACACCACCATTGGCACCTAGGCAGCGTGCCCCTCCTCCCCGGTGCCCCTTCACCCACAGCACCTCCGTCTCAGCTCTCACTCTCGGTATTATTAGATGTGATTTACAGCGGAAACGCTGAGTCAGACAAAGCAAGACTTCCCCAGACAGAGGCAGTGGGAGAAGAGAGGAAGAGTCCAGGGCAGCTGGCCTCCCTGGGCAGGGTCCTCAAAGGGAGTGAGGAGATGGGGACAGGAGTCCCCAGCTTCCAAGATGAGTGGGAAGTTTGCCCCTCCTGTTTCTCCTTTCTGTCCTGGGCCCAGGATCCTCATCTGGGACTCCTGGATATTCAGACCCCTTTTCTGACTCCCAAGCAGCCTCTCAGCCTGTCCTGCCAGCCCCTGTCTCTTCCTTGGCAAGTTTGAGAAAAACAGCCCAGGGATCCTGGAGCCTGGAAACAAGGTGTTTCTGCTGGACCCTGTTTCCTCACACCAAGGCCCCCATTCAGAAGGCAGCCGCTGACTCCCAGAGATGAGAGGCAGGAAAAGTGCATGGCTGGGGTCCCAGTCCCCTGCTCTACAAACAGAAACACGGGCAGTGTGTGCTCCTGGGGCGTCCAAGGGCCCTAGAACCGGTGGAGAGCACACATTTCTGCTTCTACCGTGTGCGGAAGAGCACAGTGGGCAGGTCCGTCTCTGCTCCCTGGGTCTCTGACTCCCTGGCAGGGAGGAACTGGGCATTGTTGCCAAAAATAAACGTTCCCTCTCCCGCTCCCTGGCTCCCGGCTCCCGCTCATTAGGATGCGTGGCGTTTGGCTGCGGTCCCACACCTTGCAGCTCATTATAAATATGCAGTCGCTGCTGGCGCTACCCCAATCATCTCTGCAATCAGAGCTTTTAATTAGGTTAATTAAATTGTATCAAATCTCGCAGGGACGCAGTTCACTGATGCTGATGAGGCAGCCAAAACAGACCCCAGCTCCTCCGCTAATGAAGGCCGCTGCCTGCCTGAGCCATGAGGGAGCAGGAGCGCATAATAAACGGGCGCGTCCTCTGGGAGGAGCTGCTGCCCAGGCCCTGAGCTCTGGGGACCTGGCAGGGGATCTGCATCAATTGGTCCAGGCTCCAGCTGCAGCAGAGGCTCCCACCCCAGGAGCCGGCCCCTTGACACGAGAACTAACCAGGGCAGCTTCAGGAGCCCAGGCGCTGACAGCCTGCCACCCTTACATGGCAAATTTGAGGGGGCCCCCAAGATCCACTGACCCTCGGGCTCCTCTTTACTTCTCCCCCAGAATGGCCCAATAAGGCCAGGGCTCCCCCTCCTACACACCTACACACACACACACCGGCAGTTAGCCCTGTCACTGCCCCCGGATTGTCTTATTAGCCAGAGTGGCCAGGCTGAGACTAGAAAGCCCATCCTGCCACTGCCGGCCTAGTCTCCATCTGCTATGGAGACCATCTGCCCCTGGCAGGGGGCGGAGGTGGTCCACAATGCTACCAGCCAGCCAGAGGAGGGGGTGCTGCCCCCTAGGCTCCATGTGCCAGATGGACCTTCTATATTTTACCTACCACTCCACCTCAAGAGCCCTCTGCTAGGGAGGGACACCTGTCCCAGACCTCCTGGGATCAAATTAGCTAGGGAGGGGAGATGGACCCTTCCTTCCCTGGTCCCTCGCCACCCTGAGCTCACTGTCCCATGCCCTGGCAATCCACCTCTGAGCACTGGAGACCACAGGCTTCACAGCTGGAGGGCCCTGCAAAGGTCCTCCCCTGTCTGTAAGCAGGAAGGCAGGTGCTGCCACCTCCAAAGGGGCTGTCCCCAACACTCCACTCAGCCTGGCTCCACCCCCTCCCCTTAACCCCTCCGTCACTGGTCTCAGTGTCTCTGAGCAGATGAGGAGAGGGATGGGGAAATTTTCAGTGCTCTCGGGACAAGTTGTTTCTGCTATAGAAGCTGGTTTTTTTTGGTTTGGAAAGGTGTTTTTTTTTTTCTTTTTTCCACCCAGTAATGTGAAAACATGAAACCCGAAACCAACCCCCTACATTTGTCACCTCTGAGAGAAGCCTTTGGGGTAACTGGGAGAAAGCTGTAAATGAGTCAGGCTGATTCAGGGCAGGGGGGGCCGCCCAGCTGCCTGGGGCACCACAGTTTCATTAACCCGATCTGAGCATGGCCGTCAGGTGACAGATGCGGGGAGGGGAAAGGGCTTCCTTCCCATCCTCTGCTTACCCCCAAACACAGCAGTTCCCTTGACACATTCCTCTTGCCTAGAAAAAGCTGGGTCCTTAGCTCCGTTCTGGACGAGCCTTTCCTACCACCATGCAGGAGCACAGGGTTGGACTGTGCAACCACCCCAGCCCCCAAGCAGTTTGTTCCCTTTGTATCAAGCGAAGCAGACAAGACGAACAGGGAGAGCTAGGTGTACGCTTCACCTAGGAGAAGTAGATTGGACAAGACTTCCTAAATGTGATGATGATGGATCCAGGAATAGGGAGCTGGGAGATTCCTTACAGGGAGCCTGAGAAGCAGCGGAGACGGTCTTCCCTCTGGCCAGAGCAGTTTAGGAAGAACAGGCAGAAGCATGAACTAGGCAGCCTCCTCTACACTCCAACCTCTCAGCAGTAGGCTTGGGAAGGGATGCTCTGCCTCCCTTTGTTTCACAGTTTCTCTCTGATCCTTCCCTGCACTTTTTGCTGAGACAGATCTATGGAGCCCTAGTTGGGTACAGAGAGCGCACCCTCTGACCCAGGGAGGCAGCTGCACAAGCCCAAGAGGCCTGCCAGCTCCGCCTCAAGACAGTACTTCAGGTCCGCCCCCAATTCCTCCACTCACCTGCAGCTTTGAGCCAAGACTCCCACCCACGGTTCAGCCCGCCCTTCCCCAACACCCTGCACATAAGGCTCCAGGAACTGGCATGCTGGGAGAACTTGAAGGGGGAGCCCAGCACCACACACCCACTTGCCTCACTGTTTCAAGTCCCAACAGGCCCTGGCCTCACCGGCCTCCACAGGTAGGCAGAGCGAGTCTGTATCTGTTGGCTGCCTTCCCCGCTGGAGGACGTGCAGCTCTAACTGCTCAGTGCCCCACAGTCAGGAGCATGGGGGAAGAGGACAGTGAGCGATAAACAGATGATTAAAGCTGTACAGAGGGAGACCCCTCCCAGGTCTGGGTGGAACCACCCTATGGGAAACTTGGGGCTCTGTGACGGAGACCTCCCTACATGGTCCTCACTAGAAACAGGAAGGAAAAGTACCTTCCTGCCCAGTCTTCCTCCTGGGGCCACACTCATCTCAAACTCAGGGTGAGAAAATCCCATTTCTTCATGGGCGCTCGCCCCCCGGCATTAAATTCAATAAGCAAACACATTCAAGTACCTCCGTATAAGGACACTTCTGAAAGAAGCCAAGTGTGTTGGGTGGGTGGACACCAAGTCCCTGAGAAGGAATCCCAGCAAAGAGGCAGCAGCTCCACCTGCTGGGCCCTTTTCCACCCTGGCACCAGGAAGCAGTTAGAAATCAGAAAAAGATTGGCTGGGAGCAGTGGCTCATGCCTGTAATCCCAGAACTTTGAGAGGCCTAGGAGGGGTGGATCACCTGAGATCAGGCTTCCAAGACCAGCCTGGCCAACATTGCGAAACCCCATCTCTGTGCCTGTAGTCCCAGCTACTAGAGAGGCTGAGGCAAGAGAATCGCTTGAACTCAGGAGGCAGAGGTTGCAGTGAACCAAGATCACGCCACTGCACTCCAGCCTAGGTGACAGAGCGAGACTCCATCTCAAAGAAAAAGATGAACATATTCAAGAATAAAGCTAGGGCTTGACACTCTCCCACTTTGGTGGGAAGGGCCCAAGAATGTGGCAACAGACTAAGACTGAGCCAGGCTCACTGAACTCTCTGTTGGACAGAGCTGCAGGGTCCACATCACCATAGAGCTGCTATTTGGAGACTTGGTTTGTACAAGAGACCTGAGCCAAACAAGTCCTGACTCAGAAAAGCCCTCCAGCTCCATAGGCTGCCCACAGCCCCCTTGGCACAGCTAGAGCAGTATGCCACCAACAGCCCAAATCACCCCTAGGCCAAGAAGGGTGGATCCTAAGCAAACAATACTCTTCCCTCCCCAACAAGTCTGGGGTCCCACTGAGCACGAAAGCAGCAAAGCCCTGGCCGATTCTCAGAATCCATGGGGCTGGGGCCTGTCTTTGCTCAGTCACAGGGACAGCCAATCTCTTTGCTTAAAATCCTTGAGCCTTGGAGACAGCACTCAGTACAACAGCAACTCAGAACACCCAGCTCCCCTTACAGCATTCCGATTACCTTCAGCCTGGAACTCACAGTACACCAAAAGGATGGACTTTCCTGCTCCGTTTGGCCTGGGAGCGCACCTCTTCAAGTGTCACTGTGCTCCTGTGCCAGAGGGTGTGTAGGTATGCCTGTACCTGTTTATGAGGCCTGGGTTATATGTGCCTTGTGCATCTGTGAACATGAGATTCCATGAGGCGAGCCTACCTTCATGTGGGTGTATGGTTTGTGAGGAGGCATTTAGGTCTATTCCCCGTCCTCTCCCCCACTTTCCCACCCAGCAGGGGCAAAAGACGGAGTAGCAGCATCCAGCTGCTTGACCCCCGGATCAGACTGCTGCTTAGTCTGCTCACTCCCCTGTCCAGTATCACCATGATGAGCCCCTTCCCTGGTTTCATCCTCAAGTCTCTCAAACTGTCAGCACTGACTGAGCTCAGCACGTCCCCAGAAGGGAGTGCACACACACAATGGGAAGGACTTCCTTCCTGAAGGCAAAACCTACTGGCTTCTGTTTCCTGGCCCTTCCTGTTTTCCAAGGCCCCTGATGTAAATTCCACTGGGTACACCCTGAGGAAACAGGCTTCCAGTCTAGGCTTGTACAGGAACCTCACAATCACGGGCACTTATTAACAAATTTCTTTTAAAGCCTTAAAATCCACACATGGCTGTTCTCCCTCCATGGGGTAAGGGCTGAGCAAGCCCCCCAGAACCCCGGTCCCTGTTCTCCCATGTTTGCTCTAAGCATGTTCAGTCCTGTCCTTGGCCTTGGCCTATAATCCTGACATGAGCAAACAAAGGAAGAAGAGAACCAGGGAAGAGAAAGAAGCTGGCTAACACACCCAGGGGTCCATATTCCCAGAGTGAAGGTCTGCACCAAGCTATTCTGGCCTTGGAATTGTGAGTTGACATGGAGTGCAGAGGGCAGAGACACAGCCAGGCCTATTCTGATTTGGGCTTCATCAATAAAGAAGAGGTGCTCCCGTAGGTTCCTTGTTCCAAGAGTTTCTATCTGCAGCTTTAAGTGAGAGAAAAAAATTCCTCCTTGGATAATTTATGAAGCCACCTGAATAGCTAATAAAAGAAGAATGAGTGACGGTAAAATCAGTCTATCCACTAGATAAAACACTATGCAATCATTAAAAATAACGTCTATTTTAATGTTTACTCTAGCATGTATTACTGTAAAAATTTTTGTGATGTAACAAACTGGGAAAGAGCTAATGATTTAATTAAAAAGTAGGACATCAAGTTGTTTACTGTAAGTACAAAACACAAAAACATGGACAAAAAGTGATGCGTTTTACAAAATGGAGAAAATCAACTAGACTACTCACAGTAATTGTCCACCTCCACAGCTCTAGCTCCTAGCACAGTTAACTATGCAATAAATATTTGTTACTATTGAATAAGCACTGGGATTAGGAATCAATTAATCTATTTTCCAAATCTGCTGTAATGAGATCCTATGTTTCATAATAAAAAAAATTTTGGGCTGGGTATAGTGGCTCAACCCTGCAATACCAGCCCGTTGGGAGACCAAGGTGGGAGTATCACTTGAGCCCAGGAGTTCAAAACCAGCCTGGCCAACATGGCAAAACCTGGTCTCTGCATAAAATTTAAACGTTACTCAGACATGGTGGCACACGTCTGTAGTACTAGCTACTCAAGAGGCTGAGGCAGGAAGATCACTTGAGCCCAGGAGTTCAAAGTTACAGTGAGCCATGATCACACACTGCACTTCCAGCCTGGCAACAAAGACCCTATGTCAAAGGAAAAAAAAAATTATGTATATAAAAATAAGACTAATTTCACAAACCAAAAACAATTACAGAAGAGAGGGAGATTTAATGTTGTCCATAGAAAGACATTAAATGTCAGACTGACAATTTAGTTATGGTTACAAACCATGCCATTTGGACTAATGGAATTTGAAGTTACTAGAAAAAGACAACAGATTTTAGATGCAGAATGACGAGGCTTATCTATAACATGTCAACGTTTTCGACGACTCTGAAATTTATAAATAGCTGGCGAGTTCACCGTTTCTTTCTTCACCTTCACTTTCTGAGTTTTATCCTACAAAAGAGTAAAAAGGTAATCAGTAAAGAGAAGGAAATGGTTTTGTAAAATCGAAAGGTTAATAAACTACCTATTAGCAGCCCTTTTCAAAGTTGAGAACACACAAAGCCCTACTGCCCAAGGCATCCACTGTAGGCAATGAATTAACTTCTCCCCTAGGCATCTAGAAAGTACTAGCTGTGTACAGTCCTGGGAAAATTGAAAAGAAAGGTGTTCAAGTATTTGTTTCATTTAAAATTATAATTTTAATTCTCTCACGGAACCCCAGTTGAGAAAGGCTAACCTAAATGATCTACAAAGCTAAAGAATTTGACATTTAGAGGAACGATAAGAATATGAAAGAGGCATCTTATATTCCTCAGCTCTGCTATTTAACTACACAATGTTGTCTATTTTTAAACACCAATGAGTGACATGCACTGTTTTGTTAACCTGTTTAAATGTTACGGGAGCTGCTCATAAGCTATAAAGTTCATATGCTACCCGATCCTACCCTTTGCTGTTCCAAAGCACTGACTAATAACCCCCTTATTACCTTCTTAATCAAGGCACATTTCAACACTGTCAGAGTAACAGACACTGGCTCAAACCACTGCCCCTGAGGAGCAGACATTTTCACTGGGGTTGATTTACACACAGCTGAAATCCAGTCTGAGTTAAGACCTTTACAAGAAAGAAAAGGAAAAAAAAAAAAAAGGCCTAAGGCTCTCTCTCCTCACCATAAGATCTTTGCGTGTTTGAATTTTCTGAGCAATAACGAACAATTTCTTCTCTCGTTCAATCCGCTGTGTCAGGCAGTTATATTGCTTTTGCCTTTCTTTAGCTATTCGCTGGAGAAGAAACACACACATTCTCAGTGAACAATGAACAGGACAAAAATGAGTAAGAAACTGTTTCTTAATCCATTTAAGCCAACTGCATAGTTCATCAACTCCCTCCTTTCGCCAGAATCAACATAATATGGTAACAATAAAGTTACCCGTTTTAGGAACATCACATTCTGCAGCTGAAAGGAACCCTGGGCCAGATGTAGTGGCTCACGCCCATAATCCCAGCACTTTGGGAGGCTGAGGAGGCAGGGTCACTTGAGCCCAGGAGTTCAAGACCAGCGTAGGCAACATAACGAGACTCTCTCAAAAAAAAAAAAAAAATTAAAAAAGGAACCCTGTAGACTATCTTATCAAAACCCGTCATTTACAAATGCAGAAAAATGAGGCCCAGAGAAGAAGTAAGTGGTCCAAGGACACATGGCTCACCTGGAGCAGAGTCAGGACTGTCCCCCTCTCACAAATCCCAGGAATCTTTCCACTACTACACTAAGCTGCTTCCACCTTTGTGTGAGTGCCACAGTCACCTGAGATGATAGCAGGAATGAATCAGTGTTGGCAACCCTACACAAAGCGAATGGAGAGCAACAGAAGAGTCTGCAACAGAAGGTCCCCAGGCAGTGTGCTGGTGCCTAAAAATCCTACCACTCAGAAAGCAGAATAATTTTTTCAGCAGAAGCTGACCAGAGAATTCTCACTGCTAATGACTCCTCAAAGATCAGTGGGGTCCTTAGGTTTTGGGAAATCATCAACCTTAGAGAAATTGATGAAAGCTTTGGGATCTTTCTTCTTTTTTTTTTTTTTTTTGAGGCAGAGTCTTGCTCTATCACCCAGGCTGGAATGCAATGGCACGATCTCAGCTCGCTACAACCTCCGCCTCCTGGGTTCAAGCAATTATCCTGCCTCAGCCTCCCTAGTAGATGGGATTACAGGCGCCCACCACCATGCCTGGCTAATTTTTGTATTTTTAGTAGAGACAGGGTTTCACCATGTTGGCCAGACTAGTCTCGAACTCCTGACCTCAAGCGATCCACCTACCTTGGCCTCCCAAAGTGCTGGGACTACAGGCATGAGCCACCACGCCCAGCCTGGCATCTTTCTTGAGATAAATGTACATACACGTTTGTAAAAGGTTGTGCAAGCACATACCTATCTGCACAAAATACCAGTGAGAAAGGGGGGTTTTCACAGACCTCCTAAAGCTCACTCATGGGTTGTCTACCCACTCCAAGTTACAGACAAAATATCCTTGCAATCCACCCACCAGCAGTGTCTTAATAAAAATAATTTTGCAGTAAACAAAACAGAAAGAAACAACACTACTAGACAAAAATGGCAAAAATCTAAACCTCCCTAACTTCTCAAAAGCTATGCTGATGAACTATTCTACATGGAAATTTGGAATACTAATCTCTCTAGGGACTACCACAACTCTTGAGAAGTGTCAGTGACATGGCTAATTGAAAGTACACCTGCCGGGCGCGGTGGCTCAAGCCTGTAATCCCAGCACTTTGGGAGGC
>NW_012109752.1:595711-597112 GCF_000951045.1 Mandrillus leucophaeus | reverse complement strand
AGGTGGAGCTTGCAGTGAGCTGAGATCCGGCCACTGCACTCCAGCCTGGGCGACAGAGCAAGACTCCGTCTCAAAAAAAAAAAACAAAAAAAAAAACAGGTTCAGTATTAAAGTTCCAAATCCTTTAATCTTCAGTAATTCCTTTCTCTGCATTTTCAAAACACTGGCATTTGTTACAAGTATAAAAGCACAAAGTGCAGGGTCAGAATTGGGATTCAAACTCAGGTTAAAGGCCAGAACCTAAGCTTCTGACCACTATACCACACATCTTCTGATCATAGAAATCAGAGAGCCCTTCTCCACTTCCATCCCATCATCAAATCCTCCTACAAATCCACTTTTGTAAGGGAACTCATGAGTTTTCCATAAATAATTATCTGAGACCAGCCACAGTGGCTCACGCCTGTAATCCCAACACTTCAGGAGGCCAAGGCAGGTGGATCAACTGAGGTCAGGAGTTAAAGACCAGCCTGGCCAACATGGCGAAACCCCATCTCTATAAAAAATACAAAAATTAGCTGGGTGTGGTGGTGCACACCTATAGTCCCAGTTACTGGGGAGGCTGAGGCATGAGAATTGCTTGAACCCAGGAGGCGGAGTTGCAGTGAGCCAAGATCGCACCAATGCATTCCAGCCTGGGAGACAGTCAGACTCTGACTAAAAAATAAAGTAAAATAAATTTAAAAATTCTTTTAAATGCAGTGGCAAAAAAAAAAAAACCCCCCCAAAAAAAAAACCACCTAGATTCCCCTAAACTCACATGTGAAGAACAACAGATAAAATTACCTTAAGTCCAGTCTGATTGGTAACTCCTTTCACTTTTTCTTTCTGCAAGGTCTCTATCCTGGGCCTATTAAAGACTCTGTCGACTAGCTCCGGGGCTGTTTGCAGGTGAGTTGCAACGTCAAACTGTTCAACTAAAATTCAAGACAATCCTTAAGGCACTGTCTGTTTCTAACACCAAACGACACAGACTGGCATGGTAGACTGTCCCAGAAACCTTCAAACATTTCATACCTTCCTTTTTGGTGTCAAAAAAGAACACATGCTTGTTCTGTTGCTTCCCCTGGAAATCCAGCAGATGGAGCTCTGATTTTAGTCTTTCAATTTTCTAGAACACAAAATATGGTCTCACTTTATATTAGATTCTTCTGGGGTACCAAAAAAAAAAAACTGCAAAAGTTTAAACCATTTCACATCATTATTGCCAGCCAGCAAAGAACTTGCTTTATTCTTTTAAAGGAAAGGATCCCAACACATATCAGGTACTGGGCACTTCCCAGGATGCACTTAATCCTTGTTAACAGGCCGGGCGCGGTGGCTCACGCCTGTAATCCCAGCGCTTTGGGAGGCCGAGGCGGGCGGATCACGAGGTCAGGAGATCGAGACCATCCTGGCTAA
>NW_012109752.1:590017-590875 GCF_000951045.1 Mandrillus leucophaeus | reverse complement strand
AAAAAAAAAAAAAAAAAGTACACCTAATTGACAAACAACAGGGTTATCACAAGAACACTCGTGAGCAAGCTCTTTGGCTGGAAGTGTTATCTACAGAGGGAAATATTACTGGGCCTCAGACTTCAACAATTCACGGATTCTAGCACAGTCTCACAGCAGTGGTTTCAGACAGCTTTTGTTTTCGCTTTATTGCACAGACTGTCAGATTTATGGGATTACCCAATATAGTCAAACTAATTAGGGGTATTTATATTACTAAAGCAAGTTTAGCTGCCTCTGAGCTAGAGAAAACTGCTGTGAAATTAAACATTGGAAGCAAAACTGATGCGGTGTAAATGATTCAAATCAAAACAGAACAGCTGTCTGCTTGAAACACATTGACAGCATTTTTTTTAATGAATCAGTCAGAAGAGTTCAACTCCAGAAGGCTTTGAGGAAAAGCATGTCTTCTGCACAACCTAGTTACAGTGACGGAAAGCACCATAAGGAAAAGCCAAAACAAAATTTTTGCTACAATACACAATATGAAAGACCTTTTGGGCAGGCATGGTGGCTCACGCCTGTAATCCCAACACTTCAGGAGGCCAAGGCAGAAGGAAACACTTGAGCTCAGGAGTTTAAGACCAGCCTGGGCAACTTAGCGAGATCCCGTTTCTACAAAAAAAAATTAAAAATTAGCTAGGCATGGTGGCACACACCTCCTGGTGTGTGTACCCAGTTGGCTGAGGCAGGACGATCGCTTAAGCCCAGAAGGTGGAGACTGCAGTGAGCCATAATCACACTATTGCACTCCAGCGTGGGTGACAGTGAGACCCTGTCTCAAAAAAAATAAAAATACACAAAGAGCTTTTGATGTGC
>NW_012109752.1:574737-588212 GCF_000951045.1 Mandrillus leucophaeus | reverse complement strand
AAAAAAAAAAAAAAAAAAAATCCTTGTAACAGTCCCCTGAGACAGAAATGAGGGAAGAGCCTCAGGGAGTTGAATTTGCCCATTGTCATGAGGCTAGTAATTGGCAGTGCCAGAACTCAAACCTAGGTCTGTCTCATTTCCAAACCTGAACTCTTTCCACTCTACCATGCTAACTATACTTCTAAATCATTATTACAATCAAGTGAGATTGTAAATGCCAGAAGAAATTAACAAATACCTTGAGATTGATATATTTAAGTTTCCTTTCTTAACCAATAAAACGAATCAGAACAAAGAATGAATTACCTTAGCTTCTGCAACCCTCTTCATTTCTATATATTTGACGTCCTGAGTTCTCATCAGCTTTAGTTGTTCTGGGGTTACTTCTTCCTTAGTCTCCTTAATAATATGTACTCCATCCTAAAATCCAAATTTAAAAGATATATTCCCTATTACATTAAAAATCATTAATAAGTTGTTGGCACAGTGCATGTGCCATCAATCTAGAACAAAGACAACCATAGGCCAAGTGTGGTCACTCACACCTGTAATCCCAGCACTTTGAGAGGTCAAGATGGGCAGATCACTTGAGGTCAGGAGTTCAAGATCAGCCTGACCAACATGGTGAAACCCTTTCTCTACTAAAAATACAAAAAATTAGCTGGGCACAGTAGTGTGTGCCTGTAGTTCCAGCTACTTGGGAGGCTGAGGCACGAGAATCACTTGAACCCAGGAGGCAGAGGTTGCAGGGAGCCGAGATCACACCACTGCACTCCAGCCTGGGCGACAGAGAGACTCCATCTCAAAACAAAACAAAACAAAACAAAACAAAACAAAAAACAAAGACAACGAAATGCTGTATGCTAACAGCAATCCTAGACACAGGCCCCTGAGGCACACGTTCAGTGTGGCACCTCCAGTCATCCATCCTAGAACAGCTCCAGGTGTAAGATAACCCAGAATCAAAGGCAGAAATGCACACTCCTCTGGAAGTAGAAGGTTTGCCTTGGACACTGACCAAGAGCACCTGGAGTAACCAGAGAAGGGTTAAATTAAGGCCAAGGATCCTTCCTCTCCATCTCCTCTCTGCCCTTATTTTCCAATGTGGGGAGCTCAAAACACCAACCAAGCCACTGGGCACCCACCTGGAGTTTAACCCGAGTCATTTTGTAGTAGAATTCATCTGGATTTTTTTCAAGAGCCTTCTTACGGAGAGCTCTGAGGTATTCCTGTTTTTTACGGTAGTCACTAAAAGACAGGTTAAATGAGGTTCATAGCAAAAAACAAAATGACAATTTTTAAAAACCAAAACCCACAATAAGCAAACTTTACAAGCATCTAAAAGGCCACACAGAGCGAAACTCAAAAAAGCCAAAGCAGTGACTGGATCTGATGGACACTCCACTGTCACTGAGCTGAGCTCACGCTTCGCAGGGTCCACAATCTAATCAACAGTTCCTACTCCAGTGGAATCTGAAATTAACTGTCCCCAGCCCACATATGTTTCAGTGCCATTTATATCATTACAGGGAAACACCAAACAAAGTACAAATTAAAAGTCCTTAGACAGGATATGGTGCAAGCTTGGGCACCAGATGATCACATATAACTCAGAAACTACACAGTACAGTATAGCACAATGACTAGAATCATGGACTCTGCAGCCAGACAGCATGCGTTCAAATCTGGACTTGACAACTTCTGGCTAAGTAACCTTGGATAAGTTATCAAACCATTCTGCATCCCAATTTCACTTGTAAAATGAATACGATAATAGTAACCTATCCCAGAAGGTTGTTGGGAGGGAAGAATCAGTGTAAAAATGGTAAAATATCCTAGAACACTGCCTGGCCCAATAACAACACTTAATTATCATTAGGCTTAAAATCTCTGGGACCTACAGAAACCCATTTAATCCATCACCACCATCTAGACCAGGGGCATAAGAAGGACCTCAGCTGGCCAGGCACGGTGGCTCAAGCCTGTAATCCCAGCACTTTGGGAGGCCGAGACGGGTGGATCACGAGGTCAGGAGATCAAAACCATCCTGGCTAACACAGTGAAACCCCGTCTCTACTAAAAATACAAAAACTTAGCCAGGCGTGGTGGCGGGCACCTGTAGTCCCAGCTACTAGGGAGGCTGAGGCAAATGGCGTAAACCCGAGAGGCAGAGCTTGCAGTGAGCTGAGATCCGGCCACTGCACTCCAGCCTGGGCAACAGAGCAAGACTCTATCTCAAAAAAAAAAAAAAAAAAGAAGGACCTCAGCTGACATGTATGGCTAACAAATAATTAAGAAGTATTTTGCAAATAAAGTGCTAATAGAGAAGAAGAATGGGGATAATTGTTTTATAAAATGCTTTCAGAGTTCATTATCACCCACGCGTGGTCTCATGAATCCATCTTTCACATCTCTTCATTCCACACCACACACATGGTATGTAAGAGACTCAACAAATGGAATTTCAGATTATATCTTGCACTTCAAGAAAACAAAGAGAAAAAAGATTCAGCTTTGGGCTCAAACACCAAGGCAGAGCCAAATCAAAGCCACTATGAGAAAATGATCTGGAACAACATAATACAAATAATTCACAATGCAACTACAGTTAAATAAATAATGATCTGCCTAAACAAAGAGAGAAATTTAGGGTCACAGAAAAAATTATCTGACAGGCTGCCAGAGCTTTGGCCATTTTATCAATGGCAGGAAATTATCCCCTGTTGGACACTCAGGCAATTCAGCTGCAGTGCAAGGAGGTTGTAAGCTTCTTGGCAGCGCCTCTACCAGAAAGACTGAACTCACTCTGCACGAAGTTTATAATCTTTCTTTTTCTCCAGCAAGCCCAGATGTTTTCGAAAGCCAGGCTAGAAGACAAAAGAAAAAACAACATTGTTTAGTTTCCTCCGCGAACACATATCCAAATCAACATGACACCTAACAGGCACAGGAGTCTCTGAAGCGCTCAGTAAATCCAGTCCTTGGAGCTAACCCATGACCCTGTCCCCTCCCCTCCCCACAACTGGGCTCTGCCCAAGGATGAGAGGGACCCTGCCAGCACCAGACAGGTCACAAGCACTGCTGTAGTAGGTTTCTTGGCCTATTAAGGACAGAGAGAGGCAACAATGACTCGGCACTAAGCAAGCAGTTGCCAGTTGTACTAAAATTACTACCAACTTAATCCAAGGGTTTATAAAATACTACAAAGGGAAAACATAGTAACAGGGAGGCAACTGTGGTAAGGGCGCTAAATTTAGAGTCTGGAGATGTGGGTTCAAATCCAAGTTTTACCTCTGAACAATCTGTGACCTTGGGCATGTCACTTAACTTCTCTGAACGGCTATTTCCTGACTGTAACATGAAAATAGTACCTGCTTCTCCGTGTTATCCTGAGGATTCAAGGAGCTCGTGTAAGTGGTAATGCCTGCACATGGCTTGACACATTGCAGCTATCCAGCATGAGTTTACTATCATTATTATACTTGTGGTACTAGGTATGAGACAAAAGTATGACAGAAAGTCCTTTCTCTGGCGTAGGCTTGGAGAGCACGGAAGGTATAAGGACTAAATCTTGGTATGATCTTTCTACATACTACTATTTGTTGAGCACTTAGTATATGTCAGGGTCTTGCAATGTGCTATGCTCGTTACACAATTTCATTTAATCCCCACAACAACCTTGTAAAGAAGGTGAAACAGGCACTATTGCTACCCCAGTTTTCCATAAAGAGAATGACGTTTAGAGAATGATATGCTCAAGAACACAGAACTAATAAGCAGCAGAGCCAAAACTAGAACCCATTCTCCCTGGGGCCATCACAGTAGACTGAGTCCTCTTCTGTTGCGAATACTGTTAACATTTTGGGAAATGCACACACTTCTCTAGTGTTGCAAACTTGTATAATAGGCTGGGTGCAGTGGCTCATGCTGTAATCCCAGCACTTTGGGAGGCCAAGGTGAGTGGGGCACCTGAGGTCAGGAGTTCAAGACAAGCCTGGCTAACCTGGTGAAACTCCGTCTCCACAAAAATACAACAATTAGCTGGGCATGATGGCGAGTGCCTATAATCCCAGCTATTCGGGAGGCTGAGGCGGGAGAATTGCTTGAACACGGGAGGCGGAGGTTGCAGTGGGCCAAGATCTCACCACTGCACTCCAGCCTGAGCAACAGGGCGAGACTCCGTCTCAAAAAAAACAAACAAAAAAAATTTGTATAATAATAATTTGGGTAAGATTTTTTTTTTTGAGACAGAGTCTTGCTGTCGCCTGGCTGGAGTGCAATGGTGCGATCTTGGCTTACTGCAACCTCCGCCTCCTGGCTTCAAGCAATTCTCCTGCCTCAGCCTCCCGAGTAGCTGGGAATACAGGTGTGCACCACCATGCCCCACTAATTTTTGTATTTTAGTAGAGACAGGGTTTCACCATGTTGGTCAGGATGGTCTCCATCTCCTGACCTTGGCCTTCCAAAGTGCTGCAGTTACAGGCGTGAGCCACTGCGCCCGGCCTAATTTGGGTAGGATTTTTAACAGTCATCTTTCTCATCTTTTATCCTTCAAGTGATGCAATAAATAGCTATTTAAGGCCAAGCTCACATGTGCAATCCCAGCACTTTGGGAGGCTGAGATGAGCAGATCACTTGAGCCCAGAAGTTCGAGACCAACCTGGGCAACACAGTGAGACCTCATCTCCACAAATTAAAAAAATAAAATAAAATTAGCTGGGTGTCACAGTACACGTCTGTGGTCCCTGCTACTCAGGAAGCTGAGGCAAAAGAATGGCTTGAGTGAGTGGGTCGAGCCTGAAGTGAGTCGTGATTGCCCCACTGCACTCCAGCCTTGGCAACAGAGGGAGACACTATCTCAAAAAAATAAGTAAAATAACACCAAACCTCCCCTAATAATTTTAACTTTAATTACAGCAGACAAAGGGAGGTTGACAGAGTAGAGAAAGTAAGCTAAAGGGTCAAAAGAGCAACAACATGAGGTGAGGCAGAACTCTTGAAATCTCTCATGTTCACCCGAATGTACACCCGCATTACAGAAGGAAACCTGGTATTGGATCTAAAACAGTTTACGTAATAACACATACACCTTTCATATAAAATATCTTCAGTAGCTCCCCCACTGCCCTACTGAAGGATCTACAGGATAAAGTCCAAACGATTCAAATATGGAACATTTGTGTCAATGATTTACCCACATTTTCAGGATGGCCTTTTTCTCACCTCTTCCACATAGGCCTTCCGTTCCTACTCAGCCATGGCCATGCCATGTCCACAGCCAGCTTTGAAAGCCCTCTGTTTTCTCTGCTAATCCAGTTCCACTACTTACAACTGTGACTTTGGATATACTATTCAATCTTAATCTTTAAGCACCAGATTCCTCATTTGTAAAATGCAGGGCTGTGCCTAGCATATAGTAAGTGCTCAAAAGGTGATAGTTTTGGCCAGGTGCAGGGACTCATGCCTGTAATCTCAGCAGTTTGGGAGGCCAAGGTGTGTGGATCACCTGAGGTCAGGAGTTCGAGACTAGCCTGGACAACCTGACAAAACCCCATCTCTACTAAAAATACAAAAATTAGCAGGGCATGGTAGTGCGTACCTACAGTCCCAGCTACTCGGGAGGCTGAGACAGGAGAATCGCTTGAACCCGGGAGGCGGAGGTTGTAGTGAGGCGAGATTGTACCACTGCACTCCAACCGGGGCAACAGAGCGAGACCCCATCTCAAAAAAAAAAAAAGTTTGATATATGCTATTAAGCAGGAAGACTGAACTGTAGTTAAGAGGCCTTAGTTCTATCCCATCAGTCAGCTGCACAACTCTTTCCCCTCTCTTCCTCATCTGTAAAATTAAGAGGGAGCACACACGTATGCTAAGGGCCTTTCTGAATCAGATATTAAGCACGCGATTCCTGACAGTGTTTCAATTGATTCTGCACATAAGCTTATTTCTACTCAACCTCCCTACACAGACGCACCCACCATAGAAATCCTAGAACTGTTTACTCTGCCTGAATCTGGTGTTTGTAACTGGACAAGTCATCACTCTGGACCTCAGTTTCCTCATCTGTATAATGGGAATGGAAAAGGCCAACATTAAGGGGTAAGACATAAACAAATAGCACATGTGGCAGATCTTCATGAACCACAAGCCCAGTGTGATGATGATAATACATTAGTAAGGACAGTCTCTTCGGTCAGGACCCCCATATGCAGCAGGCGGAGCTGAGCATTAGACATGGGATCCAATTTCAGCCCGGCAGTTTTGCCTATATGAGCTCTGACCTCAACTCCTCAGAAAAGGCCAGGCACTTGACAGGCATTATCTTACTCAATCACCACACTGAAATCTTCCAGAGTAGGTTTTATATCCCCAAGGAAAGGGGAGCAACCCTGCTCTTCCTAGAACGGAAACGACAAATCCTCTCCACTCGTTCCCACGAAGCTCCGGCCCAGACACACCAGCGTCATTAGCATACATTTGCGTGCATTTATATACAGTTTGGACCCGGATCCCACAGTGGCGACAGGGTTGGGGAGAGAGTAACACATGGCGACAAGGGCCAGCACTCGTGGGGCCTGTGTGGTCCTACCTGGCTTCGCTCTCGGTGTTCCCGCTGCCGGGACTTAGCCGCCTTTCGAAAAGCCGCCGCCATCTCTATGCAGCCTTGGAAAAACTCACTGGACAACGCCGGATCCGCACTGCCTCTGCCGCCGAATCCACTAATTCCTACCGGAAACAGGCCTAGCCCCCCGTGGTTTAGAGCCGCCCACTTCCTCTAAGCAACCTATCCGGAGCCGGTTTTCCGGATGTACGCCATCCAACACAGGCAGTCACCGCAGGCTGCTTCTGGGAAGTGTAGTTTCCTAGATCTAGTCTCGTGACTCTCCAAGAACCAGTTCTTATTCGCTAGCGCCTCTCCACGCTACCCAGATCTCGCCTTCGCGCTCGGTCCGCGTGGGCACTTGGGAACACGTGGCTGGCACTGGCCTCCGTCTGAGCTGGGCTCGGAGTGTGCGCATGTGCGGTCACTTACGGCTCGGCACGGGTTGCTGTATTTAGGCGGTATGTTTAAAGCTAGAGCAGTTTAAAGCGGATTTTCGGATTTAACAGTGTTGGGGCTGGCCGGGGGCGGTGGCTCACGCCTGTAATCCCAGCACTTTGGGAGGCCGAGGCAGGCGGGTCACGAGGTCAAGAGTTCGAGACCAGCCTGACCAACATGATGAAACCCTGTCACTCCTTAAAAAAAGTATACAAAAATTAGCTGGGCGTGGTGGCGTGCACCTGTAATCCTAGCTACCCGGGAGGCTGAGGCAGGAGAATCACTTGAACCTGGGAGGCAAAGGTTGCAGTGAGCGGAGATTGCACCATTACACTCCAGCCTGGGCAATAGAGTGAGACTTCATCTCAAAAAACAACAACAAAAAAAAAACAGTGTTGTGGCTCAGGACACGCCACTCCAAAATATGACTGTGGGAGGCCAGAATATGCCACCCCAAAATATATATTTCTCTGGCTTATTTCTTTCAGCTGGTTATGCTGAGAAACTGCAGACGCGGGAGTTGCTCTGAAAAGCTGTCCTTCCTTTTGTAGAAATAAATTTACACCTACAAAGGAAATCTACATTTTTAGTGAGGTATCTGTGTCAAGAAGAGGGCTGACAACTATTACTTCCTGAGAAATTTTATCTCCGTAACAGGACATTTCTTCCCCTCACCTTCCCATAATTTGTGTTGCCACCGGCCCCCAGAGGCCCCATGCCACTATTCTTTTCTGTGACTCAGGACATTATATAAACGTCATTCATCTGACCTGTCCATTTTTTGCTCCTCTACAACAGTGTACTGGAAAAAACATTCTATAGAGAGACAAGAGACCTTAAAATCATACCTGCTCTGCCACTCACTTACAGGTTGTGTGATTTTTGGCAGGTTTCTTGACTTTAATGAGCATCATTTTTCTCAAGCATAAAATGAGGATAATAATAACATGCACTTCTTGCCTCATATTGCTGTCAAGAGCTCACAGTTGAACTGAGGAGTCATATCTGTAAAGAGCATAGAAGGGAATCACCCAATGACAATAGCTATAAAGTTCCGAGTCCCTCACATCCCCAAGGGAATGGCTGGTTGACGATACGAGAATCAGAGGCAGTACAAGGTAATGACCCATGAGGTGTGTTCTGATGCCACCCCAGTCAAGGTGAAGTTCGATTCACTGAGCCTCCATCTCCCCATCTTGAGGTAATAATAATACTATACCCACAGGACTGTTTTGATGATGAAATGAAGTATGTTTAAAGTGCTTAATGCTGTTTTTATTCCTTAGCAAGTTCACAATAAAATGGAGTTACTATTGTTATTTTTATTATTACTAAACCTGCTTTTAAGTTTAGAGAGAGGATTGGGCACAGTAGAGCATTCCAGAGGCATTTGGTTTCTTTTCCACCACATGAAACAGGGTGTATAATTGCACCCATTTCTCATGACAGGGGTAACTCCTCTAGCTCAGGAGCTCTAGGGAAATCCTCTCCTTAGTCCCCAGAAATGCCAATCCAGTCGACCAGTGGGTATGAAAGAGCTGAAAGTATGAGTTTGAGCCTTGCCCATTTAGGGCCTCCTGCATTAACAAAATTCCATCTCATGTATCACTTATCATTGGAAGACAAGGCCCTTTATGATCTGCCCATGCTCACCTTTCCAGCCTCATTTCCGTTAAGAAGACGAGCTATCAGGCAGGGTGACTAGGTGGCAGCCCCAGCCACTCCTGCCTCTTCCCCTGAAGAAGGCACTGGGTGACCAGTATACCCAAGAGAAGCTAGCTCTGTACATTAGACAGGGGGACCCTGGTGTCAGCCCTGGCTTTATATCTATCACCTATTGTCTTGTGATTTGAGGCTATGATGTCAAACTCCGAGCTTGTCTTACTCTGTCAAATGGTGATGATGATGATAATAATAATAACCACCTCATCTGTTTTTTGTGAGGACAGAAGGAGGTAATGAGTACCACATGGCATGGTGCCCTTCACACAGTCAACATTTAACTACATTAATTCTTGCTCTGCCCTTCCCACTTCCCAAGCTCTGTGAAAGTCACTTACTTATTTCACCCTCTCCACCCACAAATTCAGTGTCCAGCTTGGGGTCACAAGGAAAGTTTCTAGGCGGCCAGGCATAGTGGCTCATGGTTGTAATCACAGCATATTGGGAGGCTGAGGCGGGCAGATCACTTGAGGTCAGGAGTTCGAGACCAGCCTGGCCAACATGGTGAAACCCCGTCTCCACTAAAAATACAATTTGGAAGAGGTTATCTACAAAGCCTTGAGGCCTTCAAGGGCTCTAGGCAGCCAGTAAGTAAGAGTGAGCATGGCCGGGCGCGGTGGCTCAAGCCTGTAATCCGGCCGGGCGCGGTGGCTCAAGCCTGTAATCCCAGCACTTTGGGAGGCCGAGACGGGCGGATCACGAGGTCAGGAGATTGAGACCATCAAAAAACTAGCCGGGCAAGGTGGCGGGCGCCTGTAGTCCCAGCTACTCGGGAGGCTGAGGCAGGAGAATGGCGTAAACCCAGGAGGCGGAGCTTGCAGTGAGCTGAGATCCGGCCACTGCACTCCAGCCTGGGCAACAGAGCCAGACTCCGTCTCAAAAAAAAAAAAAAAAAGAGTGAGCAATACACCCAGAGAAGAAAGGCTGTGTTCTCACTAGGGGGAAGGAGGGCCTGTGGTTACAGGCATCAGAGAGTGATTCAGCACCCAGAGGAAACCATGAGAGGCCTGTCAGTAGCCACCCAGGGCCTCCTTTTGAAAACCCTTGCAGAGTGAAAAAACAGCAGGGGTGCCCTAAGCATGAGATAAAGAAGAGTGTGTGGGGACCTCTAGGGTGAGTGAGGGACAACAGGATCCTACTCACCCAAGGCCAGTCATCCAGCTCTCAGGCTCTGCTTCCAGCCCCAGTTCAGACACACCTGTTTCCCAGGGAGGGGGAAGGACAGACAGGGAACAGGAACAGGGAGTCCATGTGGTTGATCCCTGGACTTCCCTGGGGCACGTCCTCTTGGGCCAACGAAAATAGAGTGAGCAGGGAAATGTGAGCCTACTGGGGAGTGGAAATTGAGACAGGGAGACACAGCTTCACTGTGGGAGGCTTGCCCCTAGGCCGGTTTCTCTAGCCCAAGTGGCCCAAGCAGAGAGCTAACTTTCTCTGGCCCCCAGACTCCAAGTCCAAGTAGCTGAACCTTAACATTTGACCGTGAAAAGGGGGACTGTCCCCACATACTGACAACCTATTGTGTGCTCTCATCCAATCCTTACAACAATGCTGTGAGGCAGACTTTTCACAGTGAGAAGACTGAGGTTTACAGAGAATGAATGACTACAGATACTAGAGCCTAATAGTGAAGCTCGTTTTTGGCATAGGGCACTACCACTTCTGACTGTCTAGATTTGATTTTTTTTTTTTTTTCCGAGACAGAGTCTTGCTCTGTCGCCCAGGCTGGAGTGCAGTGGCGCGATCTTGGCTCACTGTAACCTCCTCCTCCTGGGTTCGAGCGATTCTCCTGCCTCAGCCTCCCAAGTAGCTGGGATTACAGGCGCCCACCACCACGATCAGCTAATTTTGTATTCTTAGTAGAGGCAGGGTTTCACCACGTTGGCCAGGCTGGTCTCAAACTCTTGACTTCGTGATCCGCCTGCCTCAGCCTCCCAAAGTGCTGGGATTACAAGCGTGAGCCACCGCGCCCAGTCGATTTGATTTTTTTTTTAATAGAGATGGGGGTCTCACTATGTTGCCAGATCTGGTCTTTTTTTTTTTTCAGATAGAGTCTCACTCTGTCACCCAGGCTGGAGTGCAGTGGCTCACTGCAAGCTCCGCCTCCCAGGTTCACACCAACCTCCTGCCTCAGCCTCCTGAATAGCTGGGACTACAGGCGCCCGCTACCACGCCTGGCTAATTTGTTGTATTTTTAGGAGAGACGGGGTTTCACCGTGTTAGCCAGGATGGTCTCAATCTCCTGACCTCGTGATCCGCCTGCCTTGGCCTCCCAAAATCCTGGGATTACAGGTGTGAGCCATCACATCTGGCCCAGATCTGGTCTTAAACTGTTGGGCTTAAGCAATCCTCCTGCCTCAGCCTCCCAAAGTGCTGGGATTACAGACAAGAGCCACCATGCCCAACCAACCATCAGGATTTGTATCCTAGCTTTGCCATTATTACCTGTGTCACCCTTGCCAGGTTACTTAATCTCTCTGTGCCTCCATTTTCTCATCTTTAAAATGAGGATGAAAATATATATTTAGGCCAGGAGTAGTGGCTCATGCCTGTAATCCCAGCACTTTGTGGGGCTGAGGCAAGAGGATCGTTTGAGCTCAGGAGTTCAAGACCAGCCTGGGCAACTTAATAAGACCCCTGCCTCTACAAAAAATTTAAATTAAAATAAATTAGCTGGGTGTGGTGGCCCACGCCTGTAGTCCCAGCTACTTGGGAGACTGAGGTAGGAGGATCACTTGAGCCCAGGAGGTTAAGGTTACAGTGAGCTGTGATTGCACTGCTGCACTCCAGCCTGGGTGACAGAGCAACACACTGTCTCAAAAACAAACAAATATATATGCACATATATCTAATAAAGTTATTGAATAATCACTTTAATATATGTAAAGTGTTTAGGAGTGGTGCAAAGAAAGAACTCAGTAAGTACTGGCTCTCATTAAGACTATTTAGGAGAGATTAGAGCCATGCATCAAGAACAGAGATTCCAATACTCTGCCTTTTATCAGGCCCCTTCTGTACTCACTCATTTCCCCTTGCTTTCTGAAGGCTCCCCACCTTTGCGCTCCCGTCCCCCAGAGCTGACCTCCTCTTGGTACCCACTCCACTAAGGCTGAGTAGTCTTCACTGCACTCCCCTGGGCTGGGAGTCCCTTACACCTGCCAGATACATCCCAGAGAGGCCGGGCATGGTGGCTCACGCCTGTGGTCCCAGCACTTTGGAAGGCTGGGGCAGGCAGATCACATCACGAGGTCAGGAGTTTCAGACCATCCTGGCCAATATGGTGAAACCCCGTCTCTACTAAAAATACAAAAAAAATTAGCTGGGTGTGATGGTGCGCACCTGCAGTCCCAGCTACTCGGGAGGCTGAGGCAGAAGAATCGCTTGAATCTAGGAGGTGGAGGTTGTAGTGAGCCGAGATTGCGCCACTGTACTCCGGCCTGGGTGACAGAGCAAGCCTCTGTCTCAAAAAAAAGAAAAAGAAAAAAAAAATCCCAGAGAAAGGCCCCATCCATGAGCTGGATGCTCACTGCCTGGACTCCAGATAACAGGTGCCTGTGATACAAACCAAGGATGTTAGACGGGCATACATACTGAAGCAGTGTCTGCTATCCATTCATTCATCAGATGTTTATTATGTGCCGGATATTGAAGTACTGAGAAGGCTGTGGGGAACAAAACGGAGCCCTGCCTTCATGGCTCTTACCATTTAGGCAACAACAGCAATAATAAACAAGCAATAATTTAATTTTGAAAGGAAACCAGGCCTGGAGGGTGACTTGGGACCCAGGAACCCAGGCATGACACAGAGATGGGAGGGAAAGGTTCTCAGGAGTCCCAGCCTGGGACGGTGTTAGTTCCTCTGTGAGAGCTCTCCCGCTGCACCCAGCCTGGGGTGTGGGGAGGCCTCTGTGGGCACCTGAATCTTCACTCTAGACGCTAAGGTTATTCCAGGGTTGGTTTGTTGTCTCTTGTTTCCACTACCAGCACAGTAGAGCCTCCTGCCTCCCTCCCTCCCCCACCCCTTCCAGACCGAGGCTATTTATTCCTAGTGACAAGCCTGAGGATCCCAGGGGGGGTGGCCTCAAGGACCTGGAGGGGCCTCGTGTCCCTAGCAGGCGCCAGTCCTCCCTCACGGACACAGGGAGGAAGCCAGAGTTTAGACACTGCAGAGGTCCCCTCCCCTCTCCTCCACCACCCCTGCAGTGCCCCATCCTCTCACACTCCTCACACCCCACCCTAGAAGCCCAAAGATCATGGGGCCAAGGATTAGGGTCTCTCCTGGGCCTCAAAGGTCAAAACTATTCCTGAGCACTGCGGAAACCCAGGCAAGACAGGACTTCTCAGCGTCAGGAGGCCACTGGAGGTGGGGAGGTGGTTACCCCTGTTTTTGCTACTCAAAGTTGTGGAGTAAAACCCTTTGGAGGTCAAGGCCCTGTGGTGGGGAGGGGTCCTCTTCGCCCCATGTTTTCAGAGAACACATTGGTGCCCGCTGACAGGCTCATGACAGTAGAGTCAAAACCTCCTCCTCCAGGCTGGATTAAAGCCAGGTTGAGTGTCACCCCTAAGGGTAAGGTGAGAGGGTGGGGGAATCCGAGGAGGCCACAGGACTCTTCCCCAGTGGACCATGGTCTGTGGGGTCTGATGTCCCCGGCCTGAGATGGAATACAACAGTCTCCCTCTGGCAGCTGGGGATGGGGGGTGGGAAGGGAGGAGA
>NW_012109752.1:562419-573889 GCF_000951045.1 Mandrillus leucophaeus | reverse complement strand
AGCGAGAGTTGGGCGGGGGAGGGGGCTAAGTTTGAAATAGAAAAGCCGGATAGAGCCAGACCGACCAGAAGCGCTGGAGAAACTGAGGTTCTCGCAAAGCCCAGTGGAGCGAGAGACCAAGACAGGCAGGGACTCGAGGCACAGGAGGAGGCTACCGAGACCATTGAAACAAGGACACACCGGGCGTACAGTGTTACCGGTGGACAGACCCGAGACATGGGGGCCGTTCCAGGCTTTCTGGAGCATTTTCAGAAAACATACGTGGGACCCCAGCGAACACATTCCCTGGGGCCCTTCCCCAGGCCTTGGAGGTGCCCTGAGGCTTGGGCGTCATTGGCCTCAGGCTGAATCTGCTCTCTGAGGCCTGCAGAGACACTCAGAGACTAGAGACAGATACACTCAGGCATGCAGAGGTGGCGAAAGAGACTTGGATATAGAGACAGAGAAAGGGATGTGGTGGGGATTGAGACATTCAGCCGTGTAGACAAGAAGAGACCAAAACTTGAGATCCACAGAGGCATGGGCCGCCGGGGGACTGCCAGTCAAGATACAGAGCCGTCCAAAACCTAAAGACAGAAGCTGAAGTGTGCCTAGACACAGAGATGCTGAGTGAAGCAGAGACAGACACCAGAGACTGAGACTTAGTGGGGGCAGAGAGACCTAGGTGGGCTGACAGCTTCCAGGACAGCCCCTGACTTACCCAGACCTGAACCATTGGGAAGTGAGGCTGTGGGGAAACAGAAACTCTGAGCCCACCGATCCCCCATGAGGCAGAGGCCCTGAGACAGTAAGTTCGAGATCAAGAAGAACCCCGTGGACACACACAGCCACCAAGACAGCCCCAACTTATTTTTAAACTCAAATCTTGGACAGGCTGCCTCTGCCCTGGGGGACCCAGGGTGAATGAACTGTTCCTCTCCTGTCCCCAGAGCAGCTGCGGGATCCTGCTCCCCAGCCCCCTTCCCTAGACTTCTCTGACTTCCAGGTCCCATGGGGGAGAGCTGAGCTTGGGGTTGGTGCCCGGTAGCAGAGGGTGAGGGTTGAGGGAGTTGAATTTCTCCCCTTAAGTCTCCTGTCAGCTTCTAGAAGGTGGGGGAGGGGTCTGTTCTGATCCTGACTCACAGCTGTGGGACCTGGCCGGGGTCCTCCTGGATAGTGAGCATGTTGGGGGTGGGGGACAGAAGAGTTGAATGGTTGGCATGGGGCATTGGAAAGGCTTCTGGGTGCCTTCCAGTCACAGGGCTGGCAGCTGGGGAGAAGAGCCAGGCTCTGGTGCATCTCCTGTCCCCCTCCCCTTAAAAGCTGATCATCCCCTTCATCACCAGGGCAGCATTTTTAGGGAGACGGAAGAGCTCTGGCCTGGCAGGCAGGGGACCTGGGTCCTGATAACTGAGTGACCTCGGGCATAAGCCTGCTCTATTCCTGCCTCCTTGTGCTCATCTGTAAAATGGGGATGATACTCTGTCCTGCCTGCCTTTTGTGAGATCTGATGAGATGGTGGTGGGCATGGACTTTGTGAGTGGCAAAGCAGCATGCAGGTGTCTACACCTGTGGACCTGTGTGGGAGATCTCAAGAGTTATGCTTACTAGAGTCAGGCTGACCGGGCTGGAGCGACCACTGCCGCCACTGGTGTCCTCAGCGAGCCCCATGGGCCTGGGGCCTCCTGTTCTCTCCCTGGGCCTAGGCTGAGAATGTCCAGGTCAAATTTCAGACAAGGCTGGGCACGGTGGTTCACGCCTGTAATCCCAGCACTTTGGAAGGCTGAGGCCAGAGGATCACCAGGAGTTCAAGACCAGCCTGGACAACATAGTGAGAACCCCATCGCTACAAAAAATAGAAAAACCTAGCTGGGCATGGTGGCACGTGGCTGTAGTCCCAACTACTCAGGAGGCTGAGGCAGGTGGCTTGCTTGAGCCCAGAGTAAGTTTTTTTTTTTTTTTTTTTTTTGAGACAGAGTTTTGCTGTTGTAGCCCAGGATGGAGTGTAATGACATGATCTTGGCTTACTGCAGCCTTCACTTCCTCGGTTCAAGCGATTCTCCTGCCTCAGCCTCCTGAGTAGCTGGGATTACAGGTGCCTGCCACCATGCCCAGTTAATTTTTGTATTTTTAGTAGAGGTGGGTTTTCGCCATGGGCCAGGCTGGTCTTGAACTCCTGACCTCAGGTGATCCACCTGCCTTAGCCTCCCAAAGTGCTGAGATTACAGGCATAAGCCACCTCGCCTGGCTGAGCCCAGAAGTTTGAGGCTGCCGTGAGCCATGATCGTGCCACGGCACTGCAGCCTTGGCAACAGAGTGAGACCCCAACTCATAACACAAAAACAAAAAGGCCGAGCCAACACCAGCCTGGCCAACATGGCGAAACTCCATCTCTACTAAAAATACAAAAATGTTTAAGCTGGGTGTGGTGGTGCCCTCCTGTAATCCCAGCTACTCGGGAGGCTGAGGCAGAAGAATCGCTTCAACCCGGGAGGCGGAAATTGCAGTGAGCTGAGATGGAGTTACTGCACTCCAGTCTGGGTGACAGAGTGAGACCCTGTCTCAAAAAAAAAAAAAAAATCTGAGCTGGCATGGTGGCTCACGCCTGTAATCCCAGCACTTTAGGAACCCAAGGCAAGAGGATAGCTTGAGCCCAGGAGTTTGAAACTAGCCTGGGCAACATATCAAGACCCCATCTCTATTTAAAAATTCCAGTCCAGGCAGGGTGCGGTGGTTCGTGCCTGTAATCCCAGCACTTTGGGAGGCCGAGGCAGGCAATCATGAGGTCAGGAGTTCGAGACCATCCTGGCTAACACGGTGAAACCCCATGTCTACTAAATATACAAAAAATTAGCCAGGCATGTTGGCACACACCTGTAGTCCCAGCTACTCGGGAAGCTGAGGCAGGAGAATCACTTGAACCCAGGAGGCAGAGGTTGCAGACAGCCGAGATTGCGCCACTGCACTCCAGCCTGGGCGACAGAGCGAGACTCTGTCTCAAAAAAAAAAAAAAAATTCCAGTCCAGCTCCTTGACCTAGACCTGCCTGTGAAACTATACTGGGGCTGTCTGGCCCCAGTATGAGTGAGGGTGCTAATAGTAAAATAATAGCTACTATTTTCTGAGTATTTATTATCTGCCAGGTGCTTTACAAGTATCATTACATTTAAGCCTGACAACAACCTTAGGAGGTAGGAAGTAGTAGTATCTCATTTAGTTAGATGGGAAAGCAAGCTTGGGGAGCTTAAGTGACTTGTGCAAGATCATCCAGCCAGTACGTGTAGGAGCCAGGATGCAAACCTTGTAGCTTGAGCGGCTTCATACACCATAGCCAGTTACACAGCCATTCTGAGCTCCAGGAGGTTCACTGGGAGGTGCCTTGTGAGGGGAGATTGTTGGAGGTGCAGGGGTTGTGAGCCATCTGTAGAGGAACAGTCTCCCCCAAACCCCGCCCCACTGCCAGTCAGGAAGAAATACAAGACTGGCTCCCTTCAGTCTCCTCAGTTGCCAGCCTTGCCAGGGAAAAGGGCGGGGAGAGGGGTATGGGCAGAGACAGGTGGGCCTTGTTGGTGCCCTTTACTCTGTCCTCACCAGAGTCCAGCTGGATAGACTAGGGCATTGGGGGATTCTGGGAAGGAAATAGAAGCGATGCCCATACCCTATTTGGGTTGCCCTGGTTTCTGAGTGCTGACTGTCTCCCAGGGGGTGGACCCAAGGCTAGCCTGGGCCTGAGAAGGTGGCAGCTGCAGTGGGCCAAGCCAAGAAGGAAGGAAGAGGCCCAGGCACCCCCCGTGGACACATTCCACCTGTGTGGCCCCCTGCTGCCCCGTGGCTGACAGCCCAGGCAATCCTCAGATGTTGGGCCAGAGGAAACCTGGGCCTGAGTGGCAGGAAAGGGGCTGAGAAAGAAGAGTATCTTCTCTACGCTTCACTGTAGCCCCCAGCCCAGGAGTTCCAGCTCTAAAGACCCTGGCCCCTGGTGGCCTCATACCCTGGCCTGGAGTGGGAGCTGGCTGTTCTCCCATTGCACAGAGGCTTGATGTATGGAGAGTCAGGCCTCCAAGCTGGGGGCGCCTGCTGGTGCCTGGAGTCTGAACTTCAAGCCAGAGCAGCGCTTTTTGTCAAGAATTTCGCACTGGGGGTGGATGAGAAAAGGAGGACTTTTCCTTCAGCTTGAGCCAGGGCAGGCCCTGGTGACTGCCAGCACTGGGGCCTTGTGGGAGAGTGGGTTGGTGGATTCCTTTGTGTGTCACTGTAACTTCCCCGGGCTCATCCACAGCTGTGAGAACATCTCCTTCCTATGGGTCCTGGTGGTTCCTCTCCACTAGCCCAGTATCCCAGCCCTTAGAGAGCAGGCTTCATGATAGAGGAGAGCAGGGGTGGGAGCTCTGACTTTGGGGCTAGTGACTGGAATCAGGGGCAGCAGAAAGGTTTGGGAACCCCACTTCCCTACCGCTCTACTCCCCAGGCTCCTGTTCCAGAGGCAGCTGTGTGGATGACCTCATCCCACAAACATGCTTTGTTCCTGAGAAAATGGAAAGTGTCTGAGGTTTGGTCGGGGGCTGGGTGTCTCCAGCAGCAGCTCTCAGGGCTCCCTCTTGTCCTACTCCCCACCCAAGATGGGGCCTGACTGGGGACAAAATGTCTTCACTGGCTCTTGCTGTCTCTGCTTTCAGCTCCCTAGTCCCAAACCCTGAGAAATCAGAAAAGGTGGGAGAGACCTTCTCTCCCAGAGGCAGTGGGAGGGAAATCATGACCCCAGGGGATGGAAAGATACTGGGGTTTTGCCAGATGCTAGCAGGAGGTGGCAGGGGGCACACTGCACTCTCAGTCTGTCTCCAGTTCCCCTCTGCCTCCCCCGACACTTCATTTTCCTTTTTTCTCCCCATTGCTGGCAAAACCTGACATCTGGCCATCTGTGCCGCCACAGCTGCTGCAGATGTTGCAGGCCAAGGCTGTCCAAGCCAGTGTGACCAGAAACACAGTGGGGTAGGGGGATGAGGGCAGAGGGTCTAGCTGGGGAAGCCTGGCTGTGTCCAGCTTGCAGGATTTCCTTCCTGCTTGAGCCTCTTTGGCTGATGCCCCGGGAGGGAAGGCCTAACCTCTCACACTGGCCTCCTCCACCATTCATCAGTCCAGCACCTCTCTAGCATTCCACTGTTTTCTGGATCAGGAGGGGCTAGGAACAGCCCATTCCCATCTCTAAGTTCCGTACTCCAGAGCTCTGGGTAAGGGTTCCTTGATCCATATTCCTAAAGTCCCAAGTCAGGAGAGGGTGGGAGTACTGCTCATCTGGAGTAGAGTGGGGTGGCTCCCTGCCTCTGCTTCTCCCACGCTGGGGACAGTCGGGACAGTGGAGGCTAAATGCTGGCTGAGGCAGGAAATGAGTCACCGACCCAGGAAAAGCCCCCTCCCCCTAGATCTGCTAGGGCCTAGATAAGAAAACAACTTCTGCTTCCTGGTTTTTTTTCTGACCTCTTCCTACCCCCAGTTAAATACAGAAAGAAACATGCGGGACTCCTGGTTTCCCGGAAGCACCCCTTCCCCATCACCACCTACTCTGAACTGGCATTTCCTATGCCGGGTCTGTTTCTGTGTTTTGAATGCAGAGGCCTATTTGCCAGGAGCCAAGTCACAGCCTCTCTGTGTGACCCCAGTTCCACCTTGTGCTCCTAACAGGGTTCTCTCTCCTTGCCACGATGAGCGAGTCATTTGACTGTGCAAAATGCAGCGAGTCCCTGTATGGACGCAAGTACATCCAGACAGACAGCGGCCCCTACTGTGTGCCCTGCTATGACAATACCTTTGCCAACACCTGCGCCGAGTGCCAGCAGCTTATCGGGCATGACTCGAGGGTAAGGAGAGGGCCAGGCCAGGCAGGAGGTGGGTGGTGACCAGTGGAAGGGGGCAAAGGATGGATCCACCAGGCCTGGGTGCCAGTGCCCCCACTGTGTTCCCCACAGGAGCTGTTCTATGAAGACCGCCATTTCCACGAGGGCTGCTTCCGCTGCTGCCGCTGCCAGCGCTCACTAGCTGATGAACCCTTCACCTGCCAGGACAGTGAGCTGCTCTGCAATGACTGCTACTGCAGTGCGTTTTCCTCGCAGTGCTCCGCCTGTGGGGAGACTGTCATGCCTGGTATGTCCTCAGGGGCTCATCTTGTGTGAGAACTGGCATGCCTGGCATCTGCGTAGGGTCTTTGCATGTGTCTGTCTGATACATGGAGACTTGGTCTGTGTAAAGACCTGCACACACAGCATGTTTCTGGAAACTGAGTATATGCAGGATCTGTTTGCCTGGTATACTGGGGGTTACTATGTGCAGGCAGATTGACACATGTGATACATACTTGGGGGCTTAGCATGTGTGAATATCTGCATGTTTAATACATGTAGGAACTAGAGGTGTGCTGAGACTGTCATGCTTGTTGCATTGGGTCTTAGTGTGTGCAGAGGCAGGTAAACAGAGGGCTTAACGTGTGGGGACCCGCATGCCTAATAGAAATGTTGGGACTCAGTACCTATGGAGAATGGTGTGCCAAGGAGATGCGAGGGCTTAGCATGTACTGAACCTGTCATGCCGAGGGCATTAGGGCATATACTTACTTGCTTGGTACATGTGGGGTCCCGTGTGAGTGCTGAAATCATCACATCTGTTATATGAGGGCTTAGCTCATAGTGAGACTTCATGACTGTTACATGGAGGCTCGATATGTGCTGAAATTCTCATCTCTGGGACATATGGGGGCTTAACATATGCCAAAATCCTCGTGTCTAGCTGGGTCATCATGTCCGGTGTCTGGGGAGAGGTTAGCATGTGTAATGTACATGGGGCAGGGGGGTTCTTGCTGCATGTGCACTGGACACCACCCTGCTCAGGCTGAGAGAGGAGTGGAGACTCCCGGGGAAGTTACAGAGGGTGGCCCTCAGGAGCATGGGACACAGCCTCTAAATGGGACCCCTGTTCCCCACAGGGTCCCGGAAGCTGGAGTACGGAGGCCAGACATGGCATGAGCACTGCTTCCTGTGCAGTGGCTGTGAGCAGCCGCTGGGCTCCCGTTCCTTTGTGCCCGACAAGGGTGCTCACTACTGCGTGCCCTGCTATGAGAACAAGTTTGCTCCTCGCTGCGCCCGCTGCAGCAAGGTGGGGGCTGGGCCAGCCAGGTGGGGGTGAGTAAGGCCTGTCGTGGGGTGGGAATCCCCACTCATACCTACTAATGAATGCTGCCCCCACAGACGCTGACACAGGGTGGAGTGACATACCGTGATCAGCCCTGGCATCGAGAATGTCTGGTCTGTACCGGCTGCCAGACGCCCCTGGCAGGGCAGCAGTTCACCTCCCGGGATGAAGATCCCTACTGTGTGGCCTGTTTTGGAGAACTCTTTGCACCTAAGTGCAGCAGCTGCAAGCGCCCCATCGTAGGTGGGACAAGGGTCAAAGAACAGAGTGGGTAGGGTGCAGGCAAGGGAGTGGGATGTGGTATTGGGTGAAGTTGAGGGCCGGACCATCCCTAGATCTGCAGAGCTAACTTCCAGCCTCCCTCCAGGACTCGGTGGAGGCAAGTATGTGTCCTTTGAAGACCGACACTGGCACCACAACTGCTTCTCCTGCGCCCGCTGCTCTACCTCCCTGGTGGGCCAAGGCTTCGTGCCGGATGGAGACCAAGTGCTCTGCCAGGGCTGTAGCCAGGCGGGGCCCTGAGCCAGGCTCCTGGACCCAGGCTTTCCCATACCACGGGCCCAGGACTGTAGCTCCTTTTCTAAACCACCTCTGGGACTTAGCCCCACCCCCCAACCAAAAAAAATGGGTCGCCCTCTGGGCTCCAGGATTGTTTCCCCACGCCAGGATCCCCAAACTGGTACTCCCTGACCCAGGCCCCCAAACCTGGGCTCTTATAGAGCCTCCATGAGTCAAGCCGCCTCCCCACACCTGGACTCCAGAACTCACCCTCTCCCCTGCAGTCTGGGTTCCCAGACTGAGTCCTCTCCCCAAATCAGGGCTCTAGACCCCAGCCCTCCAAACCTGGACTCTGGGACTTAGGCCCCCTTAAATCTAGACTTCTCTTTATAGGTTTTAGGTCTCCTATGGGTGCCTGAGAAGTCCTCAAAAGTGGACTGTTCTCAAGCTTGACCTGCCCCACCCCATCCCCCAGGGCTGAGGCTGTGGGGACAGCAATCAGGGGCCCACTGATGAGGGGGCCCTAGGGTACAGGGTGCTGCCCAGCTGGTGGCCACCGAGTGTCTTCTCATTTTATTTCAGCTCCATTTTGCCCATAGATGGGCAGAGGGGTGAGATTGGTTCACCCCCCTTCCAGATTCTGCAATAAAGCGGTGTGAGGAAGCAGGGGCCTCCGTGTGTGCCTCTGTGTGTGTGTGTGTGTGTGTGTGTATGCAGGGTATAAAGGGGAAGGAAGGGTTTTTGCAGACTGGGAGGCTCAGAATCTCTTCTAGACCTCGTCCTTGCAGGGCGGGGTGGAGGGGGGCCGGGCCACGGGGTGGGAAGTCTCTCCCCATGAAGGGGATCCCCGCCACGGCTACCGTCCCTCTGGAGCTCGGCCTGTCTCCCTGCTGGCAGAGGGCTTTTTCCTCCATGCAGGGAAGGGAGGGGTTTGGGGGAGGTTCCAGACGAAAGCGAGGGTGGCGGTGGGGTGCCTTAATTGGCTGGTACCAATAGTCCACTCCGCCAACAGCCCTTCCCAAAGCCCGCAGAGCAAGGACCCGGTTCCGATCCCCAGTCTGGGCCTAGACCCTCTCAGCCCCCTTCCCCCTCTTCCCAAGGATTAACGAGGGCGGCCCGGGATCCGCTCGCGACCGCACGTTTTTTGCCAAAAAAGGCAAGGATGCAGCTGCACACGCCGCAGGAACATCTGGATCCGATTCCCGGCATGAATGGGTCACGCCCCGTCCCACCCCCCCCAAACAGTGATTCAAGTCAAGGGTGGAGGCGGGAATGAGTGAGGGGGGCTGTCCCCCAAAGTGGGGAGATGGGCGGGGCGACGCTCCCCTCGCCTGGCGTCCGATGCCCCTTGTGCCAGACCCTGGCGTCCGCGGTCTGGGCCTGGCGGTCCGGCTCTCCGGGCAGGTACGCGCACACAGTGGCGCCCACAGCTGCCTGCGGCGGGGCCCGGCCCTGGGCAGACGGACCCTCGGCGCCCTGGAGTAGGGGGGCCCCTCCGGCCCAGCGGAAACCGCGAGATTGTATGTATCGCGTATTAAATCCTCCCCGAAATCCTGTGGGCGGGCATTATTACTGCCATTACACAGAGGTGGAGACGCGCGCAGTCAGCTGCCCCAAGTCGCATAGGTAGTCACTGGTAGATCCTGGGCTCCAATCGCTTTCTGAAGCCGTGGTTGACATTTTCCTTTTTCTTTCTTTTTTTTTTTTTTTTAATTTTACTTTAAGTTCCAGGACACGTGTGCAGAACGTGCAGGTTTGTTAGATAGGTATACGTCTGCACGGCGGTTTGCTGCACCTATTGACCCGCCCTCTAAGTTCCCTCCCCGACATTTTTTTTTTTTTTTTTTTTTGAGACGGAGTTTCTCACTTGTCACCCAGGCTGGAGTGCAGTGGCGCGATCTCGGCTCACCGCAATGTCCGTCTCCCAGGTTCAAGTAATTCTCCTGCCTCAGCCTCCCTAGTAGCTGGATTTACAGGCATGTGCCACCAAACGCTGCTAATTTTGTATTTTTAGTAGATGGGGTTTCATCATGTTGGCCAGGCTGGTCTGCAACTCCTGAGCTTAAGTGATCCACCCGCCTTGGCCTCCCAAAGTGCTGGAATTATAGGCGTGAGCCACCACGCCCGACCCAGGGTTGTTTTTGTAAACATTTTTAGTACAGACAGGGTTTCTCCATGTTGGTCAGGCTAGTCTCGAACTCCCGACCTCAAGTGATCCGCCCACCTCGGGCTCCCAAAGTGCTGGGATTACAGAGGTGAGCCACCGCGCCCCACCCTCCCCGACATTTTCAGGAAACCTTTATGAATGCCTACCACGTGTGTTTATACTTAATAATTACCATATAGGCTTACGGTTTTGTTTCTCTCTCCCACCAGCCTAAATAAGGACTGAGATCCTGCCTGCCTTGCACCCGCCTCGTTCTCAGCTCCTGGCACTTACTGTATGTTCAATAAATACTTGTTGAGGAAGAGCAGTCCAAGCATAGAAAACTGGTGCAAAGGCCTGGAGGTCTGAGAACATACGGTGCTTTGGGGAAGTAGCAAGTAATTCCATTTGGAGGAAGTGCCAGGAGAGTAAAATGGCAGGCAGAGCCCAGGTCCTTAAAAGCTGAATGCCAAGTTGCACAGACCTCACCCTGCAGGAAATGCAGCCTATGGAACTGTTTAAGCAGGGGCCTGGGGTGAGTGGAGTTGTAGAAAGATCATGCTGGCTGCAGCATGAATAATGGAGTGGAGGGGTAAGATGAGCAGGCTGGTTTGGAGGCCAGTGTAGTGGTCCAGGTGAGACAGCTTGCAGCAGGTAGCAGCTCGAATGGAAAAGGCAAGACTTACTGCCTGGAGTAGGGATGGAGAAACATTTAGGGGCAGAAAGGCATCAGGTTTGAGACAGAGTGACTGGAGGATGGTGGTGGTAAGGCAGTCCACCCACCTCACGGGAAGTAAGAGATGTACAGCCACGAAACTGTTTGATTTATTTCAATACAAACATTTTTCAGACTTAACATCTTAGAAACCCAGACATATAATCAAGGCCAGGCGCAGTGGCTCACGCCTCCCAGCACTTTGGGGGGCCGAGGCGGGTGGATCACCTGAGGTCAGGAGTTTGAGACCAACCTGGATAACATGATGAAGCCCCACCTCTTCTAAAAATACAAAAATTAGCTGGGTGTGGTGGTGGGCACCTGTAATCCCAGCTACTCCAGAGGTTGAGGCAGGAGAATTACTTGAATCCGGAGGTGGAAGTTGCAGTGAGCCAAGATCGCGCCACTGCACTGCAGCCTGGGGGACAAGAGCAAAACTCTATCTTAAAAAAAGAAGAAACCCAGACGTATAATCAAAGATGTGTCATTGTTTAATTGACAATTTTTTCTCTCTTCCTTAGTAAAGCATAAAATAATACTGAGTTTACATTTGATGGCATCTCATATTCAAGAAATACCGAAGTTTATACCCCCAAAAAACAAAACAAAACAAAAAATATTTGCTGAGTCTCCACACTCCCTGAATGGAGATTTCTACTTTACCTCTTTCCTAATGTCCCAGGAAAAGCCCCAGATGCATTGTGACTGGTTCCTTTCCCTAAGCTTGGCAGTCCTGCTTAAATTTCCGATATACAAATAAGATCCTCGTAACACCCCCATGAGTGGGCAGAACACAGGTCGTTATTTCAATTTTATATTTATTTATTTATTTTATTTTATTTTATTTTTTTTTGAGATGGAGTCTCGTTCTGTCACCCAGGCTGGAGTGCAGTGGCCGGATCTTAGCTCACTGCAAGCTCCGCCTCCCGGGTTCACGCCATTCTCCTGCCTCAG
>NW_012109752.1:559161-561229 GCF_000951045.1 Mandrillus leucophaeus | reverse complement strand
AAAACATAAAAACCTCAGCCTGGTGTGGTGGCTCATGCCTGTAATTTCAGCATTTTGAGAGGCCAAGGTGGGCGGATCACCCTGAGGTCAGGAGTTCAAGACCAGCCTGGCCAACACAGCAAAACCCTATCCCTACTAAAAATACAAAAAGTAGCTGGGCATGGTGCCACACACCTGTAATCCCAGCTACTAGGGAGACTGAGGCAGAATGCTTGAACCCAGGAGGCGGAGGTTGCAGTGAGCCAAGATCGTGCCACTGCATTCCAGCTTGGATGACACAGCAAGACCCTGTCTCAAAAAAAACAAACAAAAAAATCCTTGACTGGGTGCAGTGGCTCACACCTGTAATCCCAGCATTTTGGGAGGCCAAGGCATGCAGATCACCCTGAGGTCAGGAGTTCAAGACCAGCCTGGCCAACAGAGCAAAACCCCGTCTCTACTAAAAATACAAAAATAAGCCAGGTGTGATGGCATGCACCTGTAATCCCAGCTACTCAGGAGGCTGAGGCAGGAGAATCGTTTGAACACGGGAGGTGGAGGTTGCCGTGAGTTGAGATCGCGCCCCCGCACTCCAGTCTGGCGACAGAGCGAGACTCCCAAAACAAAACTTTAAATGTGGCTTTTGTTGCGTGGGGAAAAAGAAAATTAACCAGGGTGGTGGCCCCCACATGTGGGCGCCCCAGGGGTGGAGGCTGCAGTGAGCCATGATCATGCCACTGTACTCCAGCCTGGAGCAACAGAGAGAGACCCTATCGAAAAAAGAAAAAGAAAAAAGTGAACAATAGGTAAATTACTAATAATGTGATGTATTATGTCCTCATTCTTTTTTGTTAAACATAAATGTGCACATATGTATTTTCAGTTTTAAATTAATTTTTAAATTGAAAAAGTGTGTTTAAAAATAACTTTTCATGCTGTGCTTGGGGTGTATACAAAGAAAAATCTCCCATATCAGATCTCCAAGGCTGTCTGCTCAGGAACAACCACTGTTTACTGTTACTTGGATATCCTTACAGAAATAATCTCTTTGCACATCTATTTTTATACACACTTGTGCATCTAGCTTTTTTCAGTTTGTGTGGCCATCTCTCCATGTCAGTTCATATAGAGTTTTTAACAGTTTTATTGAAGTATAATTTATATACCATAAAATTCACCCATTTTAACAGTACAGTGCAATTAATTTTAGTAAAGTGAATAGAGTTATGCAACTGTATTCAATCCAATTTTAGAACATTGCTATCTGTCCAAAATGGATTCCTTGTGCGCATTTGTAATCACTTCCAATCTCTCCACCGGTCACAAGCAACCACTCATATACTTTCTGCCTCCATAAATTTGCCTTTGTTAAATCAAGTTTAGCCTAAAGCTGCCTCCTTACATATTTTAAATTTAGCCTAAAGGTTTCTCTGTATATGGTGAACTATAACCTAAATGGAGTTGTAAACAGACCATAGCCTACCCTTTGCCAATCACCGAGTTTTGGCCAATCAAATGGCAAACTATGCAAACCGTGTTCAAATAAGGCAAAGGCCAAGCTGTAACCGGTGTTTTTGGTTTGGTTTTTTTGTTTCGCAGGGGCTATGCTAATCTCTGTATGGTTCCAATTTTAGTATATGTGCTGCCATAGTGAGCACCAGTGTTTTTCTTTTAACACCGTTCTGGACATTTTATCTGAACATACACTGTTGTTTTTCTATCTGGCTTCTTTCACTTAGCATGATGCTTTCATGGTTCATCATTGTAGTATTCATTTATTGCAGGATAATGTTCCATTGTACTGTATAGATATACCACACTTTATCCATTTGCCAGTTAATAGACTCTTGGGTTGCATCCAGTTTTTGTCTATTATGAATAATGCCGCCGTGAACATGTGAACACATGGACATGTTTGCATTTCTCTACCTACAAGTGAAGATATATAGACACAATCTTTTTTTTTAAGGCTGTATAGCATTTCACAGCTGGTCTTCCTCTGCTTGGATGCACAGTATTTTATTTTATTTTACTTTTTTTGAGACGGAGTCTGTCTCTGTCGCCCAGGCTGGAGTGCAGTGGTTTGATC
>NW_012109752.1:554876-558826 GCF_000951045.1 Mandrillus leucophaeus | reverse complement strand
TTTTTTGAGACTGAGTCTCATTCTGTTGCCCAGGCTGGAGTGCAGTGGCACGATCTCAGCTCACTGCAATCTCTGCTTCCCAGGTTCAAGAGATTCTCCTGCCTCAGCCTCCGGAGTAGCTGAGACTACAGGTGTGTTCCACCACGCCCGGCTAATTTTTGTTTGTTTGTTTTTAGTAAAGACGGGGTTTCACCATGTTGGCCAGGCTGGTCTCGAACCCCTGACCTCAAGTGATCCGCCCGCCTCGGCTTCCCAAAGTGCTGGATTACAGGCGTGAGCTACCGCGCCCAGCCTCACATGTGAATTTCTTTAAAAACACCACCAGCAAAACCCCACTATTCCCATTTTACTAAGAAAGGTACTGAAGTCCAGAGAAGCAGAAAATGTTCTCATAATTTACGCTGAAAGCTGCGTCCTCAAGTTCCGGTTTCCCATCTCCCAGCCGCACTCCAACTGCTCGCGCAGTCCCCACAGTGTACCTGCCCGCCCAGCCGGCCCCAGCAAGCCCCAGGAAGCGGTCCGCTGAACCTCGGGCTCTTGGGTTTTCCTATGCCCCCTGGAGGTATCTGCAAACCTCTCGGCATCGCTCCACCACACCTCCCACCAGCAGGTGGCACTGTTGTCATCTCCATAACATAGACTGGCCTTCCTTGTGGTGCTCATGTTTTCCTAAGTCCCCGGGCACTTCCGGCACTCGCGGAACCTTGATGCAGCTGGATGCGCAACGTGGGGACTCAGGCGCGCCGGGCGGCAGGAGTTGCTTCCGGCCGTGTAGGTGGTCTGAATTGGGAGGCTGCGGCTAAGGGAAGATGGAGACAATACTGGAGCAGCAGCGGCGCTATCATGAGGAGAAGGAACGGCTCATGGACGTCATGGCTAAAGAGATGCTCACTAAGAAGTCCACGGTGAGTGGGGCCTGAGCAGGGGCTGCGGCAGGGGCATGGGCCTCAATCCCGTGTTTGACCTCTGAGAGCTTGCTTTGGCCCTCAGCGCCTCCCCGCACTCCGCCTCCTGCCTCCTCCGGGGCTCCCTCTCCGAGCTCCGGTCTTGGTAACCTCCTCCCGGGGTCCAGAGCCCCAGAGGCCTTTCTTCCTCAGCTGCTAAAACCTGAGCGGATAAAACCTGAGCGGGTAAGCTCCACCCTCGGGCGGCCTTTTCTATTCCAGAACGCAAGCTAACGGCGTTTGTGTCACCGTTTGCTTTTTCAGCTCCGGGACCAGATCAATTCTGATCACCGCACTCGGGCCATGCAAGATGTGAGTGCCCAGCTGTCTGTCACTCTTTGGGTTGGCGAGGGCGGGAAAAGAGAGGGGAAGTGAAGTGCGGGGTCTCAGCATGAGCACTGGCCAAAGGTAACCGGATTGGCCAGTCGCGAGCTCTCTGCCTGGACAGATGTCCACAGGCCGCCGAATGTAAGGGTGCTTCCTCAGTTCTCTGAATGGGGAACTCTTACGCATTCTTCGTTAATCGGAAAGGTGCCCCCCCTTTTTCTTTTGAGACGGAGTCTCGCTCTGTTGCCCAGGCGCGGTCTCGGCTCCCTGCAACCTCCGACTCCCGGGTTCAAGCGATTCTCCTGCCTCAGCCTCCGGAGTAGTTGGGATTACAGGCGCTCGCCACCACGCCCAGCTAATTTTTGTATTTTTAGTAGAGACGGAGATTCACCATGGTGGTCAGGCTGGTCTCGAACTCCTGACCTCGTGATCCACCTACCTCGGCCTCCCAAAGTGCTGGGATTACAGGCTTGAGCCACTGCGCCCGGCTTACACGTGTCCGTTCTTACAGCATCCTGTATCCCTTGGATGTGCAAACAATAGTTATGAGGAGTCCATGACTCAGGTGCATAGCTACAATCCTTGCCTTAAAAAAAAAATATATATATATATATATATATATGTATGTATGTATGTATGTATACCGTATATTAGTGTTTTTCTCCCAGGATACTGCTTTAAAGCATTTTGGACTACTAAACTGCATTTGTCTGGTAGTAGTTCAATTTATTACTTAAAAGAAAAACAAGATGCTATTTAAATTTTTAAACAAGGTGATGAGTAAATGGAGGTTCATTTTACTACGTTCCTTACTCTTGGGTACATTTGAAACCTGTTTAAAAAGGAATAAAAGACTTACTTGGACCTTCTGATTTTCAGGAGATGATCAGATTACAAGCCCTCAGCCCTAAAATACTCTGAAAACCAAGGATTTTATTTTTTTCCCCTTGGGTGATTATTTGGTGTCAAAATCTGACCTGCTGTCACTTGACAGGTTTACTGGCCTGAACCTGTGATAGGCTTTTTATGGTCTTTAATTTACCCCACTTAGTAAATAAGGTATAAGGTTTGCTGCAGAACTGTGTGCTCCAGATTCCACTAGGACTGTTACATAATATGTGATACCTTTTCTGAACTTAAAAATTCCAAATTCTGAAACAAATCTGGGCCCAAAAGTTTTGGAGGAGGGGACTATGTACCTGTACCATCCCGAATTAGTATATTTTGACTACAAAGGAAGCCTATGTAATGTTTATTTAGCCTGTCTACTCCTCAGTCAAGCTTTTTGAAATAGTGAATATCATCTTTATCTTTGAGGATGTTAGGTGGGAGCTAGTGTTTAGCCAAAGAGGGTGAGTCTGTTACAGGGAAAGTTAGGCATCGGTGGTATGTAAAAATAGGAGCCACCCCTTAAATGTTATCATTTAGGTAATCTTCCAATCGACCTGCTTAAAAAACTAACCAGGAATCAGGGCTGTTAAAGGGCTATTGAAAAACTAACCAGGAAACAGGGCTATTAAAGGTACTAGGAAGCACAGAACTGTTAAGACCATGTCCATATCTCTTGAGATTGCCCTGGGCTTTGACTGGAGAGCCCTTGTTGTTTGCTTAGCTCTACATTTGTGCAAATTGCCTCATTCTGATGGTTTTGTATTTGCCTTTCAGAGGTATATGGAGGTCAGTGGGAACCTGAGGGATTTGTATGATGATAAGGATGGGTAAGTGACAGTCACAGCTAATCTAGGAGTTAGTGCTTCTGAGGAGCCATGGTTAGAGGACTGACTTTGTGCTCTATCTTTGAAATTTTCCTGAAATTGCAGATTACGAAAGGAGGAGCTCAATGCCATTTCAGGACCCAATGAGTTTGCTGAATTCTATAATAGACTCAAGCAAATAAAGGAATTCCACCGGAAGCACCCAAATGAGGTATGTCCTCTGAAAAGTATTTTCTCCAGACCTATCTTTAAAGCATATAAAGGAAAGGTATAAAGGAAACTGGACATGTGCTATTCAAATGCACTTCAAGAAAGAACTTGCCATTTAGGTGCGAGGACCATAGTTAGCTGACATCCTACAACTGCAGTGTTTTCAGCATCTCCCTCAGCTTTAAAGCCAAGGCTGGCCGGGTGCGGTGGCTCACACCTGTAATCCCAGCACTTTGGGAGGCTGAGGTCGGCGGATCACCTGAGGTCAGGAGTTCGAGACCAGCGTGACGAACATAGTGAAACCCCATCTCTACTAAAAATGCAAAAATTAGCCAGGCATGGTGGCATGCGCCTGTAATCCCAGCTACTTGGGAGGCTGAGGCAAGAGAATCACTTGAACCCGGGAGGCGAAGGTTGCAGTGAGCCGAGATTGCGCCATTGCACACCATCCTGAGGGACAAGAGTGAGACTTCATCTCAAAAAAAAGCCAAGGCCACATTTCGTGGGCAGCTCCTGGCCAGTGACTAAGCACAGTATGGGTACTAGGGCCCAGCAATTTGGTCCACTGTGAGACTCCTCTGATGAGTAATCTTTGCTCCACGGCTCCCCATTGGGTGGGTCAAGATTTTGTCCAATCTGCATTGTGGTCTAGGCTATCCTGGCCTAATCCTGCTTTCTCCTCCTTTTTATCTTTCACAGAAATTACTCCCCCCAATAAATTATGCTCCTAACTCTGTCTTTTTTTTTTTTTTTT
>NW_012109752.1:551636-553591 GCF_000951045.1 Mandrillus leucophaeus | reverse complement strand
TAGAGGCTGTTTATTGCAGTACATAGTGTGGGGGTAAACGAAGGGATCCTCACACACATAGGCCCCTTGGAGGATAGAGAATGAGGTCTTCTGCTAACCAAGAGAGAATAAATGAATACCATTCTGATGTGTTAACCTTATTCCAGCCATGGTCAAAAGGTAACGAGGAATAAATGCTTAAATAACTGGTTAGAAGGATGCCCAAGATATACTAAGTGTCAGAAGCAAGTCTTTTATGCTAAAAAAAAAAAAGTATGCAGGCATGAATGTACTTGTACAAATACATATATTTAAATATATAGAGCACTGTTTTCCAAACTTTGTGCATATTTGAGCCACCTGGGGATCTTTAAAATGTACTGATACCTGCCTTCCTTTGATTTAATTGGTATCAGGTGCATCAGAATTTAAAAAAAAACTCCCTGGGTGATTCTAATATGCAGCAAAGTTTGGGAACCACTGGCATAGCAAAAGCTCTATTAACAGTGGTTACCTGTTCTCAGGAGAATTAATAAAGGTGGACTTTTGAGGTTTTGTGAGCATGTGTTACTTTAGTGAGTTTTACTCAAACAATACAAAAAAGCGGGGAAAAACAAGGTAATTGGAGAACAGTAGTAGGTTCCTAGTGAAAAATCAAGGCCAAATCATCAGAAGTCCAACTTTCTGTGTATTTCATTTCTGTGATCTTGCAACTTTTACATTGAAAAATCCACCTGAGGTCGGGCACAGTGGTTCATGCCTGTAATCCCAGCACTTTGGGAGGCCAAGCTGGGCAGATCACTTGAGCTTAGGAGTTTAAGACCAGCCTGGGCAACATGGCAAAACCCTGTCTCCACTAAAAATACAAGAATTAGCCAAGCATGGTGGTGCGTGCCTGTAGTCCCAGCTACTCGGGTGGCCAAAGCAGGAGAATCGCTTGAACCTGGGAAGTAGAGGTTGCAGTGAGCCAAGATTGTGCCAGTGCACTCCAGCCTGGGCAACAGAGCAGAGTCCGTCTCAAAAACAAAAAAGAAAAATCCACCTGAGCTTTTACTTTTCCCCTCAGATCTGTGTGCCAATGTCAGTGGAATTTGAGGAGCTCCTGAAGGCTCGAGAGAATCCGAGTGAAGAGGCACAAAGTAAGTAGAGGTGAAAATTTCATTCGGCACCAGCAAAAGTACAGATTAATTACAGCTCAGATTTGCAGCCATGGCCTCAGATATATTTATAGCCAGGATTTCTTGCTGGTTTCGTCTTTGCTGGTTTCTGGGCTAGAGTGACATCCTAAATTGGTCTTGGGCGCACAGTGTTCATTTTGTTCTCTCCTACCTCAAATTTACTGGCTTGGAAAGCCAAGGATTGTTCACTTTAGGTCACAATACTAAAAGGAGTCAGCCCTTGTTACCTTGTAAGAGAACACTCACTTTTGATCTCACTTAACTTATTGGAGGTTATATTGTGAGCAAAGGGAGGACATTTGGGTGAAGTGCTGCCTCAGGAAACTAGGAACAAGCAGTCCATTTGAAAAGGTAAGTCCAAGAGAGTGGTGTGTATAAACTGAATCATTGATGTATCTGATTCCCTCAGACTTGGTGGAGTTCACAGATGAAGAGGGATATGGTCGTTATCTCGATCTCCATGACTGTTACCTCAAGTACATTAACCTGAAGGCATCTGAGGTAAGACTTGGGAAAGGGCAGAAAGGTTCTGATTCTCGAAGTGAGTCAGGACACTAGACTGGAACTAGTAGACATGAAGCCATTGTAAAATGTCTTCCTTGTGTTTTAAAACTGTTAGGTAAATATTAAAGAGGTAATACGCTTTCTTGGAATGAAATACTATTCAAAATAAAGTTTTCTACAGTGAAAACAAGCATATTTATTTATTAATAAATTTTATTTATTTATTTATTTATTTATTTTTATTTTTTTTGGAGACGGAGTCTCGCTGTCTCCCCCTGGCTGGAGTGCAGTGGC
>NW_012109752.1:548057-550871 GCF_000951045.1 Mandrillus leucophaeus | reverse complement strand
TGGTCTCAAACTCCTGAGCTCAAGCAATCCGCCTGCCTTGGCCTTACAAAGTGTTGGGATTATAGACGTGAGCCATTGCACCCAGCCTTACATAAGATTTCTTTAAATTTTTTTTTTTTTTTTTAATAAATACCATTTTCCTGGCTGGACACAGTCACTCACACCTGTAATCCCAGCACTTTGGGAGGCCAAGGCAGGCAGATCACCTGGGGTCGGGAGTTCAAGACCAGCCTGACCAACGTGGAGAAACCCTGTCTCTACTAAAAATACAAAATTAGCTGGGCATGGTGGCACATGCCTGTAATCCTAGCTACTCAGGAGGCTGAGGCAGGAGAATCACTTGAACCCAGGAGGCGGAGGTTGCGGTGAGCCGAGATTGCGCCATTGCACCACAGCCAGAGCAACAAGAGCAAAACTCCATCCAAAAAAAAAATTTTTTTTTGTAGAAATAGGGTTTCACTGGCCAGGCGTGGTGGCTCACACCTGTAATCCCAGCACTTTGGGAGGCCGAGGTGGGCGGATCACGAGGTCAGGAGTTGGAGACCATCCTGGCTAACATGGTGAAACCCCATCTCTACTAAAACTACAAAAAATTAGCTGGGCGTGGTGGTGGGCGCCTGTAGTCCCAGTTACTCGGGAGGCTAAGGCGGGAGAATTGGCGTGAGCCTGGGAGGCGGAGCTTGCAGTGAGCCAAGATGGCGCCACTGTACTCCGGCCTGGGCGACCCAGCGAGACTCTGTCTCCAAAAAAAAAAACAAAAAGAAATAGGGTTTCACCATGTTGTCCCAGGCTGGTCTTGGACTCCTGAACTCAATCAATCCTCCTGCCTCAGCTTCTCAAAGCCTTGGGATTACAGGCATGAGCCACTGTGCCCACCTAGATTTATGTTTTCTTCTAGGTGTCCCTGGTTTAGACGCAAACAATACTAGGTACATGAAAGACACAACAACGTGATATTTCTGTCAGCAAAAAGCTATTTAATGTCTTTTCTTAAAGATGTTTAAAAATATCTTATCACCGGCTGGGCGCAGTGGCTCACACCTGTAACCCCAGCCCTTTGGTAGGCCAAGGCGGGTGGATCACCTGAGGTTGGGTGTTCAAGACCAGCCTGACCAACATGCAGAAACCCTGTCTCTACTAAAAATAGAAAAAATTAGCCAGGCGTGATGGCGCATGCTTACAATCCCAGCTACTCAGGAGGCTGAGGCAGGAGAATCGCTTGAACCTGGGAGGTGGAGGTTGCAGTGAGCCGAGATCATGCCATTGCACTCCAGTTGGGGCAGTAAGAGCCAAACTCTGTCTCAAAAAAAAAAAAATAGCTTAGGACGAGATGAGGTTTAATATGGCAATCTCAAAAGGATCACAAGGATATACGTGATTAGATTCCTCATGGAGTTGTGAGGAAATGTTCCAGAAGTGCAGTGACCAAACTTCAAGTTCCATGTGGGCAAGTCAGGTCCCTTGCCTGTTTTGTTGTCTTCTGTACCCCATACTTGGTACAAAGATGCTCAATAAGTAGTTACTTGCGTGAACAAATGGCACCTTTGAGGACCTTGTTTTAGGATGTCAGAGTCTTTAACCAAGACCCTAGCGTTAGGTAATAATCAACAAATGTTTCTTTTAGTTTAATGTTCATTAACTTGATGTTTATTTTATAAAGTTAATTATGTCTGATATTTTTCTTCAGTCCAGTGAAATTAACACTCCAATTGTAGTAGGATTGAATGATGGGAAAGCAGGAAAAAAACAAAAATTAGCCAGCCCTTGTTACTTTGTTAGAAAACATTCAATTTTGATCTCACTTATTGGAGATTATATTGTAAGTTGTTACAGTATAAATACCTAACTGAATTTCTTGTCATTTCTTCCCTCTTTGAAGAAGCTGGATTATATCACATACCTGTCCATCTTTGACCAATTATTCGACATTCCTAAAGAAAGGAAGAATGCAGAGTATAAGAGGTAGGCATTAATAGCTTCTAGGTCTCTCCTGGATTTGATTAGAAGATAATGTGAAGTTTTTGAGGGTGAAGTTCTGAATTTGTTGCCTGGAATGCATACATGAAGGCGTACTTCCAGGTTCATTGGAGGATGGGGCTATGAATGATGTGGTTTTAAAACCTTTGCGATGCTCTGGATGTGGACAAAGGTGTGTCTGTGGGCACATCTTCCATCATATGCCCATACTGTTCTTAATTTTGTCTCATTGTTTTAGGAACTCTCCCACTCTGGGACTTCTGTGTTTTCGGAGTTTTATGGGAAAAAAATTAGACTTTCTCAGATTGTGACTGAAGTGAGATGCTTAGGTGTGATGTATAAGTGAAAAATTTATGTTTTTGTTAATTACTCCCCGATTAGTGATTTTTTAATTTCCCCTCTTTTTCTCATTTTCTTTTTAATGAAATCTTGTATTATGTGAGGTAATTAAGACCTTAGTATTTAGCATCATTTTATGAGAATAAAAGGAGGTGGAAAAGGTCAGAATCAAAATGACATGTTGGGAAAAATGTCCATTCTAAGTTCATTTAAAAAGGAGTATTGGCCGGGCACGGTGGCTCACACCTGTAATCTCAGCACTTTGGGAGGCCAAGACAGGCGGATCACCTGAGGTCAGGAGTTCGCGACCAGCCTGACCAATGTGGAGAAACACTGTCTCTATTAAAAATACAAAATTAGGCCGGGCGTGGTGGCTCACGCCTGTAATCCCAGCACTTTGGGAGGCTGAGGTGGGCAGATCACAAGGTCAGGAGATAGAGATCATCCCTGGCTAACACGGTGAAACCCCATCCCTACTAAAAATGCAAAAAATTAGCC
>NW_012109752.1:541478-547547 GCF_000951045.1 Mandrillus leucophaeus | reverse complement strand
CTGAGGCAGGAAAATCACTTGAACCCGGGAGGCGGAGGTTGTGGTGAGCTGAGATCGTGCCATTGCACTCCAGCCTGGGCAAGAAGAACGAAAGTCCGTTTCAAAAAAAAAAAAGGATTAAAAAGATAGCATTACTAGAATTATAAGTACTATATATTCTACAGGGAATAACAAGATAGCAAAAATAGAAACCCTTTTTGCTTTCTCTGCATTGTATGTTCCTCTGTAGATACCTAGAGATGCTGCTCGAGTACCTTCAGGATTACACAGATAGAGTGAAGCCTCTCCAAGATCAGAATGAACTTTTTGGGAAGATTCAGGCTGAGTTTGAGAAGAAATGGGAGAATGGAACCTTTCCTGGATGGCCGGTGAGCTTCAGTGGGGTGTGAATGGTGGACATGCCAAGGAATTGAAGTAATTATTTTCCTTTATCTTGAGCTTCCACTTTAGGGCATTAGGTATCAATTCCTTGGTATCACTTGTGACAATGAGGTATTCCCTGCCAAGTATGCTATGTTTTTTTGTTTGTTTGTTTTTCTTTTTCTTTTTTTTTTTGGAGACGGAGTTTCACTCTTGTTGCCCAGGCTGGAGTACAATGGCAGGATCTCGGCTCACCTCAACCTCCACCTCCTGGGTTCAAGTGATTCTCCTGCCTCAGCCTCTCGAGTAGCTGGTATTACAGGCACCCACCACCACACCCAGCTAATTTTGTGTTTTTAGTGGAGACGGGGTTTCTCCGTGTTTGTCAGACTGGTCTCAAACTCCTGAGCTCAGGTGATCTGCCCACCTCAGCCTCCCAAAGTGCTGGGATTACAGGCATGAGCCACCGCACCCGGCCGTATGTGAGGTTTTTTTGTGTGTATTTTGGAGCAAGACTGTCAGGGTCCACTTGCCTTTGACTGTGCCCAGATTTTCACCAATCACATCATTACTGTTATGTGGTTCCTGCCGACCAAGAGCTTTTCAGATCATATGTTAGGAATCTACATTCTCACTTCTGGGGATAAACATGGGTTTTTCCTGAACTCTCCAGGGAGAGAATGTGGACCAACCTTACCTTCATCCTAAACCTGGTGGGTTGGTTGTTTGTTTTGTTTTGCTTTGTTTTGTTTTTTGGGAGACAAAGTCTCCATCTGGCTTCTAGTCTGGAGTGTAGTGGCATGATCATACCTCACTGCTGCAGCCTGAACTTCCTGGGCTCAAGAGATCTTCCTGCCTTGGACTGCTGAGTAGCTGGAACCACAGGCACATGCCACCATGCCCAGCTAATTCATGTGTTTTTTTTGTAGAGATGGGATTTCACCATGTTGCTCTGACTGGTCTCTAACTCCTGAACTCAAGCAATTCACCCATCTAGACCTCCCAAAGTGCTGAGATTACAGGTGTGAGCCACCACGCCTGGCCTAAACCTGGATCCTAATAAATACCATATTGTTCTTTCCAGAAAGAGACAAGCAGTGCTCTGACTCATGCTGGAGCCCATCTTGACCTCTCTGCATTCTCCTCCTGGGAGGTATGTTTCCTTCAGCAGTAGTACTGTTCTTCCTGTCTATTTTTCTATCTTTAAAGACTGCTCTGCTGTCTTTAATACCATGGTTGTGTTGTGATAAGGCACTATTTCTTGGGATCAAGCATCTACAAAGAAAGTAGCAAAGTAAAAAGAAAAAAATTACTACTTGGGAAACTGAAATAATCATTCTAACTACATTAAGCTGTAGTAAAGTAAATGGAACACTACCAGTATGGTTAAGTCTGAAGTAATTACAGATTCAGTCCTCTGGAGAGTTTAGACTTACTGTCAGATTGGCTATGAAATGTGTGGTCCTGCCACAGCCTCAGGAACACCCACCCTCTGGCCTGCATTTGGGGTTTCCCAAAAATCTGTTAATGTAATATTGTAATTTTTCTCTTCTTTGTACAGGAGTTGGCCTCTCTGGGTTTGGACAGATTGAAATCTGCTCTCTTAGCTTTAGGCTTGAAATGTGGCGGGTAAGGAATGGTTTTTCTATCAAAACTATTCAATTTGCTGTGTGTTTGCACAGTCTTCTAAGCGGCTCTGATTCCATTTTTTTTCTGTTGCTCCACACTGCAAAAACAAGCGAGCCTCTGTGGTAAAGTAACCCTGAAATCCTTTGCCATCCTGTCTCCTTAGGACCCTAGAAGAGCGAGCCCAGAGACTCTTCAGCACCAAAGGAAAGTCCCTGGAGTCACTTGATACCTCTTTGTTTGCCAAAAATCCCAAGTCAAAGGGCACCAAGCGGTGAGTGGCTGGGGTAGCACTGCTGCTTGTGGCTTTTAAGTGTTATTCCCATGCAGAATTTTTAACCACAGTAGAGACTTTAAAGCCTGCTTTATCCCCGTTATTGGTCGACAGAGATCCAGTCTGCTCTTTCTCTTTGCTAATAGAGAATACTATCACTGTTAATATGAACAAAGGACTGTCTGTATTCATCTGATTGAGAGCACGTCAGGTTTCTAAGTTTGAAACCGTGTTCTTGGCACCTTTAATAGGTTATAGAGGCTAAAAGGCTAAATAGGTTCAAGAACTATTTTTCTAAGCTTATTTTTGGTAAAGTTGAATCTAATTCTTGAGCTACATACTTAGACAAGGTATTTTCCTTTCTTTTCTTTTTTTTTTTTTGAGACGGAGTCTCACTCTGTCGCCCAGGCTGGAGTGCAGTGGTGCAATCTCAGCTTACTGGCTGGAACCTCCACCTCCTGGGTTCAAAGGATTTTCCTGCCTCAGCCTCCTGAGTAGCTAGGACTACAGGCACACACCACCACACATGGCTGATTTTTTGTATTGTTAGTAGAGATGGGGGTTCATCATGTTGGCCAGGCTGGTCTGCAGCTCCTGAGCTTAAGTGATCCACCCGCCTTGGCCTCCCAAAGTGCTGGGATTATAGGTGTGAGCCACTGCGCCTGACCCAGGGTGGTGTTTTTTTTTTTTTCTTTTTTGAGATGGAGTCTCGCTCTGTTGCCCAGGCTGGAGTGCAGTGGCACAATCTCGGCTCACTGCAACCTCTGCCTTCTGGGTTCAAGCGATTCTCTTGCCTCAGCCTCCCGAGTAGCTGGGATTACAGATACGCAACACCACACTGGCTAATTTTTGTGTGTTTTTTGTTTTTTTGTTTGAGACAGAGTCTTGCTTTGTTGCCCAGGTTGGAGTGCAGTGGCACAATCTCAGCTCGCTGCAACCTCCACCTCTCTGGTTCAGGCGATTCTCTTGCCTCACTCTTCCAAGTAGGTGGGATTACCAGCGTGCGCCACCATGCCTGGCTAGTTTTTGTATTTTTAGTAGAGACGGGGTTTCACCATGTTGGCCAGGCTGGTCATGAACTCCTGACCTCAAGTGATCCACCCGCCTCAGCCTCCCAAAGTGGTGGGATTACAGGCGTGAGCCACCGCGCCTAGCTAATTTTTGTATTTTTAGTAGAGAGGGTTTCACCGTGTTGATGAGGCTAGTCACAAACTCCCAACCTCAAGTGATCGCCAGCCTCATCCTCCCAAAATGCTGGGATTACAGGCATGAGCCACCGTGTCTGGCCCAGCATTTTCTTAGTGTACTTTTTTTTCTAATTCTCACAACAACCCAGAAAATTAGTTGTTATCCTGAGTTTTTGCAGATAAGGACTCAGAAAAGTTATGGAATGTGTCCACTCTCATAGTTCTAAGTAGCAGAGTCAGGATTTGGGCCTAGGTCTACCTGCTGCAGAGCTTGCTCTTACATACCACATTTCCTTTGTAGATTATAATGATGGCAGTGTAAGCAGTCTTGATATGTCCTTCATCTTCTAGGTGAGGTCATAGAGGAAGCCTCCATGCATTCTGAGAAATAGCCTCAGTGTTTGTCTATAGAGTCCTGAGATGAACAGAGCATTTGCTTTCATAGCATAGTATTTCTCATGTGCTTATAATTTTTAATGCAGTTGTGCAATAAATGTTCCCAGATATAGGGAACAAAGCAATGGATGAGAGAATCCTTGAGTGATACAGCTTGTTTCTTTTTCTCAGAGACACTGAGAGGAACAAAGACATTGCTTTTCTAGAAGCCCAGATCTATGAATATGTAGAGATTCTTGGGGTAAGTGACTGACTGCTGAAAGTGGAAAATGGTATAAAGCACAGGAGTTAAAGGGAGAGGAACTCACGGAAGATATTTTTTTCATTAGGTTCAAAAGAGGAGTGGATAGCTGATAAACTAGTATGGCACAAAATAGAGGTCAGGGTATGAGGCTCTTCAGTAAGTTCCTATTCTGTTGTTAGACGATACTTCCAAAATTGTCCAATTCCCATAAAGCCAGGCATGGAGAATAGAGTCCCCTCGCAATATAATATCCAGAATAGTGCAGATTCTGTGCCTGAGCTTCAGAAAATACTCAGGGGTAGCCCACAAAGCAGACACTCAGAAGGGCAAGTAACAAAGGCTACTCAAAGCAGCCTTTCAGTTATGACTTATAAAAAGGCATTTTCGTAAGTCAACTTACGTGTTCATAAGATTGTGAGAAAATTAGTAGGGCTAGAATATTAATAGTACAAAGCTGGCAGTGAATGTTCTCCTTGAATATTTTAGGAAGAACTGAAGTGTGGGTTGGGGTAGAGAAAGGCCTAGCCTGACCAGTATGCTTGTCTCAGAGAGAAAGTAGGGAGAGGAGTAGGAGGAAAAGAAATCTCTTTCCAGAAAGAAAAAGTGGAAGAAATGGCAGCACTCATCCAGAGAAGATGATCAGTGTCTTTGGAGTCCTTCAGAAGACCAGCCTTTCTGATCGTGTCTGCTGTGTACAGTTTTTTTGTTTTTTGTTTTTTGGTTTTTTTTGAGACAGAGTCTTGCTCTGTCGCCCAGGCTGGCGTGCAGTGGTGCAATCCGGGCTCACTGCAACCTCCGCCTCCAGGGTTCAAGCGAGTCTCCTCCCTCAGCCTCCTGAGTAGCTGGGACTACAGGCGTGCGCCACCATGCCCGACTAGTTTTTTGTAGTTTTAGTAGAGGCGGGGTTTCGCCATATTGGCCAGGCTGGTCTCGAACTCCTGACCTCGTGATCAGCTTGCCTCACTCAGCCTCCCAAAGTGCTGGGATTACAGGTGTGAGCCACCACACCCAGCCCGATTTTTAACTATCTCAGAGCCTTTCCTTTTACACACACTCGCATGGCCCTTTTAGTGGATGGCTCTGGGTCAGATAGCTTGTTTACATATTTTTGTTAATTGCCATGGACATTTTCATTCTGCTTCTGAGGACCATTCATATAATAGCTGTAGAACTAGTCACCTGTGATTCTGTTATGACCGCTTTCGGTAAAAGGCTAGCTAGACATTGGACATATTCTCCACTGTGACCTTGTGCTGTGCTAGTGTGTGCAGCAGGCTGAGTTGCCAGTCTTGTGAGTGGCTGGGAAGCCACTCATGCCCTTGACATGAGGTTTGTCCACTTTCTCCCTCCTTTTTTTTTGAAACAGTACCTCACTCTGTCACCCAGGCTGGAGTGCAGTGGCGGGATCTCAGCTCACTGCAACCTCCGCCTCCTGGGTTCAAGTGATTCTCGTGCCTCAGCCTCCCTGGTAGCTGGAACTACAGGTGTGTGCCACCACACCTGGCTAATTTTTGTACTTTTGGTAGAGACAGGGTTTTGTCTTGTTGGCCAGGCTGGTCTTGAATTCCTGGGCTCAAGTGATCAGCCTGCCTTGGCCTCCCAAAGTGCTGGAGCCACCAGGCCGGCCTCCATCCTTTAAGAGCATTTTGCTTTCCCTGCCAGGAGATGGCAGTATTCTCTTTGGAATTCCAACCAGTTCTAGCCAAATGCTTTCCAGAAGTTGCTCTCACTATGAACTGATAAGATTTTTGCCGTTATTATACTATTTGTTGATGTCTGTTGGTTTTTGGACATTATGCAAATTTTTTTAATACAATAGTGAATATGACACAGCCTCTTGCCCTTGAGAAACTCATTTTGTGGTTAGTGGAGACAAATAATTACAATATAATTTGATACTTACCTGAATACAGTGAGGTTGAGTCTTCTAAGTAGAAAGAGGGAGAAGAAAAAGTTTCTGGTAGAGGAAACAGGAAACACAA
>NW_012109752.1:531819-536678 GCF_000951045.1 Mandrillus leucophaeus | reverse complement strand
CCAGTTTTCAAAGGGAATGCTTCCAGTTTTTGCCCATTCAGTATGATATTGGCTGTGGGTTTGTCATAAATGGCTCTTATTATTTTGAGATGCACCCCATCAATACCTAGTTTATTGAGAGTTTTTAGCGTGAAGGGCTGTTGAATTTTGTCAAAGGCCTTTTCTGCATCTATTGAGATAATCGTGTGGCTTTTGTATTTGGTTCTGTTAATGTGATGGATTACGTGTATTTATTTGCGTATGTTGAACCAGCCTTGTATCACAGGTATGAAGCCAGCTTGATCGTGGTGGATAAACTTTTTGATGTGCTGCTGGATTTGGTTTGCCAGTATTTTATCAAGGATTTTTGCATTGATGTTCATCAAGGATATTGGTCTAAAATTCTCTTTTTTTTGTTGTGTCTCTGCCAGTCTTTGGTATCAGGATGATATTGGCCTCATAAAATGAATTAGGGAGAATTCCCTCTTTTTCTATTCATTGGAATAGTTTCAGAAGCAATGGTACCAGCTCCTCTTTGTACCTCTGGTAGAATTCAGCTGTGAATCCGTCTGGTCTTAGACTTTTTTTGGTTGGTAGGCTATTATTGCCTCAATTTCAGAACCTGTTATTGGTCTATTCAGGGATTCAGCTTCTTCCTGGTTTAGTCTTGGGAGGGTGTATGTGTCCAGGAATGTATTCATTTCTTCTAGATTTTCTAGTTTTTTTGCGTAGAGGTGTTTATAGTATTTTCTGATGGTAGTTTGTATTTCTGTGGAATCGGTGGTGATATCCCCTTTTTCATTTTTTATTGCATCTGTTTGATTCTTCTGTCTTCTTTATTAGTCTTGCTAGCAGTCTATCAATTTTGTTGATCTTTTCAGAAAACCAGCTCCTGGATTCATTGATTTTTTGAAGTGTTTTTTGTGTCTCTATCTCCTTCAGTTCTGCTCTGATCTTAGTTATTTCTTGCCTTCTGCTAGCTTTTGAATGTGTTTGCTCTTGCTTCTCAAGTTCTTTTAATTGTGATGTTAGGGTGTCAATTTTAGATCTTTTCCAGCTTTCTCTTGTGGGCATGTAGTGCTATAAATTTCCCTCTACACACTGCTTTAAATGTGTCCCAGAGATTCTGGTATGTTGTATCTTTGTTCTCATTGGTTTCAAAGAACATCTTTATTTCTGCCTTCATTTCGTTATGTACCCAGTAGTCGTCATTCAGGAGCAGGTTGTTCAGTTTCCATGTAGTTGAGCGGTTCTGAGTGAGTTTCTTAATCCTGAGTTCTAGTTTGACTGCACTGTGATCTGAGAGACAGTTTGTTATAATTTCTATTCTTTTACATTTGCTGAGAAGTGCTTTACTTGCAGCTATGTGGTCAATTTTGGAATAAATGTGATGCGGTGCTGAGAAGAATGTATATTCTGTTGATTCGGGGTGGAGAGTTCTATAGATGTCTATTAGGTCCGCTTGGTGCAGAGCTGAGTTCAATTCCTGGATATCCTTGTTAACTTTCTGTCTTGTCGATCTAATATTGACAGTGGGGTGTTAAAGTCTCCCATTACTATTGTATGAGAGTCTAAGTCTCTTTGTAGGTCTCTAAGGACTTGCTTTATGAGTCTGGGTGCTCCTGTATTGGGTGCATTTTTTTTTTTTTTTTTTTTTTTAAGATGGAGTCTCACTGTGTTGCCCAGGCTAGAGTGTAGTAGTAGGATCATAGCTTACTACATCCTCAAACTCCTGGGCTCAAGCAGTCCTCCTAACTCAGCCTCCTGAATAGCTGGGACCACAGGTGCACACCTCCATGCCTAGCCAATTTGTAAATGTTTTGTAGAGATGGGATCCCACTGTGTTGCCCAGGCTGATGTCAAACTCCTGGCCTCAAGTGATTCTCCCACCCCAGCCTCTAAAAGTGATGGGATTACAGGCTTGAGCCACCACACCCAGCCAGAAAATATTTTAGAGTCAGAATAGATGAGACTGTTTTCTGTTGTTCTAGAATAGCCTCAGATGAGTAATCAGGCAAGTAATGTAAAACCTTTTACTCTTTGCTTTGGGTTCAGGTAGAGCCTGCTGATAAGGAGTTCTGATATGAAGCCAAGATTTTCCTTTATTCTATAAGAAAGAACCTTATCCTTGGAAGTAAGGGGTCAGCAGAAGTTGGAGGAAAACAGGAAATTTCCCATCTTATTCTGCACTAGTTTTTTCTGACTTTTCATTTATGGACCTACCTTAGGAGCAGCGACATCTCACTCATGAAAATGTACAGCGCAAGCAAGCCAGGACAGGAGAAGAGCGAGAAGAAGAGGAAGAAGAGCAGATCAGTGAGAGTGAGAGTGAAGATGAAGAGAACGAGATCATTTACAACCCCAAAAACCTGCCACTTGGCTGGGATGGCAAAGTAAGTCTCAGAACTACCACTTTCTCCCCATTCCCCATTTTGGAAACAGATACAGAGTTTAGTAGGCTAACACTACTTCTTGTTTTTTTTTTCTTTTTTCTTTTTTAGCCTATTCCCTACTGGCTGTATAAACTTCATGGCCTAAATATCAACTACAACTGTGAGATTTGTGGAAACTACACCTACCGAGGACCCAAAGCCTTCCAGCGACACTTTGCTGTAAGGAATTCAGAGCCATTTTTCGGGGAATTGAAGTAAAAACATGAGACTTTTAGAGAAGAGAGTAGGAGTAGCCTATGTGGACCTCTGGTGTCCAGAGCCAAAGGGAATCAGAGAAGGATGGTTTTAAAATCAAGCCCATGGCGTTTGACTTTTGGCACCAATGTTAGTCTTAAATACCTGAGATAGTTTCTGGAGGAATTCTACCATTCCGCTCTTTAAACCTTACTTGGTTTTCTCTTGCCTGCTCTTAACACTTCTCTGTTTTTGTCTTTCTGCTAGCATTTTAGACCAACTTCTGACTTCTTGGTTATTTCTCTACCCCATTGCTAATACTCAAGATCAAGAATAGGACTTACCTCTTTCGGATCATAAATGGATCTTTGCCTCTTGAGGAAAAAAAAAAAAATGAAGGGACTGATCTTTATCAAACCATTCTTGAGACAGGGTATTGTCCAGGTGGTACTGCTGTAAGTGGGCTCACCTCTAAGTGGGCTCTACTTTTAGTTCTTAGATTTTGGAAGGACATTTTACAGAATGGAAAAGATTTATGCTAGACCAAGGATGACAAATTTATATGAACTCCTCTCCCCCTCTCTGAGTCATACATATTACTAATTGATCCTGAGTCTTTTTTGCTGAGCCCATGAGTGAGTTCTGAATCCTTCTTAGCACCTCCTACAATGATTGGAGTTGGCATCCAGATAAAGCCTGTGCCATTTACCATCCCTTAGCTAAAACTGCCATCATGTCAGTGTATAATCTCCCTGCTCTCTCCTCCCCACATCGTTGTGCCTGATAAAAGTCTTCTCCTTTACCTACAAAGATGATGCTGACCTGCCATTAGTAACCCTATTCATGCAGGTGTTTGGAGTTGCTGGGGCTTTGGTGAGTTCTCCCGCAATATGGGAGATGTAGTTAGAGTTGTGATATTTTCCTGTGATCTTGACCCAGAGGTTTTATGTGTAAGACTACTGGGTCTGGAATCTAGGTTTACAAGCCAACCCAGTGAGGCAAACAATGCGATGCGTCTTTGAAATACCAGCCTTTTGTCAGTCACAGCCAGCGGTTTACAAACATGAAACACAAAAGGAATGCTGCCTTTCGGTGGAGTCTTGTAAAGGGCCATGTTAGGATTTATGAGTAGAATGGAGTTAGTGCTCTGTGTGTTCAGCTATTCCCATTTCACATGATCCTTTTGCTTCTCTCTTCTCCCAGGAATGGCGTCACGCTCACGGCATGAGGTGTTTGGGCATCCCAAACACTGCTCACTTTGCTAATGTGACACAGATTGAAGATGCTGTCTCCTGTAAGTAACATTTATTTACTGTCTCCTAGGCCAGTACAAATGGCCTGTCCTCCTTCGAGTCAGCTTCCTGATACCTTGTGTATCCAGGATTAAAGGCAGTAGGTTGTGGATATGTAAAATCTGAGACAGTTGTATTATTATTGCATTTCTGTTTTTTGTTTTGTGGTTGGTTTTTTTTTTTGTTTTTTTTTGTTTTTTTGGTTTTTTTTGAGATGGATGGAGTCTCGCTCTGTCGCCAGGCTGGAGTGCAATGGCGTGATCTCAGCTCACTGCAACCTCTGCCTCCTGGGTGCGAGCGATTCTCCTGCCTCAGCCTCCCAAGTAGCTGGGATTATAGGCACGCGCCACTGTGCCTGGCTAATTTTTTTTTTCTGAGATGGAGTCTCGCTGTATCACCCAGGCTGGAGTGCAGTGGCACGATCTCAGCTCACTGCAAGTTCCGTCTCCCGGGTTCATGCCATTCTCCCGCCTCAGCCTCCCAATAGCTGGTACTACAGGCGCCCGCCACCACGCCTGGCTAATTTTTTGTATTTTTAGTAGAGATGGGGTTTCACACTGTTAGCCAGGATGGTCTCGATCTCCTGACCTCGTGATCTGCCCGCCTTGGCCTCCCAAAGTGCTGAGATTACAGGCGTGAGCCACCACGCCCAGCCTTTGTTTTGTTTCTGAGACAGAGTCTTGTTCCGTCACCAGGCTGGAGTGCAGTGGTACGATCATGGCTCCTGCAACCTCCGTCTCCTGGGCTCAAGCAATTCTCCTGCCTCAGCCTCCCTAGTACCTGGGATTACAGGCAAGCGCCACCACGCCCAGCTAATTTTTCTATTTTTAGTAGAGATGGGCTTTCACCATGTTGGCCAGGCTGGTGTCGAACTCCTGACCTCAAGTGATCCACCCACGTTGGCCTCCCAAAGTGCTGGGATAACAGGCGTGAGCCATCGCACCTAATTATTGCTTTTTTT
>NW_012109752.1:530111-531704 GCF_000951045.1 Mandrillus leucophaeus | reverse complement strand
CCCAGGCTGGAGTGTGATGGTGCGATCTCGGCTCACTGCAACCTCTGCCTCCTGGGTTCAAGCGATTCTCCTACCTCAGCCTCCCGAGTAGCTGGGATTACAAGTATGTGCCACCATGCCCAGCTACTTAGAGACGGGGTTTCTCCATGTTGGTCAGGCTGGTCTCAAACTCCCGACCTCAGGTGATCCGCCCGCCTCGGCCTCCCAAAGTGCTGGGATTACAGGCATGATTCACGGTGTCCAGCTAATTATTGCATTTTTAAGGGGAATGAATTAGTCAGCAATACTGATTGTTTCTCCTTTGAGAAGAGCCCTGTGCTGAGTATAGACCAGGGCTTTTAGCCTGGGTCTGTGAACTCCCTTGTATGCAAGATTTTGATTGAATGGTTGTATGTGTAGTTTTCTGAATTGATTTTAATGTGTTAAAGAATGACTGATATAAAGGAAGAAATAGAAGTGCCCTCAGTAAGCTTGTGTTTGAGGGTATAGAAACACAGCAGCCAAATACCTCTTGAGGAAAGTAAAGTGGAGTGCATGTGAGGGAAGGTACTGCTGAAGCACATAGAGGACCACCGCCAGGCTTCCTGTTTTCCCAGCAGTGGGAGCTTTCTCTACCATTAACATTGTCATGGCAGCCTTTTTCTTTTCTTCTTTTTAAAATTTAATTTAATTTTTTTTTAAATTTCTGAGACAGAGTCTTGCTCTGTCGCCCAGGCTGGAGTGCAGTGGCGTGATCTCAGCTCACTGCAACCTCCACCCCCTGGTTTCCAGCGATTATCCTGCCTCAGCCTCCCAAGTAGCTGGAATTACAGGTGCTTGCCACCACACCTGGCTAATTTTTTTGGTATTTTTAGTAGAGACAGGGTTTTAGCATGTTGGCCAGGCTGGTCTCAAACTCCTGACCTCAGGTGAGCTGCCTGCCTTGGCTTCCTAAAGTACTGGAATTATAGGCGTTAGCCACCATGCCTGTCCTGGCTTTTTATTTTCTTTTCAGTGGATCTATGTCACATTTCACTGTTGGCTGGTTAGACAGAAGTAAGGTATTTACCCCTCCACTTTGTTAAATTACAGGCACTTTACTCTCAGTTACGCTTAGCAGGCTGTTCAGCTGTTTGGTCAGCTTGAACCTTGGGCTTCCAACTCTATTGCCCAGGCTGGAGTACAGTGGTACAATCACAGCTCACTGCAGTCTCTGCCTCCCAGACTCAAGTGATCCTCCCGCCTCAGATTCCCAAGTCAATGGGACTACAGGCTTGTGCCACCATGCCCGGCTAATTTTTGTATTTTTTGTAGAGATGATGTTTCACCATGTTGCCCAGGCTGGTCTTAAAGTCCTGTACCCAAGCGATCTGCCTGCCTCAGCCTCTGAAAGTGCTGGGATTGCAGGCGTGATCCCTGCCCAGCATGCAACATGCTACAACCTGTCTGTCATTTAAGACTGTTTATATTGACAGAGATTACCTCTTCAGTGGGACTGTGCTAAGATTCTTTAACTTACATAATTTCTTGACTTCTTATGACAAAGTAGGAAACCAAGTGTTTTATATCTATTCTGAGTTTATTTTCTTTTTTTTCCTTTTTTTTTTTTTTTTT
>NW_012109752.1:528545-530061 GCF_000951045.1 Mandrillus leucophaeus | reverse complement strand
TTTTTGGTACAGATGGGGTTTCCTTATGTTGCCCAGGCTGGTCTCAAACTCCTGGGCTGAAGTGATCCTCCCACCTTGGCCCTACAAAATGCTGGGATCATAGGCATGAACCACTGCACCCAACCTTATTTTTTTTATTATTTTTTTTTTTTGAGACAGAGTCTTGCTGTGTTGCCCAGGCTGGAGTGCAGTGACTGATCTCGGCTCACTGCAACCTTTGCCTCCTGGGGTCAAGCAATTCTTGTGCCTTAACCTCCCCAGTAGCTGGGACCACAGGCATGTACCACCACGCCCAGCAATTTTTGTATTTTTAGTAAAGACGAGGTTTCACCATGTTGGCCAGGCTGGCCTGGAACTTCTGACCTCAAGTGATGCACCCGCATTGGCCTCCCAAAGTGCTAGGATTATAGGCATGAGCCACCATGCTCATGTTAAAGAATTACTGATATAAAGGAAAAAATAGAAGTGCCCTCAGTAAGCTTGTGTTTGAGGCTATAGAAACACAGCAGCGAAATACCTCTTGAGGAAAGTGAAGTAGAGTACATGTCAGGGAATGTGCTGCTGAAGCACATAGAGGACTGCTGCCAGGCTTCCTTTTTCCCAGCAGTGGTAGCTTTCTCTGCCATTAACCTTTTCATGGCAGCCTTTTTCTTTTCTTTTTTTTTTAATTTAATTTTTTTTTTTTAATTTTTGAGACGGTGTCTTGCTCTGTCGCCCAGGCTGGAGTGCAGTGGCGTGATCTCAGCTCACTGCAACCTCCACTTCCTGGTTTCAAGCGATTCTCCTGCCTCGGCCTCCCGAGTAGCTGAAATTACAGGTACTCGCCACCACGTCTGGCTAATTGTATTTTTAATGGAGATGGGGTTTTAGCATGTTGGCCAGGCTGGTCTCAAATTCCTGATCTCAGGTAACCTGCCTGCCTTGGTTTCCCAAAGTGCTGGGATTACAGCACGTGTGTCTTAAAACAGTCTTTCCTCTTTCCACAATGCCATACTGCCTTCTTTGAAATCATACTCATCAGGGGATTTTTTTTTTTAAGGGTTGGTCATTAAGAGTTTTTCTAGAAAGGAATTGTATTCTCTTAGCCATATAGTTTTTTTTTTTTTTAGACAGAGTCTCGCATTGTCGCCAGGCTGGAAAGCAGTGGCGCAATCTCTGCTCACTGCAACCTCCACCTCCCAGGTTAAAGCGATTCTCCTGTCTCAGCCTCCCAAGTAGCTGGGACTACAGGCACACACCAGCACACCCAGCCAATTTTTGTATTTTTAAGAGAGACGGGGTTTCACCGTGTTAGCCAGGATGGTCTTGATCTCTGACCTCGTCATGCACGCGCCCCGGCCTCCCAAAGTGTTGGGATAACGGGCGTAAGCCACCACGCCTGGCCCTAATTTTTTTTTTTTTTTTTAGAATATCATTGGCAGGGCCAGGCATGGTGGCTCACACCTGTAATCCCAGCACTTTGGGAGGCCAAGGCAGGCGGATCACGAGGTCAGGAGATCAAGACCATCCTGGCTCA
>NW_012109752.1:522973-524000 GCF_000951045.1 Mandrillus leucophaeus | reverse complement strand
GAACTCCCAACCTCAGGTGATCTGCCCACCTCAGCCTCCCAAAGTGCTGGGATTAAAGGCGTGAGCCACCACACCCGGCCTCTTTTTTTTTTGGCAGAGTCTCGCTCTGTCACCCAGGCTGAATTCTTGGTTAGATTATTGAAGGGCTTCAGCAAAGAATATGACAGGGCTGCCCTGTCACATAGTAAGCACATAACTTCTCCATTCCTTCCTGATATGCATATTATCTGGGCTTGAAGACTTAAGCTTATTTTTATTTATTTATTTATTTATGTTTGAGACAGAGTTTCACTCTTGTTGCCCAGGCTGGTGCGATCTTGGCTCACCGCAACCTCCACCTCCCAGGTTCAAGCGATTCTCCTGCCTCAGCCTCCTGAGTAGCTGGGGTTAACAGGCATGCACCACCACACCCGGCTAATTTTGTATTTTTAGTAGAGATGGGGTTTCTCCATGTTGGTCAGGCTAGTCTCGAACTCCCGACCTCAGGTATTCCACCTGCCTCGGCCTCCCAAAGTACTGGGATTATAGGCATGAGCCCCTGTGCCTGGCCAACTTCAGCTAATTTAAAGCAATTAGCAAAGAAGGAAAAGTTGATTAATTGAGCACCAATGTGCCAGGTGCAGAGCTAAGCATTTTATCATATATTGTTTTATTTACTATTCATTCACCCATCTTAGGCTTCAACTGTCTCTCTGTGATATTTCTTCTAATCTTGTCAAGTTGAGATTATTCTACTTGATGGGAAAGGTGAAAACACAGGAATCAAGTTCTGTTTTCTCATCATCTATTAATATTTTATTATCTTCCCTTTCTGGCAGTGGACCTGTCTTATGTATTCCATGTAGCCTTCTGTTCTCATCTGATCTAAGAGTTCACCTTCCTGATACCATGCTTTAAGATTCAAGTTGGCTGGGCGTGGTGGCTCACGCCTATAATCCCAGCACTTTGGAAGGCCGAGGCAGGTGGATCACCTGAGGTCGGGAGTTCAAGACCAGCCTGACCAACATGGAGAAACCCCGTCTCTACT
>NW_012109752.1:501581-518533 GCF_000951045.1 Mandrillus leucophaeus | reverse complement strand
AGTTTTTTTCTTGTGTATACATGTCTGATCACTCCCTCTGAAGCTATGATGGTTTTTTCAGATGTCTTTACCTTTTCTCCTTCATAGAGATTGTTATTGAACTGTTAGAATTTTGTATTATGAGCTTTAAGAAAGTAAAGTCACTTTCTCCCATTATTCTCATAGGTTGTTCCACAATTAACCTCCTTCAAGAGTAGCAGTTTTTTGTTCTCGGAGGTCTTTGGTTATATTTGATCCAACTTTTATAGCAAAGCAAGGTCATGATGAGTTTTGCAGTGGAAGGGGTTTTGTCTGTAGGTGGTCCAGAACCAAAATTCTGGTTTGGGGTAGGCAGAAATCTCACAGGCAGAGTCTTCTAGGGAGCATCCTAATGGCAGGGAGAGAGGATTATGACACTGGCTACCCGACAGATGTTCAGTCCATCCTGATTGCTATTCATTTCTCATCCTGCAGTGTGGGCCAAACTGAAATTGCAGAAGGCTTCAGAACGATGGCAGCCCGACACTGAGGTGAGTACTAATGTGGATGGTGTTGGGGATAGTGTCAAGTGATAGAGAGCTCCCTCACCACGTAGAAGGGAGGTAAAAGATGGTCCCTGGTGTACTGCAGCAGCGAGTAGAATGTGACAATATCTACCAATTGACTTTTCCTTTTTTTTTTTTTTTTTTTGACACAGAGTCTCACACTGTTGCCCAGGCTGGAGTGCAGTGGTGTAACGTCAGCTGACTGCAACTTCCACCTCCTGGATTCCAGCAATTCTCCTGCCTCTCGAGTAGCTGAGATTACAGGCGCCTGCCACCACACTGACTAATTTTTGTATTTTTAGTAGTGACAGAGTTTCGCCTTGTTGGCCAGACTGGTCTCAAACTCCTCACCTCAGGTGATCCACCCGCTCACGCCTGTAGTCCCAGTTACGTGGGAGGCCTAGGCACGAAAATCACTTGAACCCGGGAGGTGGAGGTTGCATGAGCCGAGATTGTGCCACTGCACTCCAGCCTGGGTGACAGAGCAAGACTCTGTCTCAAAAAAAAAAAAAAAAAAATTAATAATTAGCCAAGTGTGGTGGTGCATGCTTGTAGTCCCAGCTAATTGGGACTGAGGCAGGAGGAACACTTGAGCCCAGGAATTTGAGGCAGCTGCTGACCTATGATCATAGCACTGCACTTCAGCCTGGGTGACGGAGTAAGACCCTGTCTCTTTAACAACAAAAAGGCAGATTGTATTCTCCCATTCAAATTTTGAAATGGGCTGGGTGCAGCGGTTCATGCCTGTAGTCCCAGCACTTTGGGAGGCCAAAGCAGGCAGATTGCTTGAGCCCAGGAATTGGAGACCAGCCTGGGCAACATGGTGAAACCATATCTCTACAAAAAATACAATAATTAACTGGGAGTGGTGGCACATGCCTGTGGTCCCAGTTGTTCAGGAGGCTGAGGCAGGAGGATCACTTGAGCCCAGGCTGTCGAGGCTGCAGTGAGCTGTGATCGCACCATTGCACTCCAGCCTGGGTGGCAGAGCAAGAATTTGCCTCACACACACACAAAAATTGAAACGGCAAGTGGGAGTACCCATATCTCATGTTCTGCCATGGAGATTTATAGACTAAAATGCCGAGACTCTGTATCATGTATTAGATCTCCTTTGAGGAAAGCATCTAATGAGAGATGGTACTCCCATAGCAACAGGGAGAAGTCCTTGTTGGTCTTATGATGGTCATCCCAAGCAGCAGGTTTCAGAGATGAGGAATGACATGTATGTAAGGAATAGTATTGACTCACTCCAAGTCCCATAGTAACTGGCAATAGCCTCCCTTTTTTTGAGTCAGTGGTTTTCAGTATTTTTTTTCTTTTTGGCAGCAAAACTGTCTTCCATTTGTAATATAGTACTCCGATATATAAAATAGAATCAAGCAGAATTGCTCTGGACATGGGGAAGCTCAGACTTCGTGGCCTCCCTTTCAACCCTTCAGTGGCCTCTGAGCAGAAACCTGGGATTCTTGGGAACTGTTTGAAAACTTGCTGTTGCAGGTCAGCCTTTCTCAACCATGGTTTCTCATCTTAAATATAGAGAGCTAAATAAACTATTTTCTCAGATACTCTAATGATGGGTCATGACTAATAGCATTTTAGATGTCTACGAGAGAAGTTAATTCATTGAACACCGTGGCTGCTTTGGGGCAGTGGGACTTAATTCTCTTGTGGAACCCCAGTTGAGAAAGGCTGTCTTAGATAAATAAATGCCAGTCTTAGTGTACCAGAGTATGCCATGGAATCAGGCCAGGATGAGCTCAAGTACCTAGAGATTGGTTCCAAACATTTCTTTTAGGAGATATATCTAACAAAGTGTACCCCTTCCTTTTCAGGAAGAATACGAAGATTCAAGTGGGAATGTTGTGAATAAGAAGACCTATGAGGATCTGAAAAGACAAGGACTGCTCTAGTGTTCAGGGATGTAGCTCAGCTTTTGGGCTAGCCCAGGCTTCCCTGAGATCTGCTTTTTCTATTTCTCCCAACCAAATCCTCTTAAAGACCCTTTGCTATGTAGTCTCATGGTCTAGCATGCATCTTGTAGAAACAAGACATGCTGGCAGATTGCAGGGTTGAGATGTGTTTTATCTGTTTTATATTTTAAAAGATTCTGCCAGAAAATAAAACCACACCTTGTTCTAAAGCCCAGGGTTATGGACCAACTCAGTGCTTCAGGTCTTAAGGCCTCCATACCTCTTTCTCACCAACTTTAGTAGTAGCTGAGATTTAATGGGCACCTGTTTTGCTACAAATCTGACCTGACCTCTTACCCTACCATCCTTTGTTGCTGCTTCCCTGAATGAGTATTACCCCAGGATGAGGTCTGCCATCAGCTTAGCCATTGATGCAAATACTAGGGAAAGACTAGGAGGATGAGCCAGGGCTGCTACTAAGGACTAAGTGTGGCACCAAGGTTTGCCTTTTGTATTTGCATAAAGAAAGGAGTTGGAGCTGGGTGCGGTGGCTTGTGCCTATAGTCCCAGCTACTTGGGAGGCTGAGGCAGGAGGGTTGCTTAAGACCAGCCTAGGTAACATAGTGAGATCCTGTCTCATTTAAAAAAAAAAAAAAAAAATAGGCATGGTGGCACACACTGTAGTCCTAGCTACTCACGACGCTGAGGTTAGAAGATCCTTTGAACCTAGGAGTATGAGACCAGCCTAGGCAATATAGTGAGGCCCCATCTCAAAAAAAAAAAAAAAAAAAAGAGTTGGGCTGTATTGGAATGGGCCTGCAGCCCAACATACAAGGGAACTAGGACCGACAGAGACTTCACCAGCTTGCTAGGTCAGAATGAGAGACTTTGGTGGGTCTGTCTACCTGTTTCTTCTACAAGATCCCTATTTGACTGTAAAAGTAGCTAATACTCGCATGTTCTCCAAGCCCAGATAGCCATGGTAGAGTTGGGTAGTTAAGCAGCTGCTCCAGGATCCAAATGTGGTGTCTGAAATGGAAAGAACTAAGGCAAGCAGGAAGGCACTGATCCGCCTTATAAGCACTGTCATCCGAAAGTCAGGCCTGCTGCAGGACAGGATCCCCCAGAGACCCCATTTGCCTCTCAACACTCAGATCTTCACCTGTTTTTAATAAATCTACTTTTTAAAAAAAATGTTAATCTTTTTCTTTATATTATACATTTATATCTTACTTGTCTAAAAACCTGCCAAGGACCAGTGCCACACTCACCCCATGTAGAGGCAGGCTGGCTAATATATCTACTTTTAAAAATCCCAGCTCAGGCCAGGCGCAGTAGCTGACGCCTGTAATCCCAACACTGGGAGGCCGAGGGCAGCGAATTACTTGAGGTCAGGAGTTGGAGACCAGCCTGGCCAACACGGCAAAATCCTGTCTCTACTAAAAATACAAAAATCAGCCAGCCGTGATGGCATGCATCTGTAGTCCCAGGTACTCAGGAGGATCACTTGAAACCGGGAGGCGGAGGTTGCAGTGAGCTGAGATCACGCCACTGCACTCCAGCCTGGGTGACAGAGCAAGACTCCGTCTCAAAAAAAAAAAAAAAAAATCCCAACTTGGAACTAGCCTTCTGCCTCACACCAATCTTTTGCCGTGGTTATTTCCATGGCAGTAAAGTTTCACCACCCCCACCCCAGTGGCACTGCAGTCTAGGTTGGTATTTTCCTTCCCAGTTCAACCCATCCCTGTGCAACTCATTCCCTTGTGCCTTCACTCCATTTAAGACTCCAGGCTGGGTGTGGTGGCTCATGCCTGTAATCCCAGCACTTTGGGAGGCCGAGGCAGGCAGATCACCTGAGGTCAGGAGTTCGAGACCAGCCTGACCAACATAGAGAAACCCCATCTCTACTAAAAATACAGAATTAGCCAGGCGTGGTGGTGCATGCCTGTAATCCCAGCTACTAGGGAGGCTGAGGCAGGAGAATCACTTGAACCTGGGAGGCAGAGGTTGTGGTGAGTTGAGATCACGCCATTGCACTCCAGCCTGGGCAACAAGAGTGAAACTCCGTCTCAAAAAAAATAAGTAAGACTCCAGTTGGACAGCCTCTCCAGGGCCTGAGCTGAAGCAGAGTGAATAATTAAACCTAATTGAGCCAACTAGAAACACTGATTAGTGGAAACTGGCCCAAGGTGCAAGGAGACATTGCCATTTGAGAAGAGAGTTAAAGCCTTGGAATGGAAAATGTGGGGAGAAGATGGCCCTTCAGACCGCTCGTCAGAACAGTGACTGCATTGGGCTACCAAGGAATGCACCTGCTGCTTTCCAGTTGTTGGAGTCCTCAAAGCCCTGTCTTGAGGCTACCTGGGACTCCAGGGTTAATGGGCTCTCCCTCTACAGTGTGGAGAGGAAGTGGGACCAGGTCCTACGGAGTCCTGCCATCCCCTTGCCCAGCAACTGCAGTCAGCATGGGAACTCTGTGCCAAAACAGCCTTGGAGGGAAATGGGCTTACCTGTCACAGCAAAGGCTTGTTCATTTGTTACCTTCATTCATTCAGGGCTTTTTTAGTGCCTTCCATGTGCCAGGCACAGCTAGATCAAACCTTGAAAATTAAAGTGGAGGTGAGACAGTGGGGGCAGAAGCCAGAGGTGAGGAAGCTCAGCAGCAGCCTCTGGGAACGCAGGAAGAGCCATGTGGCCAGCTCCATCCAGCTGCAAGGGGCACAGCTCTTTCCTGAGGTGCAGGCAAACCACATCAGAATTGATTCTCAGAGGTGATTCCTTCAGGTTTGGACTCCATAGGGTCAGCCAAAGGAAGAAGAGAATTTCAATTGACCACCTGCCTCGGCCTCCCAAAGTGCTGGGATTTCAGGCATGAGCCACTGTGCCCAGCCAAGAATCTTTCTTAGACATGGAGTCGGAACCTTTGCCAATGCACTTATTGCTGAGAACAGTTAATTCAATTAGCTCCCTAAAAGCTGCAGGGAGCATTTAGGGAGTTGTTCCTGGGATTGACCCTCAGATTGGTGCTGCTAAACCCAGAGGCTGCGCCTGGGATGAGCCCTCCCAGGAGGAGTCTTTACTCCCTACTTCTCGGATGAAAGTGAATAAATCTGTCTCTGGCCTCAACCAGGTATCCCTGTCTTCTCCACTTGCTGTCCATTTCCCTCCCTGCTGGAAGGCTCTGTGAAGGGAGCACACTAAAGGTAACCAATGTGTTGGGGAAGTGAAGTTCTGAGATATTTCTCTCCCTCTGCCTTAAAAAAACAAATCCTTGGGATGATAGCAACCTTTCCCCTCATTCTTCAGGTCCTACTGTCAGCCTCAACTCAGAGTTCTCAGGGTGGGAATGAGCCTGTGACCCTCTCCACCCTCATCCAGAAGAGTCCTCCCATTACAGGTCCAGTCTGGGAAGACACTGGTCTCCTCTCCCTCTGATCTCTTCTGAGAGCCCTCTCCACCTGCCAGGTTTCTGATCCAGACAAATAAGGCACCTCCCAGTGGGATGTTGGGACGGAGGTCTTTTGATCTGCTCAAGCTGTCAACTGGCTTTATTTTCTCCCTCCAACTACAGTCTGGGCAGCAGCTGTGCTTTCTTCTTTTCTGTGGTCCCTATGTATACCCAGTGGCAGTAACGTGAGAGGCAACTCCCAGAGCTGACAAATGATTGGAGGGGAGTAGGAAGGGCAGCTTCCGGTTTCCAGGGGCAGCAGCTGTAGCCTCCCTGCCTTGTGCATGCACACTTACAGCCCTCTGCACCTTCAAGTGTGCAGGTAGGTCTACAGCTGGGATAAGGTGGGGCACAGAGAATATTGACAATATGCTCTAGCCATGGAGGGGCACACAGACTAAAGCAGATGGACAAGAAGCCTGGATTAATACAGCCTAGGAGGTACCCATCTATCTTTGCCCAGCCTTCTGATTCTGCTCAGTGTCTGTCTACTTGCCCCGTAATATTCCTGAGCTGTCCTTCCAGCCTCATCTGTGCAAAGTAAGGAGAAGGAAAGGGGCGAGAAGAAAAAGGGTGACAGAGTAAGACTGTCTCACTCTGTTGCCTAGGCTGGAGAGCAGTGGTGCAATCTCGGCTCACTGCAGCCTCCGCCTCTTGGGTTCAAGCAATTCTCCTGCCTCAGCCTCCTGAGTAACTGGGACTACAGGCGTGCTCTGCTATGCCTGGCTAATTTTTTCATGTTTTTGGTAGAGACGGGGTTCCACCATATGGGCCAGGCTGGCCTTGAACTCCTGACCTCATGATCCACCTGCCTTGGCCTCTCAAAGTGCTGAGATTACAGGTGTGAGCCACTGTGCACGGCCCTAAAAACTTGTTTTTTTTTTAAACAAGGTCTCACTGTTACCCAGGCTAGAGTGCCGTGGCATGATCAGAGCTCACTGCAGCCTCCTAACTCTCAGGCTCAAGTGACCTTCCCACCTCAGCATCCCAAGTAACTAGGACTACAGGTGCACACCTCCATGCCCAGCTAATTTTTTGTAGAGAAAGGGGTCTCACTATCTTGCCCAGGCTGGTCTTGAAATTCTGGCCTGAAGAAGTTCTCCTGCCTCAGCCTCCCGAGTCACTGGGATTATAGGTGTCAGCCACCATGCCCAGCAAGAGAACTGTTTCTTGAGTGTAGTGTTTGTTGGTCTAGGGGACGGATGGGCAACAGAGAGGCTGACGCCATCAGAAGGGCCTAACCCAGGAGTCTGCTGCACACTCTCCTGTGTATCGCATCACCCTGGCTGCTGTCACTTGAGAGACAAGTCTGAGTGCTGATGGAGGATTACATCCATGAGGGCAGGGAAACGGATGTCCCATTAGCGTTGGGAATGGTAGAGTCTGGGTTGTGCTCAGCTTCCAGTGCTGGGCAAGAAGATGGGAATAATGCCCCACTCTCATCTCTAGCAGTTTCCTACCTTGTATGGAAAAACCTAAACCCAGGCTTAGCAGACCCTTCTAGGTCTGATCCCTTAGTGTTGCAGGGGGCAGAGTCTGAGATCTAGGAACCCAAAGTCTCAGAGCTACCTCCCATATTTGGCTCAGCACTCATTTAGAGACAGGCTGGGGTCTGAATCCTGAAGAACACTTGGACAAAGTGAGCCCGGACTTTTGACTCTCTGTGGCCCAGGGTTTCCCTGCCCTGGGTTCTGAGGAAGCCAATGACCCCCACCTTCCCACCCCTGGGCACCTTCTGACATTGGCAGCAAATGAGGCCAGATTAGAGGCACTGGATATCTATTTCCTGTCATTGCACCTGTTCCAGTTCTGCCTCCCCTCAGGCTGGGATGCTGCCGTTGACATGCCAGTGACAACATGTAGTCTCAGGGGGGCTGCTACTAGAATGCAGGCCCCTTTGTGCCTGCCTCAGTGTCACTCTGACAGTATGACTTGCAGGAAGTGACAGCTGAGCCCTTGAGATCTCTTACTCCCTAAAGGTTGACCCACGCCCACCCTAGTTCCCCAGCCTCAGTTTATTCATCTGCATAGTACAATAATGGAAATTTTGCTTGTAGATTTCCTCAGTCGCCCAGAACTGGTCCTTCCCTCTCTCTAGCTCGCTCCTGCAGCACCTCAGTTGAAGATGTATGTGGCCAATGGTAGCCACAGATCTGCTTTGCTCAGAGGTAGCTGTCCTCAGCCCAGGGACCCTAGCCTTTCCTGGACCATGACTACCGCTGGACCCTAGGACTGCCCCTACTTTTCCCTAAGTTCATGACCTCTTCCACTTAACTGCTGCATGACCTTTCTTTGACCTATGACCTTTGAGCTGGTTATGGTCTTGAACTCCTGACCTCATGATCCACCTGCCTCGGCCTCTGCAGTGGCTCCCTCTCTCCTTTTCCTCCTATCAGTCCTCCCGCTGGCCTTACTGGTAGCCTGGAATCTGGCAAGCAGTCAACTGACCACTGCTCCTGTCCAGGTAAACAGCATATGAGGGAGGGGACAACCTTCCTAATGCCTTCAGCCCTGGGCGTGTGACCACAGTGGTCAAACCTGTCCACAGATATGCCACAACTTCCACTGCCTTGGAGAGATGTGCTACCAGGCGGAAAAGTTCTCCAACCAGACCACAGAGTGTGAGCCTGGGCAGCACCACAGTGAGGTGTGGGGCTGGGGCTGTGATGGACCCAAGACAGGGCACTTCTCAGAGGTGAAGGGGAGTGGAGGGAGGCCATTGGAAGAGAGACTGACATTCAGGTACAGTAAGGGGCAGGAACAGATCCTGAAGCGGGAGGGAGAGGAGTCAGTATCTGGGATGCTGGGAACGTGGAGCTATGGCCCAGGCCTGGCTGTGCCCCCATCCTCCTGGACATGCCTGCATTCTCTCTACCCAGCTGATTCAACTCAATGCTTTCCACTACATGGCCTGGTGCAGCTTCAGCTGTGAAGGGGGAAATGAAACGGGTCCTAGCCCTTGCCTTCTGTCCAACACCTCAGCCCCCAGCCCAGACCCCTGCAGGCTGCAGTGCCGCAGTGGAGGGCCACTCTGTCTCATGCTCAAAGAGTCCGCCTGGGGTGAGACAGCCCCACCCTTAATACTCAGCCCTGCCCAGCCAACCTGCAGCTCCGAGCCCCATTCCTCAGAGCCCCCACCTCTGACTCCCATTCCTACTCATCCACAAGCTCAGAGCCCTTCTGCCCACTAACCCTCAACTCTGAACCCAGCCCTTTGAGAGGCCCTCAAATCTCAGCTCAATTTTCACCAGCCCCCCAACCTCTATGAATATGTTAACCTCTAAGCCTTGTCTGACCCCTAACTTTAATGTCTTCCTAGGCCAGGCATGGTGACTCACACCTGTAATCCCAGCACTTTGGGAGGCTAAGGCGGGCGGATCACAAGGTCAGGAGATTGAGACCATCCTGGCTAACATGGTGAAACTCTGTCTCTACTAAAAATACAAAAAATTAGCTGGGCGTGGTGGTGGTGGGCACTTGTAGTCCCAGCTACTCGGGAGGCTGAAGCAGGAGAATGGCATGAACCCGGGAGGCGGAGCTTGCATTGAACTGAGATCTCGCCACTGCACTCCAGCGTGGGCGATAGAGTGAGACAGTCTCACCAAAAAAAAAAAAAAAAAAAGTCTTCCTTCCTCATTAGCTCCCCAAGTCTGAGCTCTCTACCTTTGGTGCCCCACCCCTTCTCAGATTCCCTACTCCTAATATCCCCACCATTCCCCAGTCCAGCCCATCCAGCACTCCCCTCCCCAACAAGCTCCAAAGAGGCCTGGGGCAAGCACCTGTGCTCATCCAGGCAGCGGTGCGGGAGATGTCAGGTTGTGAGCTGCCCACACACATCATGCTCTCCCTGGGGGCAAGGCAGGCGGGTCAGGGCTTTGCAGAGGTGTCACAGCACTTCCCCAGGCAGTCCTGCTCTGCTCCTAGGCCTAGCCCACCTGATGATCCCAAAGGACAAGCTACATTCCACTCTACTCCTGGTGACCACCACCTTGCCAGCCCTCCAGGGAAATGGGAGTGTCTCATTCTCACCTGCCTGCTCTGGGAAGTGGAGGCAGAAACAGACAGCGTGTCGTGGATGGGGCCAGTGACACGAGCATGATAGGGCTCCAGCCTTGCCTCTGTCCAGCATTTACCACCTGTTCAGTCTGCACAGAGCTCCCAAACCTCCTCCTGCTTTCTCTTCCAGGAGAAAATCTGTGCCACTTTCTCCTGCCAAGGTGGTGACTGTTTCAAAGGGCAGAAAGCTGTGGCCATGTGCCCTGAGGGCTTGGACTTCCGTGAGGTGAGCCCTGCGATGCTCCAAGGATTAGGGAGCTGTCCTCCCTCAGAGCTGCATGGCTTTCTCCTTCTACCTGGAGTGGGTAGCTCAGCAGTAGGATCTGGATGGAGCTAGACCTGCTGGGAGCCAGGCTGCCTGGGGTCTAGCAAACTTGACTCCCTCAGCTCTGTATGATGCCAACACCGAAGGCAGCAACTGGAATTTGCCATACCTCCACGATGTGCCCCTTTGTTTCTGACCACCCTGTATGTTCACTAGGGACTCACTGATCTTGTGGGCAGGAAGCTAGGGGTCCAAGGAGGTTGAGCTCAACCCATGACCCCCTTAACACTTTCTGCCTTTGAGTGGGGAAGAGGAGCAAGGGAAAGATGAATGGTCCCAACTCTTCTTGCAGCTGAAATGCTCCAGCTCAGGTTACATTGCAGGCTGCAGCCAGGCCTGTGAAGCAGGGACGTCCCAAAATCATGGGGCTGTGGCCCCACCCTGCTCCCAGGAGTGCTGTCAAGCCTCAACCTCAGGCAGCTGCCTCCAGCTGGGTGGGAAACTTCACTTCAACCAGGCAGCTCCTGGGGCCACCAGAAACCCCCTGCACTGGGCCCTGGCTGTGGCTATGCTACTGTTCCTCCACTCTGCCCTGCTCCTGTTCTTGCTCCCCTAGCTGGGCCCAGCAGAATCTGGGAGCAGCAGCCAAGAAGACCCTGTAGGACCTACAAGCCTTCAGGTCCCCCTCCAGCTCTGATTCCTATAGCTGCATCTTTAGTAAAAGGACTTTATCAAACCCACAGCTCTGGGGCTTAAGGCTCCTGACTTCTCCCCTTCTACGGCCTAGGCCTGACCACGGAACCCTCCAAGGCGGTAGGGCCTCAGCCCTAATCTCAAGGAGAGGATGGGGTTTGTCTGGAAAAACAGAAAACCTCCTGCCTGACCCCCACCCAGTGGGAGGACCCCAAAATCCTGCAGGGACAGTTTCTTCATCATAAAAAGCACACAGCCCCATCTACTTTCCCCAGACCCTCCTCCCCAGGCTTTGACACTAAGAGCAGGGCTGGAATTGGGGTTCCTCTGCTTCCCTGCAGTGACCCACCCCTTGATCGTAAGGGTCTGAGTCAATCCCCTTTCCCCTCATCCTCCACATGCCTTTGACAATGAATTCAAATAAACTTGAGCTCCATTTGTGCTGTGGATGTTTCCAGGAAAAGGAATGGATTGAGAAGGCGGCAATGACTGTTTCTGGAAGGGGTTTGCATATGCAAAGTTGAACTGGTCATTAGGACGGCCACTTCACTTGGGGAAAGAGGAGGGGAGACCGTTCACAAGTCACAACAGTCACCCACTCTCCAGCGCCGACGCCCATTCCTTCAGTTTGGGTCAAAGCTTGAGAGAAGGTGTATTTATTAAAATATTTCAGTAAGGAATTCACTAACTCCATAGATAACTGTGTGCCAGCAACTGCTGGTGTATTGATGAAAAGGCATAGTCCTGTCCAACGGGAGTTTACAGCCTAATTAAAAGGCCAATAGGCCAAGTGAGAATCCTTATCTGAGCTGGGTGAGCAATCACAGCTCACTGCAGCCTTGAACTCCTGGGCTCAAGTGATCCTCCCATCTCAGCCTCCCAAGTAGCTGGGACTACAGGCATGCACCCCATACCCAGCTAAATTTAAAAAAAAATTTTTTTAGAGATGGGGTCTCAAACTCCCTGCCTCAAGCGATTCTCCCTCCTCGGCCTTCCAAAGTGCCAGGATAACAGGCATAAGCCACTGTGCCCAGTCCCTGTGCTGGCTCTTTTTGTCCATCTGGGGTAACCTCCTTATCTTAGATGGGGAAATTGAGTCCCAAGGGAAGAAAGGTCTTGGCCAAGGTCACACAGCCAGGTGGATCAGGGGAAGGACATTGTCAGACAGGAACAGTGTCATACCCTTTATAAAGTGCGTTCACACCCAGTAGCCTCAAACAGCACTGTGTGGCAGGAGGGCTAGGTGGGGCTGAGGGAGGAAATAGGGCAGTGTGTGGCAGTACAAATGGCCCAGGAGTTGCAGTCAGACTTTCAGTGGAGTCCCAGTGTTGCCACCTGCTAGCTACAAGACTTAATGTCAAACTGCTTACCCTCTCCAAGGCTCAGTTTCTCCACCTGGAAAACGGACATAATGGTTCTTCATAGTCTGGTTCTCCCTCCATTAAACCAGGAGAGGGTAGTTATTTTAGGGTAAGAGTTTCAGCAGAGGTCCGGGCTGTCTACCCTGGAGTGAGAAGAGCTGATGATGGAACTAAGGAGGAAATAAAAATGCATTATATTCTTCCCCTAAGATAAAATGTGACCATCTTCCTCCTGGGCAGGAAGCTTTGGCCCCATGACCTAGAGGGCTGGGGATGGGAGTGAGGGCAATCATTTGAAAACCTTTCTGGAACAGGGAGCCCAGTGTACCCCAGGACCTAAGGGGTTAATGGGGATGGAGACACTCCCCACCCCACGACTGACTCGGGCATGCTGGGACTTGCAGGCTGACTGACCACCGAGTGGCGCAGGGGCTGTTGGGAAATGTAGTCACTGTCCCGGAACCTGGGGCAGCGGAGTCCTGTGTGCCCTGCGGTGACAGCTCAGGAGGTAGGTAGGTGGCAATGGCAGGGAGCTGTGGGTGGGAGCAGAGTAGGAAAGCCAGGGCAGGGCTGGGCAGGAGGGAGTGGGCAAGCTGAGGGCTGGGACACCCCCTACCCCCCCGCCACCGGCCTGCAGCTGATGCAATGGGCCTGCTGGGGCGGGGGTGAAGGGCAAGCAGCAATGGGACACTTCCTGTCTCCAAGGAAAGAGGAATGGGACCCTCCTGAATGACAGTAAGGGGATGTTCCCTGAACCCCACATGGACACACCACTGACACCTCCCAGAGAGGTGCCAGCAGAACAAAAACTGCCCCCAAAAGACAGGCAGAGCCCTGTCCTAGGAGCAAAGGGACCAGGTCCCCTTCTCCAATCCACATACCCCGCTTCCAACAAGTAGAATAGACCACACTCAAGAGCAACTGGATGCCCTCCCAGACAAAGGCAGTACAACAAACTGTAGATCCCAGCAGGGGCAAAGGGACTGGACCCCTAACCCTAAAAACTGAAAGGCCTATTCTAGGGAGGAGAAGGAGGAGGAGGAGGAGGAGGAGGAGGAGGATCAGGCCTCCCCAGTACTGTTTCCCTCCGCAAAGGCCCCTCCCCACTGCATCCCACCCCTCTGAGGCAGCTCCATCACCCCATGCGTAACTTGTTGACCAAAGGGGGCTCCCATCTCCCCTCCCACAGGGTGTGTGCACTCAGCAGGAGCCAGCATGGACCAGTCTGTGGCGATCCAGGAGACGCTGGCTGAGGGGGAATACTGCGTCATCATATCCTTCCTGTGCTAACTGCAGCCCTGAGCCTGCCCTGGCCTTGGAAAGAGGAATGGAAGGTGTCGAGGCGTCTATCCCCTCTCCTGCCTCTCTGAACCATCAGGGGAGAAGGAAATCAGTATTTACTAAGTACTTACTGAGTCCTGGACTCTCCGCCAGATACTTTAAATACGCAGTCATCCTCCTAACTCCCTATGAAGTTGGGGATTATTATCCTCATTTCATAGATGAGGAAGGCTTAGAGAGTGACTGGCCCAAGGCCACACAGTGAATCTGGGGGACAGGGGAACGGAGGAAGGTGGGACAGCCTGGGTGGGGAGTGGCCTCGCCTCTGGGTTGTCTTCCCTTGACTCTGAGCCGCAGGCGGTGCAAGGTGTGCTGTGTGAAGGGGACAGCCGGCAGAGCCGCCTCCTGGGACTTGTGCGCTACCGCCTGGAGCACGGCAGCCAGGAACACGCGTGAGTGAGGGGCTTGGTCCCCACCTGTCTGGGCCATGGGGTTGTTCATCACTGCACCCTCCAGCTCAACTTCAACCGTCACTCCAGGGCAGGGTCTGAGTCTCCTAGAATAATTATCAAAATGACAGTTAATATTTTTTGAACACTATATTCTAAACCCTGCACAGGTACTAACTTATAATCCTCAAGATCTAAGGAGGAAGTTTCTTGAGAAGAGAGAGTTTAACATACTGGTCCAGATCTTGAGCCTCGTGGTCCAACTGCCTGGGTTCAAACCTAGGCTTTGTTACTAACAAGCCACATGATCTATTGTTTGTTTTGGGACAGAGTCTTGCTCTTCGCCCAGGCTGGAGTGCAGTGGCATGATCTTGTTTCACTGCAACCTCTGTGTCCCAGGTTCAAGCAATTCTTGTGCCTCAGCCTCTTGAAGAGCTAGTATTACAGAGGTGTCTGCTACCATGCCTGGCTCATTTGTGTATTTTTAGTAGAGAGGGGGTTTCACCACGTTGGCCAGGCTGGTCTTGAAGTCCTGACCTCAAGTTATCCACCTGCCTTGGCCTCTCAAAGTGCTAGGATTACAGGCATGAGCCAGCATGCCCAGCCTCACACGATCTTTTTTTAAGAGACAGGGTCTCTTTCTGTCACCCAGGCTGGAGTGCAGCGGCGTGATCTTCGCTCACTGCAACCTCTGCGTCCCAGGTTCAAGCAATTCTCGTGCCTCAGCCTCTTGAGGAGCTGGTATTACAGAGGTGCCCACCACCATGCCTGGCTCGTTTCTGTATTTTTAGTAGAGATGGGGTTTCAGCACTTTGGCCAGGCTAGTCTTGAAGTCCTGACCTCAAGTTATCCACCTGCCTTGGCCTCCCAAAGTGCAGCGCACCCAGCGTCACATGGTCTTTTTTTTTTAGAGACAGGGTCTCTTTCTGTCACCCAGGCTGGAGTGCAGTGGTGCACTCATAGCTGCACGCTGGAACTCCTGGCCTCAAGTCATTCTCCCGCCTCAGCCTCCCAAAGTGTTGGAATTTTAGGCAAGAGCCACTGCACCTGGTGGAACCACATGATCTTGAGCAAGTTGTTTTACTCCTCGATTTGTCCAGATTAGAGAGTAAAGTGAGTTAGGCCAGGTGCAGTGGCTCATGCTTGTAATCCCAACACTTTGGGAGGTTGAGGAAGGAAAATTGCTTGAGGCTAGGAGTTCAAGATCGGCTTGGGCAACAAAGTGAGACCTCCCCCTCTGGCCCCCCGGCTCCATCTCTACAAAAAATAAGAAAATTAGCTGGGCATGGTGGTGCATGCCTGTAGTCTCAGCTACTCAGGAGACTGAGGTGGGAGGATCACATGAGTCGAGGAGTTTGAGATTACAGTGAACTATTATTGCACTATAGCCTGGGCAACACAGCAAGACCCTGTCTCTATTTAAAAAAAAAAAAAGAAAGAAAGAAAGAAAGAAAAAAAAAAACAAACACCATGGGGTGCACAGAAAGTGTTCAATAAGGCTGGGTGCAGTGGCTCACACCTGTAATCCCAACACTTTGGGAGTCTGAGCTGGGAGGATTACTTGAGCTCAGAAGTTCAAGACCAGCCTGGGCAATATAGTGAGACCCCTATCTCTATTTCAAATAATTTAAAAAAATAATAAAGAAAAAAGAAAAGAAAAAAGAAAGTGCTCGATAAATGTTGTCTAGTAACACCCACATACCACACAGAAGCAGAGAGAGAGTAATAGCTGTCAAAGGTCTCATAGCTGGTGAGTGACTCAGGGTCTAGGAGCTGGGAGGGAGGGGCCTTAGACATTTTCTGATCCATCACCCCAATTTTACAGATGGGAAACAGGTTCAGGGAGAGAAGTGGGTAGCTAAGGTTACACTGTTCCTGTCACACACAGTGCTAGAATGCACCATGGTTAGATCAAACATGTGTTTGTGTTTTACTAACAATCAGGGGCTCCTGCAGATGAGAAAAATTCTGGTTTGATGACCTCATCCATACAACTGTGGTCTCTGATGGGCACCATAGACAGAGATGGCATGAGGAGTGTGCCTAGCCAGGGCACCACCAGCACAGTATTAGGGACTAAGGAGGGAGTGTGAGCACCCCGAGGCCTCCAAGATAGGACTGAGGGACAGCCAGCAGGCCCCCATCCTCACCTCTGCTTCCTGCCCTTAGTCTCTTCCTCTATACGCACCGGAGGATGGCCATTACTGGGGACGATGTCTCTCTGGACCAGATAGTGCCAGTCTCGCGGGATTTTACGCTGGAAGAAGGTGCCACAGGAGGCTGGGTGGTATGAATCCTCTCCTATGGGCCCCTCAGGTCATCTTTGTCCTTGATGGGGGGGGTAAGGGGGAGTAAGCTCAATTGCTAAGGGTATTCTCATTTCCCTCCCCACAGTGTCCCCGGATGGTGAACTCTACATCCTTGGTGAGTGGTCCTCTTGGTCTGGGTCTCACTTGGGGCAGAGGGTACCTGATCTTCAGAGAGAGAACGATGTAAAGTAAGAGTACCCCCTGGTAAACTTATTGCAGCAAGTAAGACCCTGTAGGATCTGGCACTACCCATCTCCGTGGGCTCATCTCTCATCACTCTCCTCCTTGCTGCTGTTTCCGTCCCCCCGCCGATATCACACGTTCTCACCTCAGAGCCCCTGCACACGCTGTCCCATCCTCCTACAAGCCTCACATCTCTTCACCTAGTCAACTCCTACTCAGCCTTCAGGGCTTCCATTCATGCATTTCTCTTCCCAGGCAGCCTTTGTTAAACCCCTGAAATTAGGCCAGGGCGGTGGCTCACGCCTGAATCCCAGCACTTTGGGAGGCTGAGATCATGAGGTCAGGAGTTCGAAACCAGCCTGACCAACATGGAGAAACCCTGTCTCTACTAAAAATACAAAATTAGCCAGGCGTGATGGTGCATGCCTGTAATCCTAGCTACTTGGGAGGCTGAGGCAGGAGAATTGCTT